>NW_028277125.1:30886250-31212500 GCF_059951505.1 Python bivittatus | reverse complement strand
GGGTTTAACACCAACTTTAAAATAACGTAACTGAAGGCAGAGTACACCCTTTACTATTAGTTTTACTATGCTGTGTGGAACTCATGATTTCTGGAAATTCTGGGGAAAAGAAACTAGACTTGTTTTTATATTAAAGATGCTTAGGAATTATATAGATGAATCTTATTAAACTAAGGTTGTCATATTACATACACACACAAATTACATATACAAATACACAAAGTAGGATGCAGGAATGTACACCAGCTAGATGAAAGTAGAAAAGTAAATTTACTGAACTTGATATTCATTTAATATTCCAAGACCTGTAAAAAGTAAGGAAGATAAAGCATTCAGTATATCAAACTATAATATAACCATTTTTTTCACACTATACAAACAAGAACATGTGAGAAGGCTAACATGTGTCCTGAAGCTCTCACTGAAGCAAATTCAGCTGCCAAAGGGGCAGACCATTCCTTAGTTTAAAAAATAGCTTGACTCTTCATCAGTGAAGTCATATATAGGTTGTACCGCAAAAGTAATTTTCTTCTGAGTATAGGACTACTGCTTTCAGCTGCAACACATTTCTGTGACTCTGGAAGGATGTCATAGAAACTGTTCCCAAAATGAATATAGGAATCTGATGTTCAGGGAAGTCCGTAGATCTGGACAACATTTCATATTTTAATCCATCTTCTTCTAAATGAAATATTCCTGGGTGGATACAGTAGTAACAGGTTAGACCCAGATTGAGCCAGTCATGACTAACTTGTCCCACTGATTTTAACAGGAGCAAAGCGTGACTAACTTAATCTGGACCCAACCCGGGGCTGTCAATGTGACTTGTGGCATGCCTTCTTCTGCCTTTAGCAGCTGCATAATACCCAAAAATGCCCATGGCATCACATGCTTTCTTGTAATTTAATATTTTCCAGTTCTGCCATTAAGCTGAAGCAAGCCACTGAATCATCATGTACAGGCCAGGAATTGTTTAGCTTTGGTGACTACAGAAACATTAAAGGAAAAATACCTCAGCATTAATATACCCAGATTCAGTCAGTTTTACCACACACCTCAGACGTCTTGCAAAATTTGAACACAACCAGTGCCTCAGGCACTTGGGTAATATCATAAAACCAGAGCCAAGCCATCTTGAATACAGGGGTTGAAACAAATGTTTCAGACTCTGAAACAAATGTTTCAGACTCAAGAGGAAACAGTGAGGAATTTTTGGTTAATAGTGAATAATATCAATTGTGATTCAAAGCTGGTTTGTCTGTCATAGCATTTATTCAGAGTTATCTTCCCTTCCTTTGACTTGGCTTCTGAATGTTCTTGGTCTGCCAACTGGACTGTATTAATTCCCAAATCAAATTTTGACCACTATTGTGCAGGCAATTTTATTTACTTCGCAAAGATTCATTATGGAGGTAACAGCCTCAGCCCAGTAATTTGTAAGTTCTAATTCCAACATGACTTATTTTAAAATAGTGCAGATAGAGGAAGAAAATCATTTAATCTTGATTCTTTTGTTGTCCAATATCCTTTGAACATATATTGTGTCCTGATACACTTATATTAAAGGCAATTCCTTTCATAAACTTCTCATATATGCATATATTTTGAAGCAGAAGTACACTCAAGACAGAAATAGGCCTTGCTGTATATAACGAATGATCCTGTTATGTATTGTTATATTATGTATTAACATAACTTAGTCTATTTCTTAAAAAAACCAAGTTTAACTGGAACACTTTTATTTTAATTGGCGTGCCAGTTGTGAAACTCTCACTATTAAAGATAAACAGGAACATTTTGGGTTTAGTTATACAAAACTATTTAAACTTGATCTAAATGGCTTTTCATTTAGTTCAACAGTGCAAACAAATATAATTAAAAAATAAGGTATTTTGAATTCAGTGGGGCTTTCTCCCAAGTAAGAAGATATGGAATCACACTCATTCCTTTCGATTGCTTTTTTTAAAGGATAGCTTTTTGTTTTTTTCTCTTACTACTGCTGTGAGCAATACTGTATTTTTCTTTTTTAAAAAATGATTGTAAGTCACCTTGGCAAACCTTGGTTCATCAAATACTCATGAAATAATGAAATAGATGAAGACATTTTCTAGGAAAAGGTTAACTCAATCTTATGTTTTAAAATAAATGGGTAACGAATTGGGTTGCATTCAGTTTCTGAGTATTAAAATATATGTCACACAGTTGTCAGCAGTAATCCTGCCATTATTTAGTGGAAAATGTCTATGAAAATTGCTGATGCAGAGTTGCCATTTGGTAAGAAGCCCTCCCACAGATAGAAAGATAGATACAAGATCTCTTTCTAGATCCTTTTGAATTCAGATGTTTTAGGGCCTATAACTTAGTTTGGTTTTATATAAAACCAAATCTCTTTCTCAAAGTACTGCTGGCAAGCATGCCTCCCTCAAAACACTGTAATTAGATATCCCTTGATGAACTGTTTTCTGTGATTAGAAGATAAATCTGTCAATTGCTCAACTCAATTCCAGAGAAAAGTAGTTTTGTTTTGCTTTTTGCAGACACAATGTCTGCCTTTCTACAACATTTTGAAAAGCTGAATCACTAAGGCTTTCTCAGTTCGATGCAAAGATCCAGTTTGGATTGGCCTGGGCTTCTCTGAGGAATCACAGAACTAGCCAGGAGCAAGCAGGTCCCCTTCAGGTTTCAGAATTTAGATGACTCCAATGCACAGCCTTAGTGTTGTAAGTGACCATTGTGTCGTATTGGCATATAACACTGAGAAGTAGAAATTTTCAATGGCTGTGCTAGAAAAGAAATGGGGAAAGGGCAGCTGATAAGCTTTAGGGTTATAGTAAACTGAGCTGTTATCTGAAAATTCTAAATAATTCTTATTTCTTTATTCAGTTGTTATGCTGCCTAATGCCAACATAGAAAATGATTAAATATAAGTACAATAAAATTAATTTTTAGAAAATGACAAGATAGTTACAAGATGGCAATTCAGACATCACGCCAGTCCATACAATATCTCAAACAGGGGAGTCCCATTCCAGATGCCATCAGAGTATGAACTCTCTGGATCTCTCTAGTACATTTAAGAGAGCTTTTTTAATGTGCCTCTCAAATTACTTCATGAGGAAGTTAAATAACACTATCTTCAAATAAGAGCCACATTCAAGAGACAGGTCTTTTCAACATTAGCAGACTAGAGAGAGTGAGAAGTAACACTGGAGTTTCCTGCATTTTACTCCCTTATCTTTTTCACTGGGTGTGATTATAAGTTGAGTGTCAGATAAAGAAAAGGTTGAAAGGTTTATCTCACCAAATGTAAAATTAGCGCTATATTTTTTTTCTGGAGAATTCAGTAAGGAAAACCAACAAAATAGGAAAGAACTATGATTCTGTACCCAATTTACCAGTTGTTCTACATAGTAAACCTATTTTGCACAAAGGCATTCTTTATGTTATTAATTCATATGATCCATGACTGACCACTGTCACAGTTTGAGACCAAAACATTTGGTTATCCTTACCCCAAATAAGCCCTATATTATAGTATTTTGTTGAGTTCTTGATGGATGTACAGTGAACTGAAGCAGGACAGAGGAAATAAATCACACTTCTCTAAAGGCAGTAGTAAGTAAAAGTCAATTAATTTGGCAGTCCAGTAAGTCACATCATTGAACTGATCATAGAGCCACCACACTTTTCCATCTCTGAATAAAGAGCAAGATTGTAATCTTAACACATCTACAGAACTCTACAGAGGTAGTTCAAGTACATAACATATAGACATGTTAAGATAACTGCCATCAGCGGGCTGGCTTGGCCAGAAACATGCAGGCAAATAATTGAAAAATTATAAACAAACAAATAAGATAATTAGACACACATTATTTTTAGTGTATACTTATATTCTGCCACTTTGACATCTTTGCAGTTAATAGAATCAATCTGATTTAAGATGAGTTGTTTATAAGACAACACTCAATACTGAGCAATAGCACCCACTATAAAGGCGCCCTCACCCAAACATTTGCGTATATATGTATTTGTATGCATGTGTGTGTGTGTGTGTGTGTGTGTATCTCCTTCTACAGAACTGTCCCATCTCTTTGCAAAAGAAGGAAGAGTAGAAACAGAAAACAAGTAAAGTTAATTTCAGTAAAATAACATTAGCATTTAAATGCAATATTCATTTGGGATTCATTCTACAAAATACGTGCTAATAATCAGATAATAATTAGATATTTAAGATTTTTTATTATTTATTCCAAATGATTTGTTAATTATAAGGCCATTTTCACACGGGAAATTCTTTTTTAAAAAAATTGGTAGTCCAGAATGGAATATGAAGTGCAGTATGAAAAAAGCATACATTTTTAAAAAGCTCTTTGCCCTGGCCAAGTCTCTATAATGGCATAACACATACACTATGAAGCAGCCTCAAAGGTTTTGTTAATATTATGCATTAAAATAACATTCTCATTGGCAGGTTTCATCTGTATTAAGTAAACAAGTAGCATGAAAATAAAAAGTCTTCTGCTAATTCTTCAGAAGATATTGCAACATAAATTTATCTAGTATGTTTCAAACAGAGGAAACTATTTAATAATTTTCCAGCTGAACTTCTAGACATAGACACATAATGAATATACAAATGTGTAGGGAAAAACATAAAACTAAACCATTTGGAGAAAAAAGAAAGATAAGCAACCAATTTCATAAAGCAGTTAAGTATGTCGGCTAGAAACTACTTAGTTTGCATTACTATTTCTACTGTTTTTCAACAGACCTGGGACAATAAGTCAAATTCACACAACAACCTTCCTCTCACTTTTACGCTTTTGCCCATTAAAATAAGGCAGTGAGAAGATGGTGCTAACTTACCCAACGCAATGTAGAGTGTGCCTGACTCCAGAAATAAACGTGATGGATGTGCACTCCCAGAAAATCAACTCTAACATATCACGTCTCTGTGAGGCATTTTTAATACCCCCATACATCCTTCCACTCCCAAGTAACCAACCTACTTGACTTGGGGAAATGTTTTCATTTTACATCTTAATATTACTATAACAGGAAATTGGCCTGATGATTACTGTCCTGCACTTAGAACTTACTTACTTACTTAGAACCTTCTCTTTAAAAGTGATGGGCACCTTGTAACTGAATATACACACACAGGAATAATCCTGCCAGCATGGTGGGCTGTGAGTAGTACTTTGGTAAGTGTGCAAAGAATGGCCCCTTCTTTGTCCACATTTAATTAAATATGGGACTTTGAACAAGTTCTTGAAACTAAAGGCCAGTTTTTAAGTTACTCAAGCACTACAACTATTCCTTCCATATGGTTTGGTGATATCCTAAATGGAAAACCATAGAAAATCCATATGCTGTGGTTTTGCATATAGATAGCTTTATTGACCTCCAGAATTAACCACAATCTAACTTCCCTCTAATACAGTTTGTAATGTCAAATAATACTAAAACTGAATATGCAGAGTGTTGCTAACAGGTGAGCGGCTTTAATCACATTACTGGGGAGTAAGTTTCATTGGTCCTGATTGTTCTCATTACAGACTAAATCGGATCATACTGATCATTGTTTCATTTCATCTGGAAAAAATCCAAGTCATGTATTTAGAAAAGGAGCAATAAACACAACTTCATTTCATAGCTTGCATGGTTTTCCTGGAAGAAGTACAACCAAGACTCCATTTTAACTAATTATACATGCTAGGCATTATTATACTTATCAAATTAGATGGAATATTTTAAATTATATGTATGTATACATATTAAAATCCTTCTTTGTGTCTATAAATATATGTATTGCCATACTGCCTATTGGGGATCTGTGAAATTAAATTATTGTCTATGGGATTTGTAGGATTATATCAATCATTTAATCTCATATCTCTCCATAGGCAATGTGATCATTAATACAAAGGAGGAATTAAAGCTATATACACATGCACATTAAAAAAAAAAAGATTTTCCAAAGCAAACAAATTGAAATTATCCTAAGCATCTCAGGAATTATAACAGAAAATGAGCCATAAGAATATAGTTTGCTACTGCCAGGTAGTAGAAACAGCTAATTACTAATTAGTATTTGCAAGAGATGCTGAAAATGTCCTTTTCAGATTTTAATTTCTACTTATAAAACAACGAAGGAACATTAAGCAACACAAGATATCTCAAATTGGGTGATTAATTGTCTTTTGCAATCCTCCTATTTACAGAGATAAACACTGGGATTATAAAATGGAGCAACTGTATATGCACGCAATCATATGCATGTTGCATCATTTACTTAACCTGTAATAGGTCAATACTGATTTAAATTTGTTATTTCCTCTTGTAATAATAAATTTAAAAACTGATTATCAAGGGGAGGGGAGAACAGCATAGAGGTAAAAATTCCTCAAAGGAAAAAAAGGAAAGAAAGAAACATCAGTGGCTGTTAAAAGTCTAGTGGGAAGTTGCCTTGTATTCTTGCAGACAAAATGATTTGTGACTTCTGAAAGCCAATTCACATTCTTGCAAACTGGGACTGCTTGTCTGTTAAGCCCTTATATTTGTAACATGCAAAAGAAGGTGAAGTATTGCAATGAAAAGTGAATATTTTTAACTTTGTTTTTTTCTTAAATTAACCAGAAAGTATTTTGTAGTTCTGCTTCATTTCCCATTGCTGTTATATAAGCCACCCCTGAGGATTCCTGACAATCCATCAAGTTCACTTTTGCTTGATCTCTTCTCCCCAGAGCATATTAAGGTATTAAATACTAAGCTAAATCTAATCTCAGTTTTTTGCTAAGCACTTGAAATTCTTTCTTTTAGTCAGAAAGTCATACCTTCACTGACTGTTATTGAACCCAAAGAGAAATAGTAATATTTCTGTTAGTGTTCTTGTTCTCAGTAACTGTATTTCAGAGCAAAGGACCCTATCATATAAGTGGTTTAGTCCAAAGGTTTAATTTTTCACAATTTCTGGTCCCAGACAAAGCAACACTGATAGATTTTCAAATATGATTTTGTATTTTGTGTTGCAATCATAATTCATTTGCAAACATTTGCTTGTTTGCAGCATTGTCTTGCCTGATCTATCAAATCATACAGAATGGTCTTATTAGATCAGATCCAGTGAAATACAGAAAGACCATACCTCTTGGGCTGCTTCAGGAATGATAACCGATGTAATAGGTTCCATAAATTCACAGGGTAAAATTTGGATCCCCACAGAATTAGTTATCTTAGTATGCTATGGCTTATTTAATATTAAGTGGCAGGCTTTAAAAAAGAAATGGAAGCAGCAGGATAGACTTGACTTAATCCAAATATGGCTAAATTTGATGGCACAAAATAACTGGTCTGGTGTGTAGCTCCAACTAGCCATGCAATCAGAATGTGAGTTCTGCAAGTAAAATTCTTTTGCTTAATTTTACTGAAATCAAAAGCAAACTATGATCACAAATATTTAAAGCAGTTTAATTGAACATGAGTACTTTAATTAAGCATGCAGTTTAACTGAACAAAACTTATAAATAACACCATTTTTAAAAAATTATTCATTTAATTCATATTCCACTTCCCATTTCAAGAAAATACATACTAAAGCAACATTCCAGAGAACAGTCACTTTTGATCAGAATTATTAAGTATCGATAAACTGGGATCCAGAGATACCCACGTGCTTTCCAGAAAGGCTTCTGTGGATATATGTGGGCTATTTCAATGCATTTCTGAAGCTTGTTTTATTTTACATTTAATTGGTTGCATCAAATGCTGCTCTGGAGGGTTTCCTGAAAAGTCATATTTTCATCTTTTCATCTGGCAGGAAGGCCTGCCAGCATATGCACAAAGAGTTACAATAACTTTTTGATCCAGATAGAGAACTAGGTGATCAGCTTGCAACTCGGTAACTGCTACTTGTAGTGAGACTGTGACTACCAGAATTCCTGGCCAGCAAGACTTTCATTTGGGAATTCTGGGAGCTGTAAGACAGTATACCTCAAGACATCAGTCTGTCCTAATTAAGAATTGCATGAACTCATAATCTGCCACTATAGAAACAGAAAAACAATCCACATCAAACATTGTACTTCTTTTGGTGCTAATAAGCTCTTTGTCAACACAAAGGTCTAATAATATCCTGGGATCTGATTTGTGAATCTTCACTCTAAGCTTTCATTACAAAATATTTATATGCTCTAATAAGTCCAAAATATGTCTTAAAAACCATGCCTAGCTATCAAAACCTAAACATCTGATCATCCATCGCTTTCTGACAGCCCCTTGATCATGTGTAACCACTTCAAAGTGCCATATCAAGTCAGTAATTGTAACATGGCTTCAAAATATTTAAGCTAGAGGCTGGCTGTCGCGTGTCCCATTTACAGTCAGCATCTGTCCTTTAATTCCATTACAGTACAAAGCAAAAATGTTTCCCAAACTCACAAACAGGAAAAGCATCGTCCAGCTCAAGAGGCAGTCCCAACCTCAGCTTTTTTAGTTACAGAGCAGGGCTTTTGTGTTCACATCTTTCTTTTCTCAACCTTCCTCCCCCTCTCCATTCGGCAACACACCCCTCCAAAATAGGGGTGGCTGAAGAAAATGCACTAATGTGAGCCTGAGGCAAAGAAGAAATAAAGAGAGGGGAGGGAAGCTTTGGCCAAGATGAAAGTAAGTAAGGAAGAAAGGAGGCAATTTAGTCTACTCCAGTTTGAATTGCTCTCTCACTGAAGCCAAGGATAGAGGAGTAGGATGAGTAGAGCTCTTTGGAATAGTGCACATGACTGGGGAACAATTCATCATGGCTGTGCCTGCAGGCCAATTCCACTGGGCCAGAGAACAGAAAGGGCCATTCAAGTACCAAGCAGAAGGAATAGCCAATGCAACAGGAAGGGCTACAACAGCATCTCCTAAGCACAGACTTCAGAAGAGCTGTGAGAAGGCCAACTAAAAGCTGTGATTTTTTTCAACTGATCAGAGACATCACACCAATTTTAGAAAGGAGTTTTATCTGTGCAAGAACATTTACAAATAAGCCAGATAAATATCAAGTGAAATAATTGAATCCCAAAGGTATTGTATGCATTGCCACATCTAATGTTGCTCTAATCAGCGAAAATGGGGTTTTGACTTTCTATGCATACAACTTCTGTAGAATTGCCAGAAAGGCATAAGTGTTCACGTGTCTCATATTTGCAATCCAACCAATAACTGAATTTTTATGGGTGAATTTCAGAACTGTTATACACACTCTCTGTGTATGAGTATCAGTAGATTCTAGAATGGCAAATTATAAATCAGGGCAATATTCCAGGTACCGAAGACTTGCTATAATTTATTTTAGAATCTCTGTAGTAATCTATACAAACTCTGGGTAAAAATATTAACTGATTTCTAGCCCTAGCAAAGATGTCCTTTTTGGGTTAGTAGGTTAGGGAAATAACCTATTTGTTCTTTGTTACTTTATGTACAATGTATAATTTGCTTATAAAATTGTTTGTACAATTTTATGTAATGTATAAAATATATATAGCCTATACAACTTTGAAGGATTGGCAGAGATTGAGCTTCAGAAATAGTCCAAAGTAACTCTAGAGAAAGTCCATTCAGACTTGGTTCCTGTCAGAGCACAGTTTGAGGAACAGAACTTGGTACATGTTGGAATGATTCTCATTATAGTGCTTAAAAACTACTAACCCTTTTGATCTTTACTGAGAAAGTGATTGAAACCTAGCCACTGCAATGCAATCATCTCTCCCTTTAGGCCATCTGAATATATTTCATCCAGAAGAACTCTGTTCAAAAGCTAAAACTCTTTGCAAACATGCATCCTCCACTATAGGACTGTGCAGGGCAAGCTGCTTGGGAAAATCACTGATAGTTTGATTGCAATCAGTTCTCCACTTTACATCCTCTTTTCAGCTCTCCGTCCATGACATTTATGTAAACACATTTTTTTGTCACAACTATGGCAACATCACCATTAGTAGTATGTTAGAACTCCAGAACAGCAGACTGGGACCAAAGCATTTTGGAGAATTTTGATTCATTGTAGGTCAGGTTAGAGTTTGTCCACACAACATCAATTGTTTTGAATTACAATAATCAAATTTGCCTTGAGCTTTGGGTTTTCTTTATATTTAGAGCATAGTTCTATGGGCAATAGATGGCAAAGCCAATACAATGGCTTGTTCCCATACACTTAATACCAAGCTGAGATCAATAATGAGGAGAAAGGATTCACATTACTGGTATTACACAGGTAGTGCCAAGACCTTACATGTTACTGCAGCCATATGTGATGAAGTCATGGATAATAGTAAAACAAAACAAAACAATGGATGATGATGATGATGATGATGATGATGATGATGATGATGATGATAATAATAATGACTTCTTACATGCTGTACTTGCCATGACATATGAAAGGAATTTCAGATAGGTAAACCTGAATCATTTTCTGAGTATTTTGAATAATCCATTGCATACCTTGGATTATCTAACAACCCACTCTTTCCAATAAAAGAGAATATAAGTAGCTCAGGGCTGAATTGTGGAGTCCTTGGTTTTCTCTGAGCTTGGCTTTTGCTTACAGACATTTCATTACCCAACTAGGTAATATCATCAGTGCTACTGAGTGTGGGGTTTAGTCCCTGTTTATATACAGTAGCTTGCCCTGCCACTGTTGGTGGGGGTGTGGTTTTCTCCTTGGTAGTTCCTTCATTAGGGTATTGTTTTCTGCTTGATTGTTTGTCTGGTGTTAATCCCTGCTCATCTGGGTGTAGGCTGCTGGAGGGGATGCGTTCTGGTCTTTTTATTTCTTTCTTAGCTTTCTTATTTCTTTTGAATGGTGTGTAAATGTGGTTTATCACTATATGTCTATTGATGGTGATGTGTCTGAGTGCTAAGCTTCCAGGAATTCTCTACCATTTTTCGATTTAGTTTGGTCTAGGATGCTCATAGTTTCCCAGTTGAAACTACGGTTGAGTCTGTTGATGTGTTGTGAGATTAAAGAGTTTTCATCCTGTCTTCTGACTGCTAGTTGGTATTCATGGATGCACTCTGCTAATCTTCTACCTGTCTGTCCTACAGTGGTTGATACAGTCTTTACACTATATGTTGTAGATGAGTCCTGTTTTTTCTTCTTGGGCTACTGGGCCTTAAGATATTTTGGAGGACTTTAGTTGGTTTGTGGGCTACGGTGATGCCATGTGGTTTTAATAGTCTGTTGCTTGTTTCTGAGATGCTTTTGATGTATGGTAGTATTATCCTTTTCATAGCTTGTGTTGGTTGTGCTGTAGTAGGTTGAGTGGTCAGGCACTTTTTGATAAAGTTTCATGGGTATCTGTTTTGTTGGAAGAAGTTGTATAGGTGGACTGTTTCCTTTTTCTGGTGTTCTGGATTACTGCAATGTGTTTGTACTCATCTGAATAATATTCTTACACTGCTCCTCTTGTAGGAGTTGGGTTGTTACTTTGGTAACGGAGCCCTTGGTTAGTGTGATATGTTTTTTGATAGACTTGTGTTTCTAATTTGCCATTCTTTCCTCTGCTAATGAGGAACCACACCCTCACCAACACTAGCAGGGCAAGCTACTGTATATAAACAAGGAGCAAATCCCACATTCAGTAACACTGGTGATGTTACCTAGGCGGGTAATGAAATATCTGCAAACAACCAAGCTCAGAGAGCACCAAGGACTCCACAACCCACTCTTTCCTCCACATTGATCCCCAGCATGTAGTTATTCCAACAGATGATGAAGCAGGGATACATTCTATTGACTTGGTAAACATGGGCTTGAACTGATACTGAAGAGGGGTGGACCTAAAATGAAAATCTGTATTGTACTCTATAATGTACACAGCATAAAAATAACTAAATATGACAACAGAAGTTTTAAATTGAGTTTAAATTGAGTTAAGTTTTAACTCTAAACAAACTAACTTGAAGTCTATCAGCCAAAATTTGATTGTTTAGCCAAAAGCCATAACAATCAAACAAAGTATACCCTTAAACAAAGAAGAAACAAAGTGGTCAGCATAAATAATAATCTCAGTCACTGCCTTCATTATCAATAACATTCATTTAAGGAAACTGAAATCTAATTTTAGTGGTTGACATATTAAACAATGCAAACTTCTTGGAAGAAAGACATTCTTAAACATAGAAACAGGAAATACAGCATTCCAAAGATCACCAAGTATCAGATTATTATTTTTCTTTAGAGAACAAATATGGAGAGTAGAACTTCAAAAAGTTCTGGGTAAGCTTTTGATGGATCATGAAAACACAGCACAATCTGCAGTCACAGGCAACACTGCTACTGCATCCTTCTGAATTCATAGATGAAATTATCTGTAGACTGAGAACAATCCATGGTATTTCTAATGCAGAAGCATTCAAAAGTCCTACGTCTCAGAACAGTTTAGTTTACACATGTTTATTCATTCATCTAATAGAGTTCAACTCAACTTATTCCCAAATCAGTAGACATATTGTATGTAGCATAAGATGACCAGCTATATCTTTTTGAGATATCCAATCACTTTCATTTTGATTCTTTGCTATGGCTGATCTATTAAAGGCCAAACTGCCAGGAATAATGAGAGTTCTAGTCCAAAACATCTGGAGAGCATCAAGTTGAGAAATGTCTTATTAAAGGAATGTCTTCCTTTACACCAGCCTGCTTATTTATGATCGCAAAGTATCAGCAAAAACTAGAGAAAAAAAACCATTATTGATTACAGGGCCCATTTTGTGGAATTCCCTCCCCACTTTATCACCATAAAAACTTTTCTCTTAAGCATTCTGAGAATAAGAACTTTTCCCCCCAATTTCTTTTGGTGGCATTTTTATTCTTTCTTTACTGGTAATGGAGTAGTATATGCTACTCCTGCTGTTTTCTCTTATACATCTCTCCATTACTTTAAAATCTCCCTGGCTGCCCACACTTCCCAGTTTGAAAAACCCAAATGGGAAGAGTTCACTCATGAAATCTTCAGCTGAAGCATGGGAAGTCAGGGAGATAGCAAATCAGATGAGAAAAGATTATACAAAGCAATATGGGACACACACACTTGTTCCTTGGCCACCATATAACTAAATCAGTGCAAGAACAACCCATTCTAGCCAGAAGAATTGCACTGAAGTTCTCCTTTGCAAGAAATTACAAAAACAAATTCTCTTTCATTGAACTGAATGAGAACTGATGAAAAACTGTCGCCATCTGCTCATCCATTTAATGAATGTTCACAGAATCTGTCAATTCCTCATTACCAAGACTGCCAAGCACTTAGCTGATTCTCCAGTTGTGTCACGCTTAGATTATTGGAGAAGCCTGTTGACCAGGTTATCTGAAACCTCACTGTCCCTTGATTTGTATCCAGAACACTGTTGTTTGCATTATTCTTATTTTGCCCCTACCTCTTTTTATTGACAATTGTTGTACTGTTTGGGAATTCAAGAAAGATATCAGTACAAATCAATGATGCTGACACACCCAGTTATTTGAAAGTCCTGTTGGTGATTCGTGTAATTCTGTGCTTGGCCCTATTATTAACGGAAGGTCATTTGGTTCTACCACCTGCTAGAATAATGATGGTTAAAAGCTTTTTCTCACTCACTCCAGTTCTTTGAAAGAGAGTCCTACCAAAAGTATGCATGAAATCAGATCACTTAAAGTTTTAAAAAGCATTAAAAATGCTTCTCTTTCCTAGGTACTTTAAAACAAACACTTGTTCCTTTGATTGTTTAGAAATTAATATTACATGTCATGGACCTTTGAACTTGAGTTCCTTATTTCTGTTATGAAATTTAAGTAATTGTAACGTTACAGCACTGTTGTTTAATTCTATGTTTCCACTGTGCTTAGTTATTGTAAGTAATAAATAAAACTGCTACTAATAATGATACTAACTCATAAGAACATGCAGATATTTTTCTGTATGATGTTCATTAGAAGCCTTATCTTTCTCAATACTTGTAAACAGACTGTAACCTTTCTGTAACTGGGTCACTGAGAAAAACAAGTCTGAAAACAGTATCATAAACTTCCTTTGGTACATCATAAGAACAACTAAAAAAACAATCTCCCTTAATTTCATGTCTACAAAACTATTTCAGTGGATTATCTATTTCATATAGGTTTCTACTTATTGAACAAAACATTTTTTTTAAAAAAATTAAAATTAGTTTTTAAAAAATTTTCTCCAAGAAGAAATGAGTTCATGTTGGATGTCATTTTATTTGTATAAATAAAGTGGCAAGTCAGAAACTGAATCAAAATACCCTTATTAATCCAATTCCAACATGTCAGCTATTAAAAGCACACAAGTTTTTGTATAAGTGGCTAGATATGTTTATTTAATCTTTAAAATTACTCAAATATTTAGATACGTTTCTGAATTGCCAATGGTATCTTCCAACAGAAATATTAGTGTGGAGTAATACCAGTGCAGTATACAACACTTTAGAAATATAACAAAAATAGGTTGCCTGTGTCCATCTTATCTACCATAGATATGCAAAGCCATTCTGTTGACATGAAAGACTGATCTTCATATGTATTAGAGAAAGTTCACTACTCTACATTTGCATTTCATGTGAGTTATTTCTAAAATCCATGTAGGTGTTTTATTGCAATTTGTTTAGCCTATATTTTCCACACATTCTCTTGCAAAACTTGAGTTTATATCCATGGAGTTTCTATTGATAATAAATACAAACTAACAATTATGTTCATGAAGGAAATGTGTGTATTTCTTTACAAAATAATAATAATAATAATAATAATAATAATAATAATAATAATAATAATAGGATAAAAGTGCCAACTCCAGTCTAAACATCTGGCTGATTGTGCAATCAACCATCATAATAATAAGCTACAATTCAGTGCAGGTACTCGGATGCCATTTCTGTTTCATTGGCATTCCAAAATAAGCATATATTATATAAATATAAATATAAAACATATAAATCTGCTGAAGCATGATGTTCCAATTCATCAGTATCAGTTCTTTTAAGCACTCAAAAATATTTTTTTATACTACTACTAATAAATCATTATTGTTGGTACCAATGAACAGTCTCCTTTTTTGTCATTGCGATTGCAATCTACATAGATGTTAAAACTACCCTTCAAGCAGAAGCAAACAAAAGGGGAAAAAAAACTGCACTTTCAGTTTTGCACTAACAAGAATTTCCATTTGTTTTGCCCATATTGGCGAAACAAATAGAAACAAACTCTCTTATGTTTACAATTAAACTTAATTTGAAACAAAAATTGTTTGCAGCTTGAAGTACCTTAGTTTTGGGATTGAGCATCATGAAATGCTAAAAGAAAATATTTTGAAATAAATACATTGAAGGAGATGAAGGCAGCAATGAAATAGAAGAAGAGACAGAGATGGAGATACAAGGGATTTCCACTATCCCAGAGATTTTACCCAAACAGTTAGCTAAATGTTGGCTAAATTTAATTTAAATCAATGAAATTAATTCTCAAATGTGTGTGTTCAGACCTGAGAGACCAAGAGATAAACTAGCCTAAATACAGATGCTTCCATTTAACTAGCTTATGAACTGTAACCAATGAATCAATATTTAGAAGGCACTTAAAAAAAAAGGTACGTTGTCAATTAGCATTAATCATTTCTTCCCTAATCCAGTCCTCGTTCCACACATTTCATCCCACCGCTCAGATATACTAAGTGGTGATCTACTTTCATGCAAAAAAGAAGGCCGCCTAAACGGTGACCACAGCTATACGAAAGTGAAGGGAAAAACTAAAAAGTCTCTTTTGATTGGAATAGTAATGTGAATGACGTACATAAGTCGCATAAATACATGATATGACATTCTGTTATTTGCCAAAACAAAACAAACAAACAAACAAAAACCACAGAAACGTGCTGGCATAGTTTTCCTCTCTGCAAGTTTGTGCTCTTTCTTTTTTTGAGCGGCTGTGAAGATGCAGTTCTCCTTAAATCTCTAATAGGCTTGAGGGTGTTTGTCCTCCCTCCTCCCCTTCTTTCCTTTTGGCTTTTACAATGCAAAGGGATACTATAGTCCTGAAGAATGGTTTCAGTTGTCTATCCTGAATGGCTGTCGGCATCTCTAGCCATCTAGAAAGGCTAGAAACATTTTGTAGGTGAAAATAGCCACTTTTTCCACGGTGGAGAGTCCATAAAACTCCTCAGAGCATCAGCCATTGGGACTCATTGAATAATTCATCCCTCATTGCAAGCCCATAATGTCTTTTCTGGGCCCTATTGTGGAGACTGTTTTCTCTTCTTTTCTCCTTGAATTATAAAAAGGGTGCCTTCTTTTGTCCATATCAAGCTGCTGCTAGCTGAACCTTTGTCTGGCCAAAGCTAAAGTGTGAGTTTCAATGGACTCTCCCCTCTTTGTTTTCCAAGTTCATCTCCAAGTGTAGATTGTGTATAGAAGGCTTTCTTTGTAAAAGCTGGAAAAGTTGTACAAATGTTTGACCAGCTCATTTGGTACTTTTGTCTCCTGTTCTCCAGGGCCTATGGTAGATGTGAAGGGCAAACTTTAGAGGAGGACTGTCAGGGAACCGCAGACAGCAAGTCACACAGAACATTGGCCATAGCAGGTCTGCCAACCCAGGCAACAAGTTCTTGTAAATCTACAATCTATAATATCAACAAAAGGGAACAATCTGCACAGAAGTGGACTGGGTATCCTCCTCTTCATTTAGCCAGTAACTACAGCATGGACACTTAAATACAAACATACACAAATGTGTAGAAATTAAATCTACCTTATATGATCCAGAAGACATTTCCATGCAGTTAAGTCAGTGAATGTTGCTTCCAAGTAAAACTAACTTTCCCTAATGTGAAAAATTCAATTGTTGCTGGATCTCGGAGCAAACATGCATGGGGAAAGTAGTAAATGTCTTCAGAATCCTGGACTATTCCTTAATCTAGTTACCTTCTGTACGTGTGCACACATGTGTCTTAATGTTACAAACCACCCCATTCATAAAAGTAAATTACCTAGGAATAAATGAGACTTACTAATCAGTTGACATGCCAAGAATCTACTGCACAGATATCATTTCACTCAGAGGTTTCTATTTTTGTGATGATATTGTGAAAAATTAGAACTTTCATCAAATAGTCATCAAAATTGTTTGAGATAGAGAAGTCTTGCTCTGCGCTTGAGGTGTACTTCAACCATGAACACATTTACTTAGAAATCATTTCCACTGAAGTTGTAGTCAATGCAGCTTCTCAAATAGGCCACTGTTGACAGCATCTCTTCTTTGACTTGAAGCCCTTCGGGAAAAGGGCAGGATCACGACCTTCTCCCAAGGATTTTCCTCCTCCCTTCCTACCCTGGTCCCTTTTTATTTAATGACTTCAGCTTGACTAACCCCAAATACTGGCCTGATTTAAGGACACAGAGGGGATGGGTCTCAACAGCTCCAGCCACACGATTGAGCAACTAGCTTTTCACAAAGAATTCAGACAACAAATCTTCCTCCCACCCCCCACCCCCCTTGGTCCTGCATTAGGAGCCTTTCTTCTCCAGATTGCAAAGTGTTCACAAATAACAATTGAATACTGTGAGATCTGAAAGTTGCGAAGAGGGAGAGAGAGAAGAGGCAGAACTGCATCCTTATTCCCTTGCAGGTATTTCTCCTCTCCCTAAAGCGAAATTTTCTATTACAGTGTCATGTTCAGGACACTTTCCACTGCAGGTTTGACCCAGCAAGATTGCACGCCATTTTTCATAAATACAAGTGACTCAATATTTCAAGCATGGCTATTTAAGCAACATGGAATTCTCACCTTCTCCCGGCATTTTTTTCATGCATATTGGAAATGGACTGTGGATGTCTACCTTCCAGATCAGCCTTCTACTTGTTACCAGGGAAGTTCCTCACTCCCAAGACATGAATAATAAAATAGCTTGAATTCATGAGACTTATAAAGCCATCATTGCTCAGAAAGAAGTCTTGCCAGTCACACAGGGCAAAGTCCTAGCAGCTGCATTGGTACAACACCATGCTAGGCTTGGTGACAGTTAACCTTGGTTAGATATTCAGGAGGGAGGAGTAGGCTATGGTATAAATTTGGTAAGTTCATTGTTGAGTGTATTGTGAGAATCCAGAAATAAATTAACTCAGTGTGAGTGTGTTATATGAATGCTGCCTATGTGTTTGATAGTGTGGGGAGAGGCTTGCCCCCAAAATAGACCTTAAAATTGCTGCAGGGTTTACTTGCTAGGATGGGGAATCTTGAATCTAAACATAATAGCAGCACAGCTACTGTTACCTCTAGAAAAATTAAGTCGCTCCTGAGTTAACTTCCACTGATTGTAACAACACATATTCCCAGAGAAGCAAGCATAATTAATAAACTGCATAACTTTGAAGCCTGGAACTCATTCAACAGGCACTAAAGAGCTTTAGGCCAACTAGCATTTACTAGCTACCTCCCAATAAGTAAGTTTCATTGAGTTTAATGGGACCTCCTTCCTGGATTCTAGCCTCAGAAAGTGAACCTGAATAAGAGAAAAGATAAGTGAACTTTGGATTTTATCTTAAATAATGGCCACAATCCCACCCATGTTCTCTGCTAATTAAGCCACACTGGTTTCAACACTGTCAGTTTCTGCAAATTTCTCCCTAGGTCTGGACACCTGTGTTGCACAACTGAGGAAGTGAATTCTGGTCCAGGACATAATAGTTTTTAAAGTGCCACTAGACTCTTGGTTAGCACTACAGGGGAAATGGTGTTGCTGCAATGTAAGTCATCTTAATTCTGATCCCTAAGACTGACATTGATAAAGGAGAAATCAGAGAGGCAGACAAATGCAATCATGTTTTTCAAATGCTCCACTTTTCACCACCTCTGAAAAGGCTTTCAGGCTGAGTCAACATCTATCCATATCCCTCCTAAAAACTTTGCGCACAAGAGGCATTTTTGCAAACCACCTACACCTTATAGGTCCTGAGAAAGTCCCCACTGTCCACGGAGTTTCCTAGGACTCCTGCCGAAATTGTGCCTTTCTGTTTTGTTCAGCTCTAACAGCCTCCTCTACCTTCCAACTTCTCTCCTCCACCCAAAAAGAAAAAGAAAACACACCAGATGCGCCCACCTGCAACAGCTGCCACCATCATTCAGGTTAACCCAAGGACCTCTCTCTAGATACAGTACAGCTTCCCCTCCCTCCAACCCAGGAAGTCAAGCCCTGGAGGGCCTCCTCGCTCTCGCAGCGCTTCTCTGCGGCGATTCCACCACCTCCCCCCCCCCCCCACACACACACACTCCGCGCAACACCAAGCCTGGGGACGGCGGCCGTCCTTACCTCTTTCGCTGAGGATACCATCGATGCTGTGCTTGGCCTTTTTCTCGTTCTCCTCCGCTTCCTTCCGCTCCAGCTCCCCTTCCTCTTCTTCTCCTTTCCCAAATTTGCTTCTCAAAATGCGGCTGATGGAACTCACTTGGGAAAGAAAGAGGAAAGAAGGGACAAGTCAGGTGTGAAGCGGGGAACTGGGAGAAGCCTCACATAACCCGGCTGGGCTCCGAGTCGCCCTGGGGCACAAGACAGAAGACTAGGATGATGCTTGGAAGCAACAGTTCAGCATCCCTTCCGTTTAGGAAATGGGGCTGGGCTGATTCCGTGCATCCTTTGCTTGCGGTTTTGCGATCCTTTATAATTGGGTCCCCCACCCCTCCCCATTTCCGATCGATCGAGTGAGCGCTCACACCCTGTCTTAGTTTGCAAAAGATCCTCTTCGGCTAGTTATTGGATCAAAGTATCCTCTGAGTTTCCCCAAAACCTTGAACCATAAGACAACCGAAGAGTTGAATTTGCTCAGCTCTCAGTCTCCTGGACACGTTGCGCCCAATGCTTTTGCTGCGGGGCTTTGAAGCGACTTGGTTATGTGGGTCATATGAATGAACGCAGGCCTGAGCTACGAAGTAATCACCCACGTTTTAGCCTAGTATGTTTTACGAACCCAATCCGTGGGGCAAATGTATGGTTTAGCCTGTGTACCCAATCAGGAAAAATTGTGTTAACTGAAAAACTATGGATAAGTTCCCCAGAAGTAAGCGAGTTACGGGAACGCCGCAATAGATAGAAAAATCTATGCATTGAAGGACGGTGCACATTCCCCACCACACCAAAAAAAAAAGAAAACCCACGTCAGCCCTGAACAGCACTAGAACAACGTCAGATAATAAAAGTTTGGTTGTTTAAAAAGGAAATCTGGTCTGCCACCTAACTTAGCAAAAAGCAAAGATTGGCACGCTTTTTCGTAAAGATACTGAAGGAGGCAGCGCAGTTTTGCAGACCTTGAGGAGGTTTGTTCTCAAATTAGCGGAGCAGCAGTTCAGGGGAAACGCGATTCCTTCGAAGCCATTTCAGAGGGCAGAGTCTTCCTTCCAGGCTGCTGAACCCTCAGGACCCGCACATACCCATGCTTCCTTGAGGATCTCACTCGAGTGGAATATGTGGGGAAGAGCGAGCACGTGGTTCCCCCCCCCCTTTTTTTTTCTTTTTTGGTGCCTTCGAGTCCGTGCTGGCTCCGGGAGACCACCTGGACGAGTCCCTGCAGTTTTCTTGGCAAGAGTTTGGAAGTGGTTTGCCATTGCCTGCTTCCTAGGGCTGAGAAAGAGTGACTGGCCCAAGGTCACCCAGCTGCCATTATGGCTAAGACGGGACTAGAACTCACCGTCTCCCGATTTCTGGGCTGGTGCCTTAACTACTACACAAAACTGCCTTCATACATGTTCATACTCATCGCTATTAGAAATATTGTCCTACCTATATTTTAAACGTATTCCTTGAAGTACATGATGTGGGCCCCTGTAGGAATCAAAGCATTTAATGCTGCTCAAAAAAAAAAAAAAAATCCCCTTGAAAAGATTTTGCCCCAAACCTCCAAAAACCTAAAGAATAATTATTTCCAAGAATTCTTTCCCCTCTAGGCAGCCTTTATTTTCTCCTAGGAAGGATGGAAATCAAGACAGGGCTACCCTTCTTTTTCTTATATATTATACCAATATATCTCTGTGCTTCCTTTCAAGGACTGATAGAGAAGCCATCACCAATCAGTCCCTCCCGGTTTTGGTTTGTTTGTTTTTTGGTTTGTTTGTTTTGGTTTGTTTGTTTTGTTCTTTGTCTCTCTCTTCCACCCCCAATTTTCTTCAACATAATAAAACTGATAGTTAGTGGAAGATTGGAAATTCACTTCTACCAAACTGACCGAGGCCACAACAACGCGCAAGAGGTGACGATCCAGAAGGGATCTTAGCTAACGACTAAGGTAAAATATTCGTATTTTTATGATGCACATAGATCCATACATAGAAGCATAAATATGCGTGCGCGCACGCATGCATTAATTGCGGGTCTGCGACACAATCCTGCCCCGGAAAGCCCCCTTCGAGGAACGGGGGAGAAGAAAGGAAAGTTCCGCGGTTATCGGATGTTAAGTAAAAACAAGCCTCATGCCACGAAGAAACAGGTGTTCAAATGGTGATTAATCGGATCATCCGAATATATGACCTGGGTGGAGGAGATGTGCCAGGAGGCGAAGCTCGCTGGTCCTCCTCTGCTCTTTCGCCCGAACCCAGCCTGCACCGCTGGTCAAGACCGCGCCGTCTTTTCGCCCTTCCCTTTCATCCACTGCCTATAAAATAAATCCGCTGCCTATAAAATAAAGCCTGGTCTTCCGCATTCATTCCCCGCTGGCGTGGGGGGGTGGGGGATGCAGCACTGTCAATAATTTAGCTTCCCCCCACCGTGTCCCCTGGGTTTGAAACCGGGAAGAGTCCAACGCAGCGTTCAATGGATTGGCGCAAGTGCGACTCTCCAAGCCCCACCCTTCTTTCGCGACCCTCCCGTGCAAGGCCGTCGGACCCCCGGGCGCTCCCTTCTGACCCAGCCTGTGGAAGCTGGCCAGGCCATTCCCAGTTAGGCTGGGTCTGGTGCGCGCCGCGGGAAAGTGCGGTCCCACTTAGACTTATTCCCAAACAGGGTCCCTCCCAAGGCACATCCCCTTAGGAGCAAGAGTAGGCATAAAGCAGACCGCAGGTTTCCATCCAGATCCACGTTTTTCGGACCGAGGAAGGAAACTGTCGGTGGATTCCGCTGGAGACAGAGAAGGACCGGCCGGGTGCAGAACCCCAGTGTTACCGCTTTCCCGGGCGACTTACCTGAAGGCACGGTGTTTCTGTCGCACACGCCGTCCTTCAGCAACTTGTCCCGGATCTCCCAACTAAACATGCCCGCGTTCTCCCGCTTGTACTCCTCGATCTTCTTCTCAACATCCGGCGTCGTCACCTGCTTTAATAAAAACAATCCAGAAAGGAAACAAGGTTTGTATTCTTGGGGGGCGGTGGGCGCGGGGAGCACGATGGAAGAAGCGGAAAAAAGGAGAAAGGGCGAAGCGAAAGAGACGACGGAGAAAGGAATATAACAAGAAGGCGAGGCTCAGTAAATCCGGCGAAGGAAACCGCCCTGCCGGGAGGTGCAGAAAAATAGGACAAACTCTAGAATCCTTTCGGGACAAGACTTCGTGTCATCAGCTTTGTAAATGGACCTTGGAGTGCCTGTCTGACCTAAAGCAGCAAAGTCAAGAATATGACACGATTCAGGGAAGACCGTTTAAAATTAGCAAGACCTCCCTAAGGATGAAAACAACAATACTCGATAATGAGGGAGTGGACAAATTAAGAATCGAGATCGATACTTAGAAAAGAAGAAAGAAACATGTCGTTTATTCTCACAAAAGGGTTCAAAGGAAAATAAACTGGCACTCAGTCCCGCCCCAAAAACTGTCCATTAAAATTAAGCGTTTCTTTTAAAGCAATAAAGATCGAGTGCAAAACCAAACCAAACCAAACCAAACCAAAAATATAATGTAATTCTATATATACATATATATAATTATATATATATTACATTATATATATTCTCTCCAAAGATGGGAGGGGGGGAGAAGAATCAACACGGGGGAGAATCCATTTAATTAATGAGATACAAAATGTTATAAAAAAGGAGTTTCGAAAGTGCAATAAAAGTTTCACTGAACAATAGCAACCACGAATTTTCCCAAAAAAGAAAGCAGAGGCTACATTTTTCTGTGCCCCCAGGAATCATTCAAAATATTATTTAACATAAACGATAGAACCCCTCTGTTGAAAATGAAACAAACGAAGAAGCTTCAACTTTCACTTTGACAGGACTACAGATGTGATATAAAGTACTTTATATTAGAGTACATTTAGATTTCAAATCTACTATTCTCTTTAAAGAGAAATGTGAGGAGAGAGGGAAGAATAGAAATCAGTATAAGATAAACTTATTAAAAGATGGAAAGTATTTTTAAAAGGAAAATCTGCTCTAGTGTAAACCTACTTCATAATTTGGCTGGTCATTTTGGTAGCATTCTAAATAAATAAATACATGTTACTAATTATATACATCTACATGTCAGAAACATTTGACTCCAAAACAATTAACCATGAAGTAAACCAACTTATTTCAGTTGGTATCTGTGTCCCCCCCACCCCCAAATCTGTTTAGAACTGAGGTGGAGTTGCAGCGGCTTAGTGAAAACTGGACTGCCAAAAAAGAAAAGCTAAAAGTATAGTTTCATTTTGGCTCAGCTCATACTCATTGGTGGCATTTGCTTGTGCCCTCGTCCTCAGGCTACTACCAGCATAAGTAATGATCCTTAGGATCACTGGACAGTGGTTCTGGTCAGGGGCTACTGTAGCAGAAGCAGGACCCGTTGCCTTGAGAAATGGAGGGCAGCCAACAAGTGCCCTGAAAGGCAAGAGAAAGTTGGGCTTCTCTGGAGTCTAATTTCCACGCTGTTTCTCAGAAACATTCCATCAGGGTTAGTGACCAACTGATTGTGGCAGACATACCAGGCCCACCTAAGTCTCTTAATTTAGGATTGGGTGACCCACACAAATTCTCTGAACAACTCTACAAGGGAAAGAAGCTAGGATAAAGGGTTATTCCGCACAGTAACAAACAAGCAAAGGTGCTTTAAGGCCAGGAAGGAGATATGCCCCTCACAATGTACAAGTCCAGTTAACGGAAGGAGACTCTACATTCCCAGTCCTGGACATCCTGGTCCTCTTCAAGGGTGGGGAAGAAAGTCTAAACAACCAGCAGAGATAAATGTGGCTTTGTTGATGTCAGAAGATGCATGCAAGCCTCCCTGCCAGGTATGGACGTGGTTGGAGGTCTAGTTGCATTTGTTGAGTGACTGCTCTGCAGGTCTGTTTGGCTTCATCCTCACTCCATACAATTATCTGAGGACAGGGCCAAATCCATATGGGCTATATTTGCACAACACACCTATAGCTATACCAAACTAACTCAATTTTCAGTGGCACAGAACACTGAACTAGGAACTAGCCACATCAGCTAGGCTCATCTGAAATACTAGGCTAATATGGAGACTCAGTTTGGAGTTCAATATAGGGTTCTCCTTGTAAAAATTACTCCTTCCTACATGGATCAGTAAAAAGAACTGCCACTATAAATTGTGTTGTCCAAACTGTGGCTTCCATTCTATGCTCATAATGCCTTGCTAACCAAAGGCTTTATCCTCATGGATTGGGTGCCAATATTTTCATGCTAGTGATTGGTATATTTTGCCAGGAAGTGAGTACCACTCTTTCCAACATGCTCAAGGGACACCACTGGCCACAATCTACAACATATAACCTGATCTGGCCTCATAGCGAAGCACTATGAGGGATTTTTCCCCACACCTTGTTGTCCATTGGGAAAAACTAGCTATTTTCAGGAAGAACTACTGTAAAACAGTTAAAAGATAAGACCAGCATTATCTTGGAGGGAAGGGTGTAAATGTGGTTCCATATCTATATGGACTATCTATATAAACCTGCCAGTACAGGGGCTGAGACAACCCACAAATAACAATAAGGCAAGGCTCATCCATAAAGTATTTGAAAGGTGGATCCAGAGCTTTAATTAATAGTACTACCGCCATTAATAGTAAAGCTAATCAGTTAAAATATAATCCCCAAAGTATATTTTGGGTGGCCCAACTCCCATTTGTTTTCAGGGGATGACTGATTTCAATTTGGGGGAAGGGGATGAAGCAAAGTTACTACAACTGCATGGAATGCGCTGAAGAAAACTGGAGGGAGAGAAGCTGATATCCCTTCTCCAAAAGTGCCAGGGTGACCGTGTACTCTCCTAAGCAACATCGTCCTTCAAGTCACCTGAGCCAACCTAAACTGTTACCAAGTAAAGTGAAACTGCAATTTTAGAGGATCCATGCCCCAAGTACCCATCGCCTGTCTGCCTCCTGAGATACTCACCTTGGGTTTGCTGCCCCCAATGGCCCCTGGCCGTATGGAGCCTGTCTCCTGGTACCTGCAGAGGATCTTGGAGACACAGCCATGCGATACTCGGAGCTGGCGGGAGATGACGCATGGCCGGATGCCGTGATGGGCCATCTCCACGATCTTGTGGCGGATATGGTTGGGTAGAGGCCTGCCATTGATAAAAACACCCCCGAGCTGATTGACTCGGCCTTGGCCCAGAGGAGTGGAGACTGGATGGAGGGAACATTAAAAAAAAAAAAAGAGAGTACTTGTTTGGGGATGAGCCAGGTACATCCAGAAGTCCTTCCACCCAAACTCCCAGAGAAGAGGGACAATGCACAGGACAGAAACATGCATAAGGACTAGCAGACCTTGAGTTCACCCTATGTTGGGAAGCTAATATTATCCTGATACCCAAATCCAAAATACTTTTCCTGGAACATGACAGTCACACACTCAAAATTAGCTAACCCAAGTTATTTATCTCAACACCATTGAATGGTTCTGTTGTGGTCACAAAATTAGCTAAAAATTGTTGAAAGCATGGACTTCAGCCTACTTATAATGCATGAGGCTACTTTAAAATGTTCAACCCATGTTATTAATTGGGGCTACTGAATAAGCCAATTCATCATACTCTTAGTAGAAAGCTGACAGCCCATTTAGCCTCTGTTCTTAAAGGACCTTCCTTCCGAATGAAACCGTTTAGAGTTCAGATTGAATAAAGTTTTTCATCTTCTAAATCTAGACAGATCAAGTCAGGATTTTAGGCTCCTACATTTAATCTGAATTCAACATCCAATAGTATTGCACTGTACCACAAAAGCCAGAAACATACATGGGCAACTTAATAAAAGAATTCTGTCCCCAGCCCTGAAAACAAACAAAAAGTGCAGGAGAGAATTTCTAAGTTAAACAGTGGGAAATTATTATAAGTACCAACTTGTAGTTGCCTGTAATTAGATCTCTGAATGTACTACTTTGGACCATTCATTTTTTCTGTATCTCAGAGGAAAAACTAAGGTTTTGTAAGTATTTGTGAATTGTGGGGTTTTCTCAAGTGTGCCAGGGTACAATATTTTTCAATTTATAAAGGGTTCTATCCAGAGAATAAGACCTGTTGAAATAAATGGCTCAAGGTCAGTACTAGGTTTAGTCCATGGATTTTACTTGATCTGCTCTAATTATATCTGAGTCTGATTTAAATCCATTATTGTTAGTTTTTAAGGAACTTTAGGACTTTTATTTAGGTTCTGTTTGGGTTTTAAAATGTAGGTAGCATTGTTCAGAAAAGGATATTGTACTGGTAGCTAGACAGATCTGTGACAAGAATATAACAGGTATCAATATTACATTCATCTGATGGAGTGAAGTTGAAGAATTGATTTGAAAAATATAGATTTAAAAAATAATTTGCCAGTCCATCACTGTGCATCTATCCATCCGCTTATGTACACATCCATTTTGTCCCAAAGCAATTTGCGCAGTGTCACACACTGTTTGCTTTGCCACCTCATGCCCCAGCTGGCTAAAGAGTTGCCACTTTGTTGCCTCTCGTGCGAGTTAATTACTTCGAATGTACATACTACCAATAGAAGAAGAAGAAGAAGAAGAAGAAGAAGAAGAAGAAGAAGAAGAAGAAGAAGAAGAAGAAGAAGAAGAAGAAGAAGAAGAAGAAGAAGAAGAAGAAGAAGAAGAAGAAGTTGTTTCACCTGTTTTTATCTCTTTCTAAGCTGGCGAGACAAGGAGGGGGGGAAAAAAACAGCCAGTATTAATTAACAGGGCAAAAGAACTATACAACTAAAACTTTTCTACGAGTCTAAAGAAATGGAAAGCAACACAGAAGGCGGCCTCTGGAAATTGGGAGTCTCCAAAATTGCGTTTGAGTTTGTGCAGATACATTTAATGTTCTAGATTTGAGTGTGCGGGGGTGGGGGTATCCGTGAGGGTGCACAAAGAGAGGCATTGGACCGAAGTTCCTTAAATCTTACTGAAAGAAGGGAGTGGGGTGAATTGGAGGCTGAGCTGAAACAGTATGATTTCAAAGGGAATTGCTCAGTAGGAAACTTAATCATTGCTGCTGTACAGCACTAGAAATAATTAAGTAGGTTTGCTAATTCTTGTTAGAAGCAAGGCTTTCTTGTTACCAGAGAAAACTAGATAGGACTAAAGGGAAGGCCTGGTGCTGCGAACTCTTTTCTACGTAAAGACATTTTTTTCCTTAGCTGAGCTAGAAATGTAAGATCGCCATTTCAAAACGGCTATGAAGTTTCTTGGCTCCTTCACCTGCGAGGTATGGAGGTGGAAACTCTAACCCACTACGTTCAATGGCATTTAATGTGAAAAAGGAGGGAAACTGACTGGTGGAGTGCAGCTGATTTCCACCTTCTCCAGCGACATTCTGTCTTTTCCTTTCCCCTTCCTGCAAAAAATACAAAGTCAAGTAAACTAAAGCTCGCAGGGAGAAGTTGGGAAAGAGAGCATGATTTGGGGCATGCTTTTTAATGCTGCTGTATATCCCTATGCCTGATTTGCTTCCTTGGAAGTGTGCCACCTGAACTGCAGTGGCCTTGATTTTTTCCATTGGAAAGGGTGCAGATTCTCAGAGCTTTCCTCTTCACCCTGGCTCGATCCACGTGCGCAGAAAGTTGCTTCTTCAACTCCACTAACAAATTAGTTCCAGGAACGCAAGGAGACTCCAGATCCACAACCAGACCCATTTCGTCAGCCTCCCTCACCCAAACAGAGGCTGCAGGGATTGTTAAACACCCCCTCCTTTATCTCCAACTCCCCTTCCACACTCTCCTGCTGCTTCACAGTCCTTACCTTCTAACGGAAAACCACTGCGAGGATAATTCTGTCCAGGAGCTGGTCGCATCATCCTGGGGACAGCTCCACCCAGAGTTGTCATTTTGGTCGCAGCTTGGCTTTCTTAAACGTATTATATCCAAGAATTGCGGAGAAGGGGAGGGGAAGGCAGGTCAGCCCTAATAGCAAATCCGCATAGAATAAGGTGGGGGGAGGGTTAATTTAAAATCTAGAGAGATCGGGGTTTAAAACGTGAGGGGGAAGGAAAGGGAGGGGATCCAACTTGAGGAAGGGGGGAGGGGAGGCTCTTTTCTCCTTTCTGTCAGTGATATCTTAGAGCGAAAATGTGGCGGAAAAAGAGAGACGAGAGGAAGGGAAAAGTTTTGCCCGAAAAAGAGGGATTCGCAACGGCTTCAGCAGCTGAAGAAAACCGCGAACTGCCAGCCCTTGTCCGGGAAGAAGCTCGCATTGATCTCGCCCGGCTTGAGTGGCAGGCGGCGGGGATGAGTTCTCCTTGTTCTTGATTTGCAGTGAAAGGAAACTCCGCTCTGGAGTATTTATTAGTTCTTTCACCCCAAGCTTCCTTAGGATCTCTGCGTCGCGATTGGCCAGCCGGAAGACTGTCCCGTCTGGAGAAGCCCGGAGCTGATTGGACGAAAGCGCCAACTTTCTCTTCTCATCCTGACAATTGAAGAGCTCCGGCTTTGGAGTGTGACCCGCGACTCGCCTCCCTTTCCTTGATAAAGTGTCTTTCTTTCCCCTTTTTCTTCTTTGCAGAAAAATGGCTGGACGAGGGGGAAAAATGCAGGAGGGTGGGGGGGAGAGCCGGTCTATTTTTTATTTTCGGTCGGTCTGTCGGTCAGTGGGTCTTTTTACAACTTCTCTTGGCACAATGCCACCGGGGAGAAGATGACAATAGGGAAATAGCCAGCCTCCTGATTGCTTGGAGTCAGTAACTTTCTCTGCCCCCCCCCCTACCTTTTCTGTCTTTGCTGTGAGGTTATAAATGTGCAGCTGTACGTGTTAGTCTGGGAGAAATTAAAAGAGAAACTTCGCCGTTTCTCCTGAGACGTTTCTTTGTCTTCTGCACTCCAGACTAGATTCCCCTGGGCGTGTGTCTGACATCCAGCAACATTCTCTCCCACCCCTCGCCCCCCAACCCAATCCTGATGCCCTTCCCCATTTCCTTTGGAAACTTTTCGAAGCTGCAGTTGCATTGGGGAAAATTAATCAGGTTTTTATTCCGAGCGGGCGGGGGGGGGGGGGCGTGCACAAGCCAATGATGAAAACAGCCGTCTCCGTCTCTCCCCAAGAGAGGTTCCTACTTTCAAGACTAAACAGATCGAGGAATCCCTGTGAATTCAGTTATGTGATTCTGAGTGGGGTGGGGTGGGGTGGAGATACACAAACACATAGACACGATATATGTATTCGTTAAGCTGAACTTCGCTAAGAAGCGCTTCTTCCCGGGAATTTATTATAGCATTCAAACTAAACTGCTGGGAGAGAGAGAGAGAGAGAGAGAAAAGATTTTTTAAAAAAAGAAAGAGAAAGAAAGAAAAGAAAAGAAAAGACTGACTAGGAGCTGAAGTGACCACAGCAGGATATGACGCCAGGAGTGTTGTAAAGACTGTCTGTCTTTAAAGAAGGTACTATTGTGCGTGTCCTTTTATTTATAACTTGGTAAGTGCCAGCAAACTCGCCTCCTTTACACTCTGAAGTGCCAGCCCGGCTTTCCACAGCGCTCCTTTTTTTTGGCAATAGTCTATTCAGCAACTGTCACTCTCAAGCTTCAAGTTATTCAAGACCTTAATCAATCAAAGGGATGAGAATCGTTCAGGTTTTTTCTCCTCTTTGAAATAAAGGAAACAATGAGATTGAAGCTTACGCTCTCTTTTCCCTCTCCCCTCCCCCAACAACTTATGATTCATTTTGGAATTATTGATTTAAAAACAAAACAGAACGGCTGGTCATTTGCTATCTTGGAATAAAAAGTCAGTGCTGAGACCAAAATAAAGTAAAAACAAATTTAGATCTTAGAAACGAGAGGCATTTCTGGCCAATATGATAGTGATAACTAAACAGAAGTCTATGAGCAAAAGACTTTAGATTATGAAAAAAAAATTAAAAACACTCAGGGCCATGCAATGTACCCATAATTGGGTGTGTGTGTGTGTGTGTGTGTGTGTGTGTGTGTGTTTGTATGAATATACATCTTAGTATATTATTTTGATGGGTAATATAAAGATCCAGATTCTTGGATCTTAACATGCAGCTCATCACAGAAAAGAAATGAATATGCAAACAGGAGATTGTGATCACCATTTTTAACATGTATGCATGTTGGATAAAGCGGCATAAGGATTTTGTTTTACCTTCTAAAGCATTCAGAATGCCCGGAAGGGTAGCTGAAACGGCGTTTGGAAGTACGGGGAGGGAAATGGCTTTAAAGATAACAGATGCTTTACCAAAGTTGAAGAAGGAAAAGAAACATAGCTCGTAGTTATTTTGTTTTCATCAACGAAAGATTAATTTCAATGAAATTATGCTCTTACTCTCAAGTAGTGTGATTAGAATTGAAGGGCCAATCGTAAATGTTCACAGGAAATTAGCTGCATCTGGAAAACACACCAGAATCCAACAATGATTGTTTTTCAAAGTACTCTGAATTTCTCAAACTATTATATAGATTAATTAATGAGTTAAAGCTTTTCACCATTTTAAAAGCCCAATTACACAGATTGAGCCTTTGTAAATTTCTCCTCCTTTCTAAAATCTTCCCAAACTTTTATTTAGATACTAGATTTCCCACTGCGCTTGGTGGTTAATGATTGAACAATGTAAGAAACACATTCATATTGTATGTGTTCAGGAGTTTACATGATATCTTGAAGCCTGGATATACATTTATGGATGCATTTCAACAGATAACCTCAACTAAAACTCCATTCTTTGGAAGCTAGTTTTATTAAACCTAATGAATTGAAGAGCCACAGTTTGAATTGACAAAGATGCACCATTTGTGTGTGTGTGTGTGTGTGTGTGTGTGTGTCTAAGCAAAGTAAGTCCAGCAGGATACAATAAGAGTTATTTCCAGGTAAGGGGGTAGCTCTAATTAACTTCATTGCACAAGGAAATTTCCCAATAATATCTTAGCCGCATATTCATTAGCTACTACATTGTAGCTTTAGAAGACTGATTACCTATATTTTGATTTGTTTTCAAACTCCCACACCTATAAGCCTACTATTAATTCTATGAACATCTTGCCCCATGGTGGATTGAACTGAAATACACACAGCAGTAGTTATTAACAGATCTGATTCCAAATTGTCCTGTTGGGGGCAACAAAAGAACTGTTCTGAAGCAAAAGCATTTGGGGGGATTGATCCTATGCTGGTTTACTCAAAAATAAACCTTGTGTAAATGAGGTTTACTTCCAAATAGCCGTGGACATGATTATAAACTTAATTTTTAGGATTATGTCCAATATGGGTCTCAAATTCATGTAAAGTATCAGAAGTCCAATCCAAACTTTTGATACTTCAGAAGCCTGATATCAGCTTGTCCTTTCTCTCTCCTCATCCTCAGTAGTGTTCTTGAAAATAGCACAGAAACACGCGCACACCCCGATTTCCTGGGTGTTTTGATGAACTGCAATTCGGAGAGGCTGAGAAGTATTATTTCACTGTCTCCCACTGCTTCAGAAAGTGAATGGTTATAATTTGCTATTAGTTCCACTCCAGTAACATCTCACTGCCTTGATGGCTGCTCTAAGCAACGAGGCTTATGTTCCTCACTTGATGTGTATAGATGTTGTCTGTGCCTGTGCATCAACTCATAAGACTTAGTGTAGAACCTCAACTCATTTAAAACTCTACTTGGGTAGCTGAATAAAATCAAGATCCAGATTACTTTTGCTGCCCTGAACAGCTATCCTAAGCGGGTGAACTTTGGGGCGCAATTCTTCACCACTGCTCACCCCCCTCCCCCCAATGCACACACTCTGAAAGGATTGTCAGCTGTTAGAGCTTGTGTGCAGCTTCCATTTATTCCTACGAAACTCCTCGGGAAGAGAAATTCCGACTGAAGGGTTACTTCGATCGTTTAATTAAGCCCCAGCAGTGCTCATTCGCTCCCTTAGCAAATACTGCACAGGTCCTACTGGCCAGGATAGATACAGCATAGTTAAGTACTTTCCAAAATATTCCTTTAAAAAATTCAGAGTCCTGAACTATAGCACTGGCTGCTCCTGCCACGATCCTAAATAGGTTTCCCACCAATTTCAGTAAAGCAACAGTCAACATTAACTCCGCTTAGGACGGGACTTCCACCTCTGAAAAGCTATGAGGAATGCTGAGGAATTGGACCAAATGCCAACCTTGACCAGCATTCTGTTCTTACAGTAGCCAACCAGGAAACCCCAAGCAGGACGTGAGTGCAGTCTAAAAACCTGGTTTGTTGAATGTGTTATTAATAAACCACGATTTATTGATTGGGCTTGCAAATTCCACCAAGCTGTACACCACGGTTTGCAAACCACAACTGACTTGATGCACAGGAGAAACTAAACAGGACCACATGAGCCACATAAAGGCCCAGAGTGATGGGCCAAGCCAGGCCTGGAGCTCCCTAGACATTCTAGATTGCTACTGGAGATGCGTTTGATCATCAGGGAGCCTCGTTGCTCGAGTGGGACGTTCTGATGAGAGGACGACCATGCACTCGTGTGTCCGCTGCAATAAATATAGTGGGATTTATACTTAGGTAAGTGTGTACAGGGAGGCAGCTCTTAAAAGAAACCATTTGCAAGAGGCTTTCGTTGGATCACAGGCTATGTCTTCTGGGCTGAAGCTCAGGTCACAAGCGGAGTACTTTATGGCCGAAGTCCTAAAACTGCTGAATGAATAATGACCTTCAAGAGCGATTGAAGCAAGGCTTGCTATATAGTAAGTATTGCTAGGGGCTTACTTCAGGATTAGGATGTTTAGTATTGGGCTGAGAACCACAATCTAGGGGTGCATTTCCTTATTCTCTAGCCAGAAGTTGGTTCTCTTCTCATTCCTTGGAATGTCACTGCCCTAGATTGGTTTCTAAGTCACTGCCTTAGGACCGAAGTCGACGGTCTCTGCAGCCTTGGATCCTAATCATTCTGAGCAGCAGATCCGGCCCAACAAACGTACTCCCAAGTAGTCAAGGTTTATTTAAGAGGTTGTGGACTAAGCAGTTGTTCTCCCGCAAAAGCAATTTTCGTGGCCTCCTTCTTCCCCACGTCGCAGTCTAGCCCTCTCGCACCCAGCCGCCTGGTTCCACCCCGGGGTGAGCAAAAGGGCCGGACGTTTTCTGAGTCTGGGATTCTTGCCCGGTTTGTGCCGCCGCCAACTCGCTTTGGTCGGGCCTTCCCCTGCTCTACATTTTACATGACGATATCTTCATCTGAACGCAGAGAACCTCACCAGCGGTGCCAGGCACACGGCGACCTTGCTGAAGCGTTCCATACAGCGGAGTTTGGCTGGAGTTGCCGTTTGTAATTGGAACATTATTACCCTGTAGGCCCCTTCGGGAGAGAGAAGGGAAAAGGAGGAGGGGGTGGGATGGGGAAACTCAGGCAGGTCTGCATGCAGAGTTATAGCTCAGCGAACAGGAATTCCAGCAGTGTTCTCCAAGATATACAAAGCCTGGAGTCTCTTATAAGAACTGTAGAACTTTATTCGTTTAGATATAATGCTACGTGCCAGACCTGGGGCAGTTCATTCATCTGAATAATGAACAGTATTCTCTAAATGGCTGGTAACCGAAACAGAAACATCATTATCATGATGATTTCTGCCTTTAAATAAAGCTCCTATCTAGGATTCACGTCTAATGGAGGTGAACCTGCATCTGTCAAAGGTATGCACTTTTTGAAAAAAAAATTCTCATCGACTTCCATAAGGGAAGTTATGCAGCCTCTGGGCGGCAATTTTAGACTCATTTGAACTCCATAGCACTATCTTCTAGTTAAATCTTCATAGGATTACACTGCACTTTTGGCTCTCTTGTCCTCAAATTATTGCACCAAGAATGGTGAAACTAAGTTTCAAAGGAAAGGCACCGATTTATGAGATGTACTTCTAGATAGGCTATATAGATGCAATATTTGTAAAGGTACAGATAATTATACTCAGGAATTCGAGATTCTATATGAATGCCTGGAAGTCTTTCAAGGAGGAAATAAGCGTTACTCTGACTCATATGTTTTTTCTTATCTTTATTTAGATAAAATCCAAAATCATAGAAATTGATGAGAAGAAGAATTCAACTGAGAAAAAGCAAAAAGAAAGTAGAACTAAAAACTCTTCACATTCTCCAAAGGAGAGATATATAGATCTCTCTCAGCTAATTCCCATAGGACAAAGTCGGCTGATCTTTCAAATGACATGCATGGTAAATTGTTGACGATACTTGTCTTATGGAATGAGAATTTGCTTTCATAGCCTACAATTTTGACTTCATTGGGAGTCAAAATTGCTCCACCAACCAGTAAGTGGAGAAATTAGAGAGGAGGGAAGAGTGAGAAACTAACTATATTATATATGCAGTGTACAGGTAACCTTCTGTAAAGAGAAATGCAACTTTTTTAAAAAAATCTTTGTCTATATAGTGATTATGGTGGTAACATTAGGTTGTGATCGTTGATTTTTTTCAGAAGAGCCACAGAATGGTCTCCCAATTATTAGAGCTCATTTATCTTAAGCTGCTCTTAATTCAAAGTTAAGTGTGAACAATAAAAGAACCTGACTTTTTCCAAAGGATAAAACTTGGGAAAGTTCAAAATGCTCCAAGTGATTGGCTCATGCCTTTCCTGGTGTTCCATAGGTCACCTTGACATTATATGGAACTCTTCACCCACTTTTGCCTCTATGGCCTGAATGGCTTCTCCTGCTGGGCATACCAAATCATTTTTGCAAGCCACCAGCAGATACTAGAGGTCCCAATCCTGTGTCAGATGTTCGGTTGGATGAAGGGCAACCTTGGTCCTGTGGCTTTTCATTTCCCAAGAGGAGACAAAAGTCTCTCAACTTTCCCCTGCCCGGGAACTGCTCACATTCCAGGCGAACGATTAGCTACGAATGCCTGGACCCCCATATTAGCCCAGCGGAGAGGATTTCACGCCTTTCCAGTGGAAATAGCTAAAAATGCTTCTGCTAATTATAGAGCTCTTCCAGGCCAGGTGCACTTTTAATTGGATTAGTAAGTGCTCTATATTAAACCTGCAGTACATCAAATGGGCAAGGAAAATTAGAGCTATTAACAACACCCAGGCAATTATTTATGGACGGTAACATTAGTATGTTTCTCCCCTGTAAGAGGGAAAAATATCAATTATGCTATTTAGCAGGCTTTTTCCCTCCCAAATATAGTCGGAAGCTTTACTCTTGCTGTTTTTCTCTCACTCACTTTAAAATTCATGTACTCTAAAAGCACTTCTAAGTTTCTCGAGACAAGAATAACCTGTTAGATCTCCTCCTTTCCTGCCGCTTTACTTTGAGGCATCTATAGGTCTGTGTAAAGAACCATTTCAGCTGCTGCCTTGGAAGTAAGATCATTTGAAAATAAACGGGACTTGCTTATGGCTAACTACATTTAGGTTCCAGCTAACAAACCGTAAAGAGAAACTAAAAACAAAATCCAGTATTATGGAATGGTTTGCTAATGGATTGGGAAGTTTGATATACTAGAAAAAAGAAATAGAGTTGTTAAAAAGTTTGATTTCACTCTTTACTACTCAATCTACTTAAAATTTATAATTCAACTAAAGTTAAGCATTTTTTTTTACTTTTTGTTTCATCAAAGAATTAGATAATGCCTTAAACTCTCCAACTGAAATGAAATTTGACAAAGTTTAACTTTCACTGAATGTTGTTCTTTGTAACTATACTATTTTGGTAATTGTTTCTGCTCTGCTTTCTCTTCAGTAATAAAGGATTGATGGTGATGGTGTTTGTTTTTCTTTTGCTTCGTTTCATTTTATTTTTAGTGTCTTGTCTCATACTCATTTTTACTTTTATTTTTTAGCTTTTTATTCTATGACTCAAAGTTGACAGCCAATCACCAGCAACTCTAGATATACAATGTGTATTCTTTTATTTGTTTTAAAGACCATTGTAGGAATTAATTGTCCCTCTGCAAAAGGAAAATCATGTCATGATTTGAATGACGGGGGGGGGGAATCCAGTGTTTTCTTCACTCTGTTGTAATACAAAAGAGTTAGCTAGACAAATATTGATCCCAGGAGTGACGTCTTGCTTCTTATCACAGGCTAGAAAAGATCACTGGACAGTAACTTTAAAGAGCCATAAGTAGGTTGGGGAGGAGAAGACATTCTGAGAAGAAGTTTTGCTCTAGTCACTAGATTTTACTTCCTTGTCTCTGTGTTTAGGATTGTTACCTAATGTGTGTGTTTGTTTTTAGTAATTTATGAATTATCCAGATAGAATTACAACTGGTTCTACTAACCAGCTAAATATATAGATTTAAGCTTAACTGATCAATCAGAAGACATGCAGCCATTGCAGTTCTATGCCTTCTTTCCCTAGACCAAATCCTACTGAAATAAATTAGACTTACTTCTGAGAACTTACATTTAGGATTGAGCTATAAGTTTAGGAGTCTCAAGCAGCACCATCTCAGCCTGCTTGCCTTGAAAAAAGCGTGTTGCATTTCAGTAGATCTGATTCAACTAAACCGCTCTTAGAACTGCAGATCCTAATATTGTAGATATTTGATTATGTTCTCTCTGCCTCCTCCCTTCTTTTTTTAATAACTATACAATTTAACTTTTGACTCCTGACGAATTGTCAGGACTCTGAATTTTTTTTTAATTTTCTGACTCTATTTTTTTTTTTTTTAAATCAAGAAGGAATTTAACTTTCAGTTGAAGTGTTTAGAATCTAGACAATACAGTTTCCATGGATTTGCAAGTTGAGGAAGCTCTCCCCAGATCAGAATGTGATAAAATTGAAGTTAGGAGTCAAACAACAAAGCAGTTTAGAATCTGACCTAGTCCATTCCATATCAGAATAGCTTATTTGTAAGAACTGGTTCCAATGGGCCCTGTTTACAGGATGAAGCTAAACAAGGATTGACCATGTCCCAATGAATCTCAGGTAGATCCACCCTTAAATGGTGAATTCTGCACATGCTCTCAGATACTCCTGGAGAAGCATAAACAGGATTCTAGACAGGCCTAAAAATCTATTGCCATTGGACATAGTAATCACTGGTGTTCCTCCACATCCAACAGCTCAATTGTTCTTATAATTGGAACTAAATTTAATAGGATGTTCAAGGCAGTTTTACTTTAAAAATAATAGTACATTCAGACTATCAATTTACCAAACTGAAAGTACCCAGTGCAATCCTATGGAAGTTCCCTTGGCAGTAAGTCAATGTGTTCAATGGGCCTTTCTTGCACTCAGAACATTTGTATGGGGCTGGGTAATATACCTTCTCAGCCTTAAACATGGTCCATTTTCCTGAAATGAAAATCAAATGTACTACCTTTAAAATGAGGGTTTCTTGGATTTGCTGATATTGCACAAAAACGGTATTGAGTTTTGTTGTGGGAGTTGTCTTCTTTTTGGCTAAACAGGTAACCCCATTTTCTTGCTTTATGTTCACAGATTTCATTTGTTATATATTTAAAGGAATTTAAACACACACACACACACATAACCAGGATAATTCAGAGAATCCGAACTATATTAAGACAATGGGGAAGTCTGCCAAGTTATACAACTTAACTTCGTTAACGGAAGGCAGCGGTTTCAGCTATGAAAATAGTCTTTCAGGCTGGATCCTTCAGGTAATATGAAGAAATAAAGAATGCAGTGAGATGTTTGACAGTTTAATAAATCTGAGGTTAGGACAGGGACCACTGTCTGCCGGTAGGAGCTGAACAATGTTTATGAGCAAGTCTCATTGAATACAATGTCATTTAGTGGCCTGTAAATAAACCTTTGGGATTGTAAGGAAAGTTAACAGTCTGATCCTAAAAAAAGAAAATAAATGCACAGAGCAAACAAGTTGCAACCTTGTTGCACTACAGAAAGCTTAAGTAAGCGCACGCAGAGTCTCCCGAGAGGGATCCTGCCGTGGGAAGTAAGTTTCCATGAAAAAAATCAGCGTATCTCACAGCATTGCTGCATTCTTATTCCTCCGAGTGGGTCATAGGTACTAGTAGCTGGGTTTTAGCTTACTAATAAAATATACTTTTCCAACTGGATAGGGACTGGAAGGAGAAATAAAGAGGTCCTTCTGCCGAAAGCAAGGATTAGAGAAGGCTATTAAAGGAAGCCCAGCAGTCTTCAGCAACCCTTCTGTTTTCACTGCCAACTGAGGCCCATCAGGTTAGCTGCCTCTCCACCCCCACACTTCAGTCAAGTGGCCCCATCTTTCCCCAAGGCAAAGAAAGCCCAAATTTGCCTCTGAAAACTGGCAGGGAAGAAAGGCAGAGCCATCCACCGCCAGGGAAAGCGGCTCTCTCAGTGTCCTTCTGAACAGCATGAAAGGAGAGTGTAGGACCTGATCAGAGACTGCTAGACCTGGTTCAACCAGTTGAAGCCATCTTCTCAGAGATACCGAAATGATTACATTCAGTTCCCTGGATCCATTTGCAAGCAAACATACTACACACATTCCTTCACTGAGTTCACTGGATGTTACTCCCAAGGTGTGGGGAAGGATACATTTTAGATTGAAGTTTTCCACCCATATCCTCCATCCATAAACTTGATCACATGTTATTTCTGCGGGATCTCAAAATCAGCTAGCCAGGCTATGAGCCCCACTTATAAGAGTGTGTGTTTTGTGCAAAGGGATGAGTAAGTTTAATGTTGGGATTCTAATGCTGATGGTAGAGATACGGGGCTTTCCCCTAAGTAAGAAAGTGTGCAAAACATTACAAGGCCCATTAGATTCCATATGATTCAGGTCCAATGTATGCAAAGAACTCCTGTTTTAGTTACATTTGTGCCCCAGGGAAACAAGCAGTCATACTGCAGTGGTACAATTTGTTCCAGAGGAAGAGATCTTTCCAAGCAATCACTGGTTATATGTCATTCTCAATAAGTCAGTGTGAATTCTGCCCACTGACTGATTTCAGTGGGAACTGAATTGTACTCCCTATATTGGTCAACACAAGGAGAACTTGTGTGAAGAGAGGAGTAGATAAGACTGCAACTCTACATTCTGCCTTTTCCAGATCTTTATCTCCTAACTAAAGAAGAGGATGTGTAAGGTTTCCAGTTTGGATCATTCTAGAAAATGAAATAAAACTGTGCAGACAGAACAAAGAATTGTGATGCAAGAAAATAAAACCTTACTGAATTCAGAGAGAACTAATACAAATTGAGCCTTTATTCCATCTCCTCTTTAACAGTAAACCTTACTGCATTCAGTGATACTACAGTGGAGCAATATACTCAATAGCAGGTTACAATAGTTTCTAGCATGCAAGCAGTCTCAGAATCAAGCAAGTAATCCATTCAGATTAAGTAAATCTATATTATTCGGATTTTTTTTTCCACAGGTAGTTCCTTATTTTGATTCACTGCTAACTAGTTTTAGATGATTGTCTTGGTATAGAAATATTTGTTAAATCTCCTGTAACAATAACAGTTTCATCATATTTAATACATTTGGAAGTACTGTACAGTTTATTTTATTGAACTCCATGAGATCCACTCCCAAATCAGTGAGCATAGCAGGGTTTTTGGTTTATATTTGGCTTCTGAATGGTGGTCAGGTCAGGTTTCCACTCCCACAAATAGGTGGGGACTAAATTTGATGTAATTTAAATTACATTTTAAGATGAATTTAAGTTAGATTAAACTAATTTAGAACCTTTCATAGAGTTTGTCCCTGAAGCATTTTTCTATTTTCCCATCTTAAACCTTACAATTAAGTGGCAACTTTTTAACCATACAGAGGCTCTGCATGGTTCTAGAGCCTCGTGTTGTAGCCAACTGATCCTAATATATTCCTCAATCTAGAACAATTTGGACTAGAAACTAAGTCACTAAGTTTCAGAAACTCTTATTTCATTCTGGATGAAGTCCAAAACACCTTGCTGATTTCAGTGGAGTACTGCTTCCAATGAAACATGCTTTGGTGCTCAAGATTTTAAAAAGTACTTCCTCTATATCTTACAGTATAAGTCCACTGTGCTTACTTTTACAAAAATGATGTTTAGGATTGGACCCAATCCTCCTACTCTACACCCATGTTTGCCGTTATATTTTTTAAAGAAAAAACAATACAAGTTGTCCTTAAAAGTCCAGGTAAGTTGTCTCTGTTGTTTTGATGAGTGCTCTCCTGAACTTTGGATGTGGCTCTAAGCTGGTGGCAGTTGGACCTAAGCAAACCCAACTGTTGCTGGGCTTTCAGTCAGTATTAAGCCTGCAGGCTAATCTCTGTCGCCAGTGGAATTGCAGCTTCTCACCCTGCCCTCCAAAAAGGAGACCTAACTTTCTTCCCTCTCCTGCCTTTTGCCTCCAAGACAATTTTTGAATCAAGTAGCCCGAAGATTAATTGGTTGGAGGGTACCTTTGTCTCCCCCTACCCCCGACACATAATACGAGAACTCAAAAGAAAGAAACATAAAGAAAAGAGAAAGAAAAAAAAATTAACAGCCTAGGCCTAGCAAAAGATTAACATTTGGAATCTTAGGAAATGTAATCTGCATATCTAATTGATTCCCAGCATATCAGTTTAAAGGATAAAGATGTATATCTCTGCACGATGGAGATTGCATTAATAGCCACATAAATAAAAGGTTGAAAAGTCATCAGGGAGTCCTTTGAAGCCCATGCCTGTTGCTTTTATGGCCCAGCCACACTTCTCAGAGAGCTCTTCGCTGTTGTTTTAAAGAAGCCAGAAACTAGAGCTCAATCATAAAAGATCAGGTTAGTTGGGTATTAATCAACTGCTCCTCCCTCTACGGCACAGCATGGGGGGAGCAAGGCAGGTGCATCCAAAAGGAAAGGTGATGGGCGAAACTCCATCACTTGTCTGCCAACAAGGGGGATCAAACAGAGATGGGGGACGGAGAAAGATTTTTTTTTTTTTACAAAATGCTCCAGATTTCTCTTCCCTTGTGCTGAGCTCCAGGTATAATAGAGAAAAGAGACTCTCTTGATAGAAAATGCATTTGTCAAAACACAGAGCTGCTAGGCAGCACATATTTTAGTTTTGGATGCTTGGGAAGACTATCCTTACATTAGGATTTCTGGGGTGGGAGAGAAAAGCAAAACATTTGACAAAAGATCACCTGATGTGCAAAATAGCTTGCATATAATTCCTGACTGGATTCTGCTGCTACTTGGATGAAGACAGAAGAAAGGAAGTGGACAGAAGAAAGAGCTGAACAAATAGAAAAGTTTGCTCCTGAGTGAGTAAGGTTGCTGGAAAAATCCAGAGGACCACTAGATGATAGGAGATTTAAAACAAGAACAACAATTGTCACTCTTTGTTGCCATCTAGCATCCTAGTTCTTGCATCCCTCAAATGTGATCTCCAAATGTGCAGACCACAGTTCTGGACCCAAGAGCATCTACAGGGTAGGTAAAAAAAAAAAAAAAAAAGTAAATTGGTCGTTGCAACCATATGATCTAAGCCCTGTTGCTTTTTTTTTTAACCTAATCTTTTTTATATAAATAGATACAGATACAGATTTATTTATTTATTTTAACCCTCCCTGTGGACATCTCTGGTTGTGGTAGGAAGTTATCACTTGCCAGATGTGTATGGAAGCGCTAAGCAGGAGGAGACTGGCCATGATTCAGAATTCTGCTGAGGCAATTCTAGAACCTTTGCAGTTGGATCTCTATATGTCTTCACCAACTCCTGCACCAAGGACTGAAGGAACCTCCAGATTGCAATCTTTCTACACCCATCCTAGTTGCAAAGAAATTATGTGATTGTTTTATGCAAATAATTTTTTTTTTTTTAATGTTACTTTTATTTTAGGAGAGGGATTGGTTTTGTTTGCTGCAATTCTTGAGCAGTTAAGAAACAGAAAACCTAACCATCCTTCTGCAGTCATGAGAGATATAAATCTATCTTTTGCCCACCTCTTATAAGAATCACCACGTTTAGACTGAAGAGCTCCATATATAGGCTAATCACCTCCCTGATTACCAGGCCCACCTATGGCCTAATAAAAGATTGAATTGTTATTTCCAATAGAACAGTCTTCCTCAATGGTGAACGATGGTTATCATCCTTCTGCTCATGTTTATGAACTTCCTAAAATGTCTGTGTTTGGCAAATGTATGACACAGAATATTGGACTCTCGACCTGAACACTCTGGTACTTTTCAATGACCCATAGAGCTATAGTATGGCTTAATTCAAAAGTCAAGCAAACTCTCAAGGTGAAATCATCAATTCTATAAACCCAGGTAGCTAAATGCCTGTTCAGAGTGTACTTAAAAAAAAATCTATCTCAGTCATATCTTTTATACTGAAGTCTGCAGCCAACATCCTTCAGGACCAGTTCTCTGTCCAACTTCCATACTACATATTTTCACCAACTGTTTAGAAGAAAAGGTATTTTTTGCAGGTCAACTAAAAGTCCTTGTTTAGAGATGCACACAAAATGGCTAGTGAGGATGAGAAAGATGAGAGTTCCTTAATTTCACTAACACATTTCCTCAACACAACTCCTTAGTAGAACTAATCCCAGACACCTAAATAATATTTTACTGTTTTTATTGGAATGGAAAACTAGTTTTTAAAAATAATTTACCTTTAAAATGGAAAGGCTCTGCCTGATTCATTGAGAATATGGTAACACAGGCAAATGGGTTTTTTTTTCCTGTCCAATCCTCCTTATGTAGGAGGCTGTAAATGGAGAAGTGGAGATCATCTGACTTTCAGGCAAATATAGTAAACACAGAGAGAGAATCATTTATTCCTGAATAAAAGAACTCTGATGAAAACGTTAATCACAGATCTGGTGTGACAGAATAATACAATGAAAATAATTTAATATTACATTAAGTATTATGACAATGATAAGAAGTTATAGTTGTTAATAGCTACGCCTATAGCTGTTTAAGTCCATAAAAAGGCCCTGATGAGGCTCAAAGGCCCATATAGGCTACCATTATGCTTCCCAGGCCATTTCCACGTGAAAGACTAACGCATATTCTAATGTCACCCAGCCATCATTGAGGGATTATAAAGCCTAACTTCATGACACAATGTATATTGTGCACGGTGATGGTAAGATGATTTTAGAAGACACTGTACATGGCTATACTGCCTAAAAAGCAGTTCCAACATTCAGGTTCAGCATATTGTTTCTGATATTAGGGATAATATATACAGGGCCAGGCCATGTCATTTTGTTGCATGGAGAGGGCAAGATATGTACAGGAGCTGACTTGGCAAGCAGCTAATCTGACTCCACCAATGGCAGGTGTACTCCACTGAACAATGGACACCTGAAACATGCCATTGTCAAGACCCAAAAGGCAAGCCGCCAGGTACATTAGGTCCTCTGTCTCATACTGCCTAACAGTCATGGAAATATTGGTAAACCCGACTTCTAGTCATTGAAAATCTAACTCCTAGGGATTTTTTTTCCTAATCCCTTTCTAAAGCCATGGGAATTTATGACCAACACCAAGTCTTTTGCTAGCACCCCAAATTGTTTTAAATCATTGTATATCACCTCAGATATAGTATTTTATTTATGGAGGAAGACATACATGCTATCTACAAATGGTAGAAACCTGTTTCCTACAATTAGCTCTATAACTGGACTACTCAACATTTGAGGATTCACAGGTGAATGAACAAACCAGTCTAGTTAAATTGAATAACGTTGAGATGACATAAAGAATTTCCTAATAGTAAGACCAGTTTCCTGACTCTATGACCCAGATTGGAACCAGTTACCTAAAGAGATGTTGAGTTACGCTTCACTAGATGTGCTGAAGCAGAGATTTGATAGCCATCTGTTGGAGATGCTTTAGTTCAGATCCCCACACTGAGCAAGGGGTTGGATTTGATAGATTAATTGCTCCTTCCAGCTTTATGATTCTATGAATAGTGGTGATACTGAAGGACAGAATTCCACATACAGAAAATGTCTTTCAGCAGTCATGCCTCTTGAAGAGTTCTGTGTAACAGTAAAGCTTACATCTAGATTTTGTAAAAGGATGGCTCCATTTGCTCCATCTTTTGTCTGAGGTCCTCCTGAGTCACCTTTTCACAATTATTACAATAGACTATCAGGATTTCTCTTGGAGAGTAAGCTGCCATGCAGTGAAATCCATGTGAGAAATGAGCCTGCAGTAAATGAGCTGCTGAACTAGTACATCTGATATTTAACTGCACCAAGTTGTATCAAACTGCAAAGAGGATTGGAGGAACCTTGCAATGAGGTCAGGAGTCATGACCTGAAATTACAAACCAATTCAAAATGTTTATTTTAGTCTCACAGAAAAAGAAAGCCTCTACAGGCAGCCACAGAAATAGTAAAGACATTATAATGACTCACAAAAGAGGAATCACCATGGGCAGAGCAGAATAAAACAAACAATATTATAAATGGTACAGTTTAATAAAGTCTTCCAAAATGATCCATTTTCCCAAATTTTAAAGATGCACCCACCTCAGTTTAGCAAAACTATTCTGAAATATATTTTGACTGCATGCTGGAGTAGAACCAGGAAGACCTAGGATTAAGTGCCTACTTTAGTACTTACTTTAGGCAGTTGCTATCTCTCAGCCTAACTTATCTTACAGAGCTGTTTTGGAGAACAAAGTGAAGGGAGATCCTCTCATGTATGCCATCTTCACCTTGCAGAAGAAAAGTAGCATATCATCACCACCACCATCATCATCATGATCTATCCTGAATAGATTACATAAAGCATCCTGTTACAACCTGATGATTCTTCAGACGTGCTGGACTACAAGTGCACATAATTCTGACAGGTGTGCAAGCTGGGAATAACAAGAATTATAGTCCAGCCATCCGGGATTTAGAGGTTGGTCAAGGGAGAAGGAAAGGAAAAGAGACAACTACCCAGCTGTAGGAGCAAAGCCAAATAAGTTCCTAGATATTTTACATTTTAGAAACAAGATCCAAATATGTTCCTAGAAAAACCATCTAGGAGATCTGGCCTATCTGATCCTAGAAAGTAAGTGACAGTGATAGTCCAAAGCATATTCAGAGGAGCTATACAAGGTTTCATCTCTTTTCCTTTACAAATCCAAGGGTTTCCATTGCAGTACATTTAAAGGACAGTCAAGAGTATCCTGGCTAACTAATCATCTGCAGGAAAGCTAAATTACCTACAGTTTCTTTTTTCCACAGATCTCAAAGATACAGTCCTATATAGCAGTGTTTCTCAACCTTGGCAACTTGAAGATGTGTGGACTTCAACTCCCAGAATTCCCCAGCCAGCATTACCCTTGGAATAAAACCATTAAGACAATAGGACCTGCTTTTTAAAAAGAAGCTCCGGGTTATGCATCTGGCTCTTATTTTCCATTAGTTTCAGTGGCATAAGTGTTCAACTATATTCAAATTGCAAACATGGCTATTCTGAACCTAATTCTAGACCTAGTTTAGAAACTCAGTGCCATTTACTACCAATAGCTGATTCTCAAGTAAAATTAGGATGGAATGTCAAGTGATTTAAATTCAGAAACTCTCTACTTAAATAAAACGGGGAATGAATATATTTGGAAGGTTTATTTTAATGCCATGGTACTTATATTTATAAACTTAAATTTGTGTTTAAAATATATTAGTGAAAAATATTCACAGGCATGTGTGTATGTGTACAGTATGTATGTATGGGGCAGTGGGCTTAAAATAAATGTTTTAAACTAAAAAAAGTAAGAAAAGTAAGAAGCCAGGAATTACAACTGTGAATTAATTGGATTATCCAGCCTCTGTTGTGAATTATTTTGTTTGATGTAACTTCTTACTACTGTGTGATTACTGAATAGCGAACAATATTTTGAATAACATAGAATTTCAAATTTCTCCCTTGTATTTGTTTTGGAATGGCAGGATGGGCTTCAGAGCAGCAAAGGAATTCTGTGTACATTGTAATGGTTCCTATCAACAAAAGAAATATGCTTGCATTCTGATCTTTCCCATATTTTCTGAAAAGGAAGCCTATGTTTTTTTATGGAATTGACACTTTAAAACAAAATGCATTTATGTCAAAAGCTTTAGCACTACAAAAGAAATTCTAGAATTTACTACCAGCAATGAAACTCCTTGTACTAGAGGAAAAACTAATACTTCGTTAGAAGAATTATATGATTTTTTTCTGCTGAGGAGAAAGCATAAAATGTTGGTCACATCACAAATTCCCTTTGACCTCAGGAGGGGTCATGATTTCCCCCCTCCCCTATCCTTGTCTGTTAAAGGACAGGGCATATTTTTAGAGGATTAACTGTGTAATCTACATGACTGCCGGACTTTCGGCTTCTTGAGCTGATTCCATCAGCTTGGGTCCCATTTGTGAATTTTAAATCCCAGTGGAAGATTCTCATTTTATGGCAGAAAAAAAAAAAGAGTTCAAAAACCCTGGAGATTGTTCTGGTTGGTGAAACTGAGTGATTGTGTTTCAAACATTTTAGTCAATCACTTAGAGGACTATCCTATTACTATATCAGCCATCAGATGTTATTATTATTTAGCAGAGTATTTAAATTAAAGAGAAAATATATTGTTACTTATTATTACCTATAACATACCAGCAGAATATTGATCTAACATTCGACGGACTAAATATTGATTTTTTTACACTTAAGCCTTCCTTCTCTGGGTAATTGTTTTTACATGGGTATTTGATATTTTATGTTCAAAGCTTTTATTATTGCAGACTTTGGGGGCATTTATGTTATTTATGGATTTTAAATGCCATCTGTAATATTTATTATATTCAGATGTTATTGATGATCTTTTTGTTGTTTTATGTTGCTAACTATCACAAGTTAGACTGATCAGGAGCATGCAGTTTATAAATATGACAAATAAATAAATAATGATGTGATGTAAGTCATCCTCATTACTAAACTTAGATGAGTCACATATGTAGCAAAACAATAGATGGACTTCCTTCTTGACTTCCAGAATTTAAATCATGTTAAAAAAAAATCTGAGATGATTAATGTATGCATCTTCACCTGTTAATCTAGATATAAAATATACTTACATTTACATGTAGGTATATGTAGGTTTTGAAGAATATTTGCTTTAGTGTTTCCTACAGGAAATGATGCAAGGTTGTGGTAGCAGGCATTATTCTAGAAAAGGGGTGAAATTCCTCTTTTAATACAGTATTTTCCAGATGCAGTTTTGTCAGTTAACTCATGTTCAAAATGTATTTTGTTTTTTTAAAAATCTCTTCTTCAATTAATCAGGGACATATTTAAAAGTCTAAAGGCTACAGATCCAAACATAACCCCACTAAAAATAAATCTCACTAACACAGTTGAAATTACTTTTGAATAAAATATAAAGTATTGCACTGTTATTACACTGAAATAGCCAAATAGTCAAATGATCAAGAAACATTGTAATGGTAAATCCAAGAAACAGAAAAAAACTATTCTGGCTAATCTAAAAAAATATTATATCAGTCCAATCAGTACATTTTTGGTCAACAATGGAAATGTAAACAGAACAGATGATATATCAATAGAATGTCAACAGTTTATTACACCAATACAATCTGAAGGTCCAGGTGGCTAATTTTTATATGAAGATAGTTTGAAAATAAATCTTCTGAGTTACAGGACCTGAATCTGAATTACAGACTGAAGGAGGAATCAGGGACGTTAGGTATATTCAGTCAATAAATACAGAGGAATTGTACAAGTGCTCACCACCTTAATATTACTTAATACCATCTGAAGAAGTTCCAAGCTTTAATATATGTTGGTCAAATTAAACTTCCTTACAACATACACTTCACTGTTTATCCTGAAGTTTTCCCTAGTAGAGTCAAATTTTAATTTATGACATCAGTGCAGTTCCATGGTAAAAGATTCCCTGGACTATCATTTGAGGCTGGGGGATGGGATGCCCAACCGAATGGTCTTCCAGAAAAAATAAAACAACAACTCTTTGCAAAGAGAAAACTAGAATGTAAGAGTAAATATTTTAGTCCTTCTTTATGGTTTTCTTTCTAAGCTGAAGATGCCATTGAAAGCCTGAATTAGCACCAAAACATATTCAGATTAATTCCCAAGAATACCAAATTATTTTCCATCAATAAACTTTGTGGCAATCCAGTAGCTTTGGTCTCGGTAGTTATTCTAGATTGGATGGATTCAGTTATTGCAGCAATAGATAACCTTATTGGAAAACCTGAAGCACCAGGTTGGGAACAGATCCTTCTAGAGAAAATCTATTCATATGGTCACTCAGTGTCAACACTGACTTGATGGCACATAATCAGTAGTTATTCTAGATGGGGTCGTGGTCCTCATGGCGCTAGTTTGTTACTTACAGATCCTCCTGGACTCACAGCTTCTGCTTAAGTAGTAGATGGAGTCGACGTCTAGGTTTTTCCACATCTTCAGAAGGTGTGCCCGTTGTGATCCTACCTGGATCAGAAGGTCATAGTAATGATAATTCACACTTATTTCAAAAAGTTTACATGGCATGATGGTATTTGTTCATGTAGATATTTGCAGAGAGTTTGTAGGAAATAATTTTACCCAAATTATTATTTTTATGTATTTATTTGTTTGTTTGTTAAATTTATACAGCTGCCCATTTCATGTCCATGACTATGAGTGGCTTACAAAGTTAAACACACACACACACAAATACAAAAAATAACCAGAAACACAGCAAGAAGGATTGTTAAAACATTAAAACAAAAAAATGATTAAAAGGAAAAAAAACATAATCTGTGGGAGAGCAGCATCCATTTCCCTACCAATAGAACCACTTTGCAGGCTTTACACTAGCATTACTGGATCCCCAGGCCAGATGGCAAAGTTTTGTTTTCAGGCCTTTCAACAAGGTCGGGGCCAGTCTAACCTCAGGGGAAATGATGTTCCGAAGAGCAGGTGCTGTGGCAGAAAAGGGTCTCCTCCTGGGCCTGGTCAGATGACATTCCTTCGTGGATGAGACACACAGCATGCAACATGAACCTGATGGGATGGGTAGATGTAATTGCAAAATTATGATATTTCAGGATAGAATTCACACAGGTAACTTTGCAAATTAAAACAAGGAGAATTCAGTGAACGCATCTCATCAATTCAAGATATGAACAAATCTTTTACACACACACATACACACACACTTTTTCTTCTCCTTTAATGTGAGGTGGCAAATAAACTATGAAATCTGTTGTTTCATAACACACTAAGCCACAATGTGGTTTGTTTGGTTTTGGCTTAGTATGATGTGTGATGTGGTTAGTAAACGATGGGTTATGACTTAGCACATCTATAAATAAGGCCACTATATCTCATTCAACCACCATGATACATTAAACCAGTCCTGTTTCTCATTTCATCTGAACTATGTATAATATCTAAAACTAAAATATTAAACAATTTCAGACAAAATGAGGAAGCTATTAGCTACAGCTAATGAAAATTTCCTGGTATGTATCCTGGCTCAGATAGCCAGATCCAGATGGCCCCCATCTTACTGGTGTTTCAAAGGGACTTGAAGACCTGGCTCTTTGCCCAGCCTTTCGCAAGGGTGATTAAAGCCCTCTTTTGGGTTGTATGGGTTGTCTGTTTTTGGCTCCTGTCCAGTTTTTGCCATCTTTTGCCATTGTTTATTCTTATTCATTATTGTATTGTTTTATTGCTTTTTAAATGATTTTTAGTTGTGAACTGACCAGAGCTGTTGGGAATCAGGCAGTGTAAAATTTAAATAAATACAAACAAACAAACATAACAGCTTCAACTAAGAATATCTAGGCTGAAAAGCATCTTTGACAATTGCCTCATTTTCAATTTACATTTTTTTAAAAAACCCTATATTGTTTATAGCATTTGTTTTGCCTATACTGCTTAATAATGTCATCTCAAACTAAAGTTAACTGTGTTCTACTTTAATCAAGAATACATGATAAAAAACTAGAAACTGAAAATTATCATGAATGTAAATTAGTTGAGGGAAATCCATTTCTGGAGTTCAGTTTGGCATCAATACCAAAGATCAGCCCTACTAACATAAAGATGAGTCCTGGTCTCCTAAGATCAGTTCTGCTCAGGTGCAGGGAATAAACTTACTATACCTTGGCTTATTAACCTGGGAAACAGAACATATTTATGCAAGAATGTGATCTTAATGGTATTTAATAGTATTTATCTGTCATAGCATGTGCCCTATAAAACAGCATCACACCAGAGATCCAGATGGCCCCAATTCTGTTAGCCTTTCATGAGGCTCTAAAGACCTGGTTGTTCCCTCAGGCATTTAGGTTGGGGTGTTAAGTGAGCCCTGTTGGTTGACTGGGTTGTGGTTGGGTTTTTTTATTTTTGATGATGATGATGATGATGATGATGATGATGATGATGATGATGATGATTGATTGATTGATTGATTGAAAGAGAGAATGATATATTTGGACCTCTGATACATAATATATTGAATGTTTGTAGCTGTGATTTCTTTTTTAATGATTTGAGTTGTTTTGCTGAGAGTTGCAGTAGCAAAGGCAGCCATATAAATTGTTTAAATGAATCCATGAATGAATGAATGAATGAATGAATGAATGAATGAATGAATGAATGAATGACTTTACAGCCACATTTCTTTGCACAATTACTCAGAAGTAAATCACATGGAGTCCAATGGGAGCTTACTACCAGCTAAATATATATGGAATTACAGACTTAATGGGAGTAAGTTCCATAGGACTACATGGTACATTTGACCTGCTAACAGTGCTTGCTGTAAGCCAGGGTTCCTCAACCCTGGCAACTTTAAGGCGGGTGGACTTCAACTCCCAGAATTCCCCAGCCAGACTGGCTGGGGAATTCTGGGAGTTGAAGTCCACCCATCTTAAAGATGCCAAGGTTGAAGAACCCTGCTGTAAGCCCTTGCAGTTTTGACAAGGCAGATTGGTGGTAAGACTTGTAGTAACAATTAACACAAAAACCAGTAACTGAATTAAGAGCAGAGGCAGTCTTATCAATATGCTGATCATTTCGTTTACAGTCTCCCACAGTGCTTTACAGTATGTTTGGAAAGAAACAGTGAGATAATGAAAATATAGAAGAATTGGCATCATACATTCCCAATGACCTACCCACCCACAGAGGAAGTACTGGGTGTCTTCTGAATATGGCTAGCAATGTGTTTCAGTATAACCTCATTTAGCAGCTGAGAAAGTGGAGAGGACAGAATCAAAGCTAATGAACTCTAAGTGATTGAAAAAAATCATACACACAGTTGATAGTCCTGCAATCCAAATGATTGTAGAAATATGGAAAAATAAAATTCAGTTCTTTTCATTCCACACATACACACACACCCCCGCATATATACACTGCTTCTCAGAATGATGTGGCAAAATACAGAGATGCTACTTTATTCTGTTTCAAACACCATTTAACTCACAAATTAAGACTATCAAGTAAATAATTTTACTTTTTGCTTCTAACAGGATCTCTTTTATGTATAGCCCCATAAATACGTTTATGTTTCCAAGACTGAACAATTTATCTATTCATCCAACAAAACACTATTCATAACTCAGATATTTCATTTTATCTTAGAAAACAAACAATTATTTGTATTGGATTTCTTTCCTGTCTTTCTACCCAAAAAGGATGTTTTTATCCATTTTCCCTCTTTGTCAAATATTATTTTCCCATTTTATTAAATATAGTTCCTTGTGTCTTATATCATCTCCTCCCCCCCCCCCCCCCCCGCTTTTATTCAAGCTGAAGGAAATGTAATTGCTGCTGTCTTTGGTATTATTCCTCTGAGCTGTAAACAATAGATCCGACAATAATTTATATCAATATTTGTTGATAATATTAATTATATTACTTAAAACATATATTTATATTTTTCTACGTCTGTCACACATATCCAAAGTCTGCAGAACCTTGACTCTAACTCTGATTACTTAAAATGTGTTCTAATATGCATTCCTTCATCTGCAATCACATCTCTCTTTACTAAGTTGTTCAAGAGATTGTGAAATCTTAAACATTACAGCAATAATTCCTCACTAAACAAAAAGGGTGAATATGTGAACAGATGTGGATAAAAGTACTCACTATTTAAATAAACAGAAGAACAGAAAAATTATGATCCCATGTCAAGTCATAAACAAGCACTAGCATTAAGGACAAACTATCCTATGTATTACCATACCAAAATTTGCATACAGTGTTATTGAATTTCACATTTACTTGAATTAATTGATGTTTTAATCAACATCAGATTAGTAACTTTTGCTAAGATCTCTTCTTTAATCCCTCCATAAGCACAAAAAAAAAGAATGATTTCTGATAAGCAGCTGTTAATGTCTGAAAATGTCTTTGCGATATTCTCATAAAGATTCATTATTATTTATCCACAATATATTATGGTTGCAATGTTGAACCTCCTGCCACGGATTGCTTCAGCCAATGCAATACTGTGGAAAGTCTGGGTGAACTTTCCATCTGGGTAGAGGATTAATCTCTCATCAGCAAAAGGTTCACAAACTGGTTGGTGTAAGAACGATTTGTCTGTTTGGCTGAGTTTTAAATCTCACAGGTCCCGCATAAGGTAAATGAACTCAGAGACAAGGTGCCTGAATGAAGGAAACAGTACAGCTTCGTACTGTAGGCAAGGGAATGTAAGAAAAGGTGTCTGAAAGAAAAGCATAAGAGAAAAAAAATCATGGTATTACCTTAGACATCTCTTCTGCCTTTAAAACTGAAGACTAAAGTTTGCTATGATCTGGCATTCTTGCCCAGGAGAAGTGAGGGTGAAGCAGTAAAGAAAGATGCGAAGTTGCAGAAAATTATTCAAAAAAACACTGCTGCAAGTTTTTGGTTTAGTACCTTCAGGAGTTTGCTTTATTGAAATTTCAAAAATATAAAAACCAGATGATCTAAATTTATTTTGATTGATGCAACCTACTAATATTCTTCCAGATGAGGGCAGCAGGCATCCACAAATCTCTGTTAAGACTTGTTTTTGTACATTATATTTTCCAGCAAATTTCTGGATAGAATTGTGATATCACAACTTAGTCAAGTGATAAGAACGTAAGTCTTAACAATATTGCTGAAGTGAAACGGGAGGATATGCAAAAGCCTAGATTCCCCCCACCCTTTTTTTTTTCTGGAAAACATTGTAATGTGGAAAATAAATAAATAAAATCCCTGTGTCTGTGACTAACACCCTTGGTTTTGCTTTGTTTTGTTTTGTTTGTTTGTTTATTTATAGGATTTATATGGCCACCTATCTCATGTAATGGTTCTAAGTAGCCCACAATAATATTCTAGACAGCTCATATGAAACTATTCATGAGTAAAACGAGCAATATGGAAGGAAACTTAAATCATCATGTATAGCAGGCATCTTTCCATGCCAGAATCAAATAGGCCAATAATATATCTCTACCAAAACACTATATTTACCAGTATGCAGACAGAAAGTTTGAAAGCACAAAGGGAATGGCAGTAAAAAATAGTTTCACAGGTTTTATTTAAAAATAGGTTTCATCATTAAATATATTCATACTAATTAATATAATTCACATAGTTCCCAGTTCTAATAGGTTTGCTATATTTTTGGATACCAAAAAAAAAAAAATAAATCACTCAGTTCAATTTAGTGGATTTTTTTCTACTGTTGGAAGACTTGTGCAAAATCTTATTTTGCTGAATGAGTTGGAATAACTTTTTTTACAGTCAATGGATAATGCTTTTATAAACAGGACTTTTTGAAAATACTTTCAACTGCATGAAAGGTGGGCTTCCTTCTTCACTTTATCAGTTGTGCTACTTGTGACAATATGTCAAGAGCACATCCTTTATATGCTACTCCTAAATTAGTCCAATTGTGTCCTGTGGGATTTATTGTAAGTTTGCATTTAAAGTCTTTCAGAATAATTTATTGTGCTAGGTAGAAAATGCATTCTTTTAGTTTTTATTCAGTTTGATAAAAGTGAATTTACTTTTGATTTAAAATAATAATTTTTGGTGAATTTCTTAGGGGAGAAATGTGGTGTTACTGCACTTACTGAAATACGACTTGACCAAGAGGTATGTGTGAATGTCATGTTTTTCAGGGTATAATCAACTCTCCTGTACTCAGCAAACTTCCATTAAAACCCGTAGGCAGATATTGTGAAATAACTTTTTTTTCCATAGACAGCTTAAATAATTTTGTCAGATTTCTAGATATTAGATTTGTTTTAAGAAATCTGAATGATTTGGCATTAAATAAATACAATTATCAAAGAGGAGGTCTCACAAATATATCTTATTCCCCAGAAATAATCAATAATTAAGTATTTGAAAACTTAGCTGATACAAAAATTAATGAACAATTATATGTATGACCAGTTAAGTGGCAACCTTTAACCAACTTTGTCTCATCTCAAAAGGCTGAGCACAGTTTTTTCAGTACATGGATGGAAGACCATGAGGAAATCCCAGGGCTACAGGCTAGACTGGGAAATTAAAAAAAAAAAAAAAATCCCAGAAGAAAGCAATGGGAAACTAGTTTTGTTTTATTACTGAGCAAACAACAGGGATATCTCCATGTAGTCACCAAGAGTCAAGCTTAATTCAAAGGAACTACAAAACTACATTGATCCAAAAGAGCTAATCTCAAAATCTGAACAAAACATGTAATACAAAACACAGGCATTAACCTAAATGTTATTTTAATAATTGACCATACCACTTTTAATCTTACTGCATGTGTTACTTTCAGAACAAAAAGTAGTATTAAGAAAAATATTGGGTAAACATCCAGTAATCTCCAAAGAAGAAAGATGTTTCACACTCCCCAGCATAAAAACATTATGATGCAATTATGAATCCTTCAAAGACTAGTTTCAACAATCTTTGTTATTAGTACTGGATGAAAAGGGCCTTTTTTACCCTCCTCTTCAAAAGTGTATTGCCGACACTGTCTTTCTAGGCTACTTCACAAGTCCCACTGAGTATTTCCAAGAAACAGAACTGAAGTCTTAAATATTTTTATTTTAAATATTTCTATACTGTACTGTCTTTCAGTTCAAAATGTGCAAGGCAAGTTGCAGTACTTAACAAAACACACACACACTCCCCTAGAAAATCTGTGCTAAAAGCAATCACAGTTTATATAATTAAGAGTTGCTCAAGTATTACACTACATGAATGTAGAATCCTGGTTTACTTATCCTCATAGTAATACATTATAATTAAAGTAATAATAGGAATTTTCTAGGGGAATATTCATGCACAAGAAAAGCAGAGTAGCTTGAATTCAGCTTGCTGTCAAAACAGCAGTCTGAATAAAATAATGGCATTTAAGAATCACAATTATTTATGGCTTTCAAGGGTAGTTAAGATTGTGATTAATAAAAGGACAAATCAGCTTCTAAATGTTTCATTAACTATGCCAATAATTAATGAATTTAAATCTGCTATTTAATTTATCGAATAAATAGGAGAAACGGCTAAAGTTTGGTGTTTCTTACAAGATGTGGGATTTACAATCCTATATGCAATCTTACTTGGAAGTATATCTAACTGAACTCAGTGCAAATTATTTCTGAATAACCAAAAGTTGTTAGCAAAACCTATGTCAAATCTATGCTATGTATTAGCAAGAATGCTTATCAAACTTATTGTGAACAATACCATTTTCTGGAAAAAAGTAAAATACATAGGGCTAAAGTGAATAGTTAAATTCATAATTCTGGCACTACACAAGTTTTATAAAATGTTAGAAGTCAGTCCAAGTCTAATCCACCCATCCTAAGCAATCTTTAGGGAAGTAAGAAAAGAGGAGGAGGAGGAGGAGGAGGAAGAGGAGGAATTGCTGTTAGTGCTGCTGTTATGAAAAGAATGGTGGCACCTAATATACCATTTCACTCATTCCCCATACTGTAGTACCAGAGTATTTGACCGATGTAGATCTGGGAATAATGAGTACATTAACCATGGTTGCAATCCAATCACCACTCATTCAGGACTTGCACTGCACAGGAGCGCAATCTAAGTGCATTAAAAAAGGCAACAGTCTTCGATAACAGTGAAGGGGAGAATTTGGATACTAAGTGGACAGGATTTTGTCTCTACAAGTTAAATCCCTTTAAAAAAGCAAACAAACAATGTGTTTATTATCAAATGAACTTTACTTCTGATGCATAGAAATTACAACATATCAGATAGTGCCAAATATATGCTTTAAGACATTATGCATAACAATAGTGAAGCAGCCATACATTTTGATATTATAATGATCAATATGGCTGAAATTTAAAAAATCCCAGTCCCCACGCTATTATTATTATTATTATTATTATTATTATTATTATTATTATAATATTGTCAGTACAGAAACATTTTGACCATTGTAATTACAACATCCACTGAAGGGCACGTCTTCATTCTAAGCCACTCCAACTTGTAATTTCTAATCAGTTCTACATTAATTTTACAAACACAATCACTTCCTATGCCACTTACTCACAACAACATGGATTGTACTATAAGCTTAGTCAACATCTTGGGGGCTCCGTGTAAGCTCTGAAATTCTAACCAGCATGGAGACTGCACCTTCTCCCCTAGTCTCCAATGCTTGCAAGAGCTAGGTCTTTAGGTAGTGTTGGAGTGTTTCTGCATATGCTCGGAAGCACACTTTACACATTCCAGGACTGAACAATGGCACAAACGCCAAGACTATGGTAATTAAAACTCAGAAAAGGGCAGCAGCTTAGTACTTTACCAACCCATTTGCCCTTCTACAACAGGCAGAAGCACTTCATTGTCCTTCTCGCCCATCCACCTGACTTCCGTAAAGTCATAAGAAACAGGCATTTTCACCACAGCTGCCTATCAGACGCGTGAACTTGCCTTGCTTTGGTGACTTCACTGGCAAGGTTGACAAAAAGTCATTCCTGATATCCAGGATCCTTTTAACTAAGAGACGTCAGGAGCTGAATTAGTGATGCCACGCAAGGCATTGGCTCTGCCACTGAGCTATAACTTTTTCTCTATGGCATGGGAATCTCACAGAGGAGTCGGACAGTTCGCAACCACGACCCGGGCCCCTTTCGTGTACTATCTGCAGCGCAGGCCGCCCTTATTTCCAGGGCCACACCTGCGCCTGGCCAACGGGCCCCATCCCCTTCGAGCAGGGCATGGCGCGCACTCGCATCGGCAGCATCACCTGCTTGCCAGCCGCTCTCTGGCCAGGCTCCGTTGCTTGAACAGCTGCCGAATTCCCCGGAAGGGAATCTGACCTCGGCCCGGCGGTCGAGCGCTTGAGCGCAAAGAGCGGCCTACGAGCGGCTGGACATCGCGATCCGGCCGAGCGCCGCTCCTCGGGGGCCGCTCGCTCCCTCTCCCGCGAGCAGGGCCGCCGCCACAGTCCGGTATCCGCGGCTGTGGAGGAGGTAAGGCATGACGGAGAGGAGGGCCAGGACGATGGCAACCACGAGGAAGAGGGACACCATGAAGAGCTCCACCCAACCACTGTAGTTGAGGAAGAGGGGCCCGGTGATCGAGACGACCATCATGGAGAAGAAGGTAAAGACGATGCACACGCAGCGCACGGTCCGCATCTCCTGCCTCCGGCTCCGGCCGGTTTCATTGCAGACGCCGCTGGCCGCGGCAGCCCCAGGAGGCGTCGCGCCCTGGCCGCTCTGCTCCGGCAGGGGGCGCTGGAGGGAAGGCCTAGGCGCCCACGAGAGGGGCAGCAGCTGCAAGCGGTCCGGGGGTGGCGGCGGCGGCGGCGGCAGCAGCGGCGGCGGGACCAGCTTGGTGTTCAGCGGCAGGTCGTGCACGCGCCCCTTCGGCAGGGCCGTGCGGTGCCGGCACAACGCGCACGTGATGGCGTCGCCTGGGCCGCCGCGCTCCGCCGCCGCGCCCCTCCCCACGCCGCCGCCGCCGCCGCCGCTCTGGGCTTGGTGGCGGTGCATCTGGACCAGGCAGTCCAGGCAAAAGGTGTGCAGGCACGCGAGCATTTTGGGCGCGCGGGCCTCGGAGTCAAAGGGGTTGTAACAGATCCGGCATTCGCGCTCTTCGGCTGCGAGAGGCACCTCTGCAGCCAGGGCATGGCGGGAGGCGGCGGCGCTCGAGGCCGCCCCGTCGGGCTCTTCTCCGTGGCCTTCAGCCTCCTCATCCCGCCGGCCCCTTCCCTCGTGACCGGACGGCTGCCTCAGATCTGCCATAGCCGCGTCGTCTCATCTGAAGACTCCGCGCCGCTGCGGCGGGTGAAAGGTCGGCTCTGGGGTGCGAGCTTACGGAGGGTCGGGGCTGGAGCCGAGCCGGTGCCCCTCTTCGGCAGCTTTCTGATGCTGCGTCGTTGGGGAGATGTGGGCATGAACCGCTGCCTGCAGTGCTGCGTGCTTCCTTTGCTGCTGTGGCCGCGGGCGGCGGGCGGCCGGCCGGCCGGCTCCTCGCCCGCTTCCGAATCGCTGCTTCTGCTGAGGATGCCAAGAGGCACGCAGCACACAGGAACGTTAGCTAAACCTCCCCGGTCTGCAGCTGCTCTGGAGTCTGGAGTTCACTGCGAATGGTATCCTACAAATCGAGAGAGCAGCAGGTTAGAAAAGGCTTGTGTTCATTCACAGGGGCACCAGGGCCCCTCCCCAAATACATCACCCCCAGTCTCATTTCTGGAAGGAGAGCTGTACTACTTTGACCAAACAGAACTACTGCTAGTGTTTTGATAGAGCTGGTGCCAAAGCGTTTGGCAGAATACTTTGTCCTGCTGTTTGGTGGAGAAGGTTACCCCTCATAAAAAGATACTGATTGTAAGCACTACTATAAAAGCCAATTCTATGTAATAAACAAGAGCCATGCGGCCTTCCATAAGACATATTAATGTCTGAGTTCAGGCTAAACCAGAGGCAAAGAAACAACATTATGACTTAACGTGTGTATCCAACTGCTCTCTATCTCCTCATTGATTCCCTCAAAATAACCCCAGACTTGGAAGGGGCACCCCTTCTCTATTCTTCAAACCTTATCTGTATTAATTTTTAAAGCACACTTCTTGGGGGGAAATCCTTTTCTGAATTGAAGCATTTTTTAACTGCACTATTATGTTTGCAAACTTTCAGTGGAACCTATTGGCCTTCTTAGAAATCCGAGTAGGAATAAAGTATTTCAGATTGCATGACAAAATGGCCCCATCCTTACTTTGAGCTCAAATAAGCAGGGTGGGTCAATGTCTGCGAGAGTGAATTGAGATGATCTGTTTTATCAGTTTCCACAAATAGGTTTTAAAATCTAAAGCAGGGTAGAAAACAAATAACTGGATAAATATTCCTTAGTAGATTTCTCAAGAAGTTGGCAACAAAATCACATATAACAATTTTATTTTGCAGCAGTCACACATACTCATTGAACAGCTTGGATGTATGTGAAAATACTGTACTTAATTTTATTGTAATGCTTCTGTCACAGCTTCTGTCATGAAATATCTACCTTATAGAAGAATTTATGCATAAAATTAAATTGTTGCTTATTTCATTAAGGCTTATAACAGCCTCTTTTTTATCCATTCATAAGAACTATGGATCTCTTTGTGATCACTTGTATAAGCAAGAGAGCTAATTCTTATATGAAAGTGAATGCTGTTATATCTTACTATCTACTCACTATGATGTTCATGATATGAATTTAAACTTTTCTGGTGGTCATCAGTGAACCTCTCCTTTTAGTTGCTGGACTCTGTATAACTTACAAATAAGTTGTATGAGAAGTTACAACTGGTCAGAATGCAGCTGTTGGAGTTTTAATGATGATAAATAATTGATGGCCCTAGTTTTCAGTTTGTTTCTAGACCTTAACATAAAATTCTGTTTGTAAAGCAAGGTACAATTTGAATACAGGAATGTATTCATACAGTAATTTGGGGATTTCCTCAGTATTCCTTCAATAATACAGGTGTCTAGATGAGATAAAGCCTCCCCAAAAGTTACTGAATTCTCCAGATAATCCCCAAGATCAGACTCTCTTGGTTTGCAGTCTCATAGGAGGTGGTAGAGTTGTCCTTTATTTGAACCAGTAATATCAGTTTCTCCGTTTTAATTTAATTTACAGCTAGTACATTCCACCTACTAATCCACTGTGATAAAATGTACAGGATATCACAGAATAGCACAATGCCTCTGCAATATCTTTTTTAACTGTTCACCCAATTCTATGTAAACTGGGCAGCAAAATATAATTCCTGAAAGGGTGATTTAAATGGAATCTGCATGTGTGCAATATTGAATGAAAATTGTCCAGTTATCCTTTAATCTATTATCTTGTGCAAATCTAGTCTGTGTGATTCATTCATGGTTAAAGTATTGTGCAATCCCCCCCCCCCCATTGGATTGTTTGAATAAATTGTGGTTAAGTTAACCATGGTGAGGATATTTTGTTAATACAAGAATAGTGTTATTAGGCAGTGAAAAAAAAAGAGATGTTTTCCTATTATAGGCTTTGTTTTAAATTCACCTGTAAGCTACCCAGAGTTGCTACGTGAGTGGGATAGCTATATAAATCAGATAAATAAATAAAATCCATAGTCTGGCAGCTATAGTTATACCAATGCTACGTCCACCTCTTTTAGTCAGCTACTGGAACCACTTCAGTCACCTACTAGTGTACTTTATGCAACATACACACAGAAGCCCCTTGAAACCACAGGATGAAGCTTTGAGTGATGCAAAATACTTGGCAAGGAGACTTATAAGCTGTATGATGTGAAGCACCTCATCAAAGTGAAGTGCAGCTGACTTGCAAAGGCCTATTTAGAAACACTCTTCTTTACACATTCCAGGTTTGAGCAATGTCACAGCAACATTAAAAAAAAAAAATGCCAAGGCTAAATTCTGATTAAAGATCTATTCTGTTGGAGAGGTCACCCTTTCAATCTGTTCATCCTTCAGCAAAGACTGAAGTTTGAGCCTATAGTCCTCAAGATAAGTTGAGCCACTGCATGAGAAGGAGAGAAAAGAATTGTCCATGTTCCTTCCATTAAAATAAACAAATCTTGATATTCTATTTCTATGACATGCTGAGCCATGAATTGTCATGGATTACTAGGTCATCTGAACCCAGACCATAAATTAAAATATGCTCAATATGCCTTAAGATCTGACAAGGTGAACATGCTCTGGTTCCCATCATTTAAGCAGTGTCATGTGGCAGGACCCAGGAGATGTGCCTTCTCTGTTCCCACGCCTGCCCTATGGAACAGCATTCCCCCTGAGATCTGGATAGCCTTGATCCTAACTGCCTTTTGGAAAGCTCTTAAGATTTGGCTTTCCCCCAGCACTAGGTTGGGAGGATTTTTTGCCTATTTTGATTACTTTTGGAAATAAAATTGGAATAAAATTGCCTTGTGGGTGATACATTTTTTATTGTTTATAATGTGTTGAGTTTTGTTTGGCTGTTATGTGTTTTTATTTGACTACACCGCTGACTCATATGTTCATTGGGCAGATATATAAATTGATTTAATAAATATAAATAAACTAACCAATCAACCGCAATGTGTAGCCATGGGCTTGTAGGTTATTTACCCTAATTATGATTAGATGTGTCATACAAACTAGTAACAGTTAAGCAGCCAAGCAGTTATTTTCCACCAAGAAAATAAGACAGAAGTGGCAACTACTGAAATAAATTGCTTTTCTAGCAACATCTCTGCTATTTCCATCATAATTTTCACACATAAACAAGTTTGGAGTGGATTTTTCAAAAAATAAATGGAATAAAGGAAGCATCAGTCTTCTCCCACCCCATGCATAATGGCTAAAGTGCTTACTAAGCAGTCATTCCAGGAAGAAGGAAGGGTGTGTGTGTCAAAATATGGCTGAAAGTGATTGCTATATAACCTGAGAAGTATTTACCAATTGAGTCCTTTAGCCCCAGTTAATGCTAAGGGTTTTTTTTTTTTTTTAATGTGTGCATGCTGAGTTAGGACACTGGCCTGTCACATCCATTATTGGCCATTTCACTGGGAGGGATCTTCTGCCGAGTCCAATGTTACTTTCTGAAGAAGCTTTTAAGTGAATGTTGCATGCACTCTCTGCCACAGAGCTAAGATCACTTTTAAGTGGTCCAGAAGTTCTTGCATCTGTCCCATTTCACTTGCTTTGCCATTGGAATTAATGCTGCTGAAGCAAGCAGTCTTTTCCATTGGAAGTAACTGCCTTTGAAAGGGAAAAGCTATTCGTTCAGATTGAACTAAAATAATAGTTTGGGGCCAACAGTTGCTAAAAAAGATCTGAGCCAGTTCACTTGACCATCCAGCTTGAAATCCACATGGAGCTATCCAGGGTGCTAGCTGGAGCTTGAACTCATTTTGTCTGGACTCAAAAGTTTGGCTGAAACAACCATGTGGCTGTTACCATGACTTACTTATGTATATCTTTATTCAATTTATATAGCCACCCTTTCAGTATGTGACTCAGGGTGGCATCCACAACTAAAGGCAGCAAGTGAAAACCAAGCCAAACAAATTGTGCCAGAGGTAATTTAAATAACTAAAAACAATCAAAAAAGGCTCACAAAACCACCTGACTGGTGCCGGTGGGAAAAGCCATGACCTCAAACCTTTTGGAAGGCAGGCAGGGCCAGGCCCACCCAGATCTCAGGGACAATGTTATTCCACAGGGCAGGTACAGCAGCAAAAAGAGTCTTGTGGGTCCCAGCAGGTGAGCCTGCTTAAGTAATAACACCCAGTGCAATCCTGTCCAACCTTATCAGATGGGCAGAGATAATAAGAGATAATAGCAGAAACCAACCCTTGTGCCATGAGGGACTTTACAGGTAACTATCACCACCTTGACTGGTACCTGGAAGCCCACCGGCAGTCAGTGAAGCACGTGAAGTAACAATGTTACATGGGCATGCCAGGGGGCATCCACAACTACCTGTGCTGCTGCATAAGTTGTACCTTCCAAGTGGTTTTCAAGGGCAGCCGCATGTAGAGGGTATTGCAGTGATACAGATGAGAGGTGAGAAAGGTATGAATGGCCATGAGCAGCACCTTCCTGTGTAGGAATGGGCACAATTGGTGCAAAAGATGTATTTGTGCAAAGGCCCTCTGAGCCACCCGTGAGCCCCAAACTGCACACCAGATTTGGAACAGCACAACCCCATCCAGAATCAAGGATGAAAAATCTTCAGAACCAGGTGGCCCCCAAATCCAGAAGCAATCTTTCTAGGATTGAACCTGAACCTGTTCTTCCCCATCCAGAACCCACAGTCTTCAGACATTGAGACAGCATCTCCATAGTATTGCTTGGCCAGCTAGGAGTGAGATACATAACTCAGTATAATCAGCATACTGATGATATCTAACCTCATACTGATGGGTGAACTCACTCAGTGGCCTCAAGTAGATGTTAAACTGGAAAGGGAGAGACTTGAACCCTGAAGTATCCGAGATAGCAAGGGCTGGACCTCTTCTTCCATCAATACCAAATGGAGCCAGTCCTGGAGGAAACAGAACCACCACTCCCACTCCCACCCTCTGAGGCAGTCCAGAAAAATACCATGATTGATGGTATTGAAGGCCACCAAAAGATCAAGGAGGGCTGGGATGGGTCCAGCAATGACTTCTTGAAGAGGGTGTTGGACAAACCTCACTTGAAGATGAATTCACTACCACCTGGAACCAACCATATGTCACCTCTCAGGAGGCCTTAACCAACCAGAAGAGGCATGAATCTAATGAACAGGGAGCCATGCACACTGTTCTGAGGATCAAGGCACTTCCTTGGAGCGAATAGGTTCTAAGTCTACTCAGATAACCACTTGGGTCAGAATTCCTACTGGGAGAAGATTCATTTGATCCCATAATTTGTTTACATAAAGCTTACAAGTAAAAATATGTGCTTCACTTTTAAGGAAAATTACCTTAGGGAAAGTCAATGAATGAAGTTTTCTCATGTTCCTCTGCAGAAATCATTGACACATTGCCTTTCTAAATTGTCTTTGCATGTTCTGCTAAGCTCATTTTAAGCTAAATGATCCAGAATGTGTGCCAGAGATGACATGGCACAGTGGTTTGTTGGGCCTCTTCTTCCCTGGCTATATTTCAGGTATTTTGTGATAGGTAGCTGGGCAATTACTTGTATTACTTTACTGACTGACTGATTGATCAAATTTATACGCTGCCCATCTCACTATATAAGTGACTATTAAAAAATATACACACATATGTAGGTACACTATTCAAGAAGTTCCAGTTATCAATACCATCATGTTATTTAAACTGAACCTCAGTCAGTTTAAATATATTTAGCACCTAATTATTGTCAGATATTGAGTAAGCATCTATTGAGCATAATGGGTCTGTATGATGTTTTTAAATAGCTCCATTAACACAATGAAAAGAAAAGGGGGAAGGAATAATCATTTGGAGTACAGAGATATAATCACATACTCATAGTTAATTTATTGTTGCCGTTAAACACTTGTTCATATTTGATAAACTGAGACAAATGATTAAAAAAAAAGCAAGCATCAAAAAAACCTTCAGCATATAATAGTATTAAACACCCAAAACTGTTTAACAGTTTGCACAATCCTTTGCAGTTTAAATTTATAATTATTTATGAAAAATCTGAAGAATACAAAATGCTTAGGTATAAATTTACAACATAGCACTTCAGCATGTTAAAAAGGAGAAACCATCCTAAGCACAATATAAATATACAAACAATGCTTTTATATTTCACTTATTATAGAGATTAACATTAAAGGCCCTGATCTGGCTCTACCAGCATATAAACAAGAGGTGAATGCACTTTTTGAATATAGAAGAATATTCAAGGCAATATACTGAGTTAGAGTGTATTCTCTCACACATATCCATTAAGTTGAAAGTTGGATTTAAGCCTGTGACTCTCAAGTGAGCAAGTTTATAGAAAATAGTGATACATAATTTCTTGGAGTACAACACCTTCCATCAATAGCCAGCAGTTTATTAGTCTTTACCAGAACAGTATCCTTTAATTGATTCAATATCAGTAAATATTCTGATGTAAAAAGCAAGAGTTTGTCCATATTAAATGATTATTTAAACATCCATTCACTATCACAGGAAAAGGAAAGAAAAACATGCATTATTTTACTATTCTATTAATACTGCTGAAGTTTGATTTCTTCATGTAGTAACAATAAAAGCAAGATGTTTCTATATATCCCAAAATATTGAAGATATATACATATATATACATATACATATACATATATTTCTTCAATCCTTGAACTTCTACAATAATGTATTTAAAAAACCAGTTGCCTCCATCTTCTCACCCAGTCAGTAGTAAGCTTAATTAAATAAACAAGTAAAGCAAGCTTAGCCTCTATTAAGGTATCACCACAGCCATGTTAGGCCTGCTTTATGCAATACCAGCTGTCTGCCCTCAGATCACATGACATGCAGTGCCATTCCTTACTGAGGCTTGTAAAAAAACTGAACTCATATCATAACTTTCTTTGGGTTCATTGAGAGAGCTCTTTCTCTCTCTCCCAACTTCATCATATATGACATATGTCTCTGTGAGAAAGGTGTATTCATGCAACACTAAGCCAGTTATGTGAATCATGGTTTACTGATAAACCCAATTGCTTGGGTTCATACAATACCCTAAACCATAAACTAACTACATTGGTTGAGTTTACACAATTCTCTGAGCCAGCTACATTTTAGTCTTTTGTAAACCAAGTGAGAGATCTTCCAATGGCACATCGGCTCTGTGTCTCAAGTGGTACAGCCCAAAAACAGTTTTACCAAATGTATGCTGAGTCAATATGTAGAATGGCTCTAAATCACATGCATATACAAGGCCAATTTACACACACATGGTTATCACTCTGATTAGATCAAACATGACTGAGCATCAACTAATTATTTTCAAATATGTGAGCTGACACTGGTATTATATTTGAGGTAAAAATATTATAAAAAATATGGTTATGGTCTGTTATAATTCATTCACATATGGATGGCTCCATGGTGTTGCAGTCATTAGTACAGATATAGGAATGAGGCCTATGTGGCTTTTTATTGGCAAGGAACAGGGTGAATTAGCCCTTTCGTAATAGAATCGAGAATGACTTCCACATGTGAACTACTTTCATTCCATATCAGCACAGACGTAATACTTTCCAGTAAGGAATCATGCATTCATCTGATATCACCCAACATTTAAATAATCATTAAAATAATGAATCTGTATTTGAATGTCTGAAGCAAACAAAAAATAAATTTGGTGCAAACTCACTGATTTTAACACTTTCTCATATTAAAAACATACATGCATTCTACATTTCTGTAATAATTTCTCAGGAGTTTCTTTACATGAAATGTTTCATCCATATCTTGATAAAGCTATTAATAAACTTTCTCAGTAATTTTAACAGAACTGGATAGCACCCAACACAGTGGTTTGGCTCTTACATAGCTTCCTGAATAAGACCCAGTTCTTTGGGTTCACATATCACTCTAAATCATAACATGGTTTGCTTATTTGTTGCTTAGTATATTGTGTGAACTGGCCATTATGATTAAGCAAAAGATAGCGTAATAGAGCATGTGAAACCATCTTAGCATTTATATTAGTCCCAACATGCATCAACAATAGATATATAAATCAATTTTTATCTCTAAAGATGGAAACTGATTCCAAGTTTCCAATTAAATTTACCTTTTCTGTGATTCATGCACTGCACTAACAAAAAATCAATGAAGGATTTCTTATTAGTGATTTTGAATCAAAAATAACTGGATTCATACAACACACTAAGACAAATCAAACAAGCTACATTATAGCGTAACCACAAGTTAGCCCTAATAAGGATTTTAAAAACAAGTATCTTTTTAAAATAAAAAATATTTAAAAATGGCACACCCCTTGCTCAAAGTCAAAATATTTTCTTCCTGAAGGATTTTAAATTCTAGCTCCAGATCTTCAAAAAAATTAGAGAGTTGGACAGGTTGTTCAATTCTCTGTCCAGTGCAGAATCTAAATTAAAGCATCACTGACAGGCATCTTTCCTCCATAAAAACACATGCAGTAAAGGGAAACCCATCACCTTCTTTGGTAATTGGTTCTAGCATCAAACTGCTTTTAAGTTTAGGAAGTTCTTTTTCTAATATTCAAATGTTTCCTAGCATTCAGCATGTTGCTATTTGGCCCACACAAACATATAATTTCTTTTCTTTTGTTATTCTACTGATCTATAAAAAGGGTATATTCTTCTGAACTGGTGCAGCCAGTAATATAATTGATTTTGGGCTATATTTTTTTTGTCTTTTAGTCTAAAATCAACACATCACTCACTTGGAGACAATCTCCTGTGAGTAAACCCTTGCATTTTGCAATGACATGGAACTTCCTTCACTTTCTGTTACCCAGAGATCAGTAAAAGGCAGATCTTCCGATTGATCTCTGGATGGTTTGCTTAGATTTTCAGGTATCTGTAATCACAAATAGTGTAACAGCAACAAAGGCTCTCTCCTCACACTACTGAAATAATGTGTGGCAGAAAACTGAACATGGATTTCTGTGTGAAAGAATTGCAAGGTTAATACAGATTAGTCCTTTCACAGTCCTAATGTTCACAGGCACCTGTTTCATAAGAGATTATCTGAGCCTCTGAACTTCTATCTGGAGTCTAGATCCAGCTAGTGGACCTAGAGATTCTAATTAAAAAAATGAAACAAATCTCAAAAACCTGAAGTCTGCTTGTTCCTGATTGAAGCAGACAAATAAGGGAATGTAATATCAGAAGAAGATACCAAAGAGCTGCCTATTTGAATGGACTATCCCATATTCTTGCCATATCTGTACAACAGTAACAATTCATAAGATTGTTATGGCCAACTTTACAGAGTTCAATAAAAGAAACACCCCATCAGACCATTATATCTTTTGGTTGATTGGGGAAGTAGTGCACAATTTCTGAGTTACCAAGGGTTTCTGCCTAAGAGGCTGTACCCATTATTCTCGGATGTGTGGGAAGATAATTCTTAAAAGCAGGGAGAAAAGGCACTCAGTATAAACTTAAGAGGCACCCTCTGCTTTATACTGTATATTCCTGGGCAGAACTTTGGCACAAGTAGATGTCAGAGCTAAATCCATATTCAAAACCAATCCAACAGGAAAGGTCACTTAACTAAAAGCTTTACAACCTGTCTATTCTTCTTTCAACAAAAGCCAAGGTTGCAGACTTTAATTCCTCCTGCAACCATTCCCTATGTTTCAACAGCTGCATTACAAATGAAAATACTTCATTTCTATAGACTGTGGACCAGTATTGGCTAGTCACTGGCATAATTTCAAGAGTCTTTCATAGTATTTCACAACCCTAATGCCATATTTTACTTTTTTAAAAAATTAAAGATGCCAAAAAACTGAACCTTGTCTGGATAGCAGGGGCTCTAGAACAGCTACAACTGATGATCCCCACCTTACCACGCAAACTGTAAAGGCACAGGGGGAAATGCAGCAATCTTTCCAAGGGGAGAGTTTTTTCCCTAGAGCATCAGCCACCTTTCTTACAACACAGTCATCTAGGGTTGTCCCTTCATTAGGCAAAGTAAGATAGCCACTTCAGTAAGATGTTAACAGAACCAAGTTGTGAGTGTTGTCCTGAATCCCTTAAGCTACATGGCTGCCCCCAAGTGGGGTAGAGAACACTTTTGGGGGGCTTAAGAAAGGGTTAATTATCAAGTCAAGTTGACTTCCGAATGTGGAATGGGGAAAAGATGCTATATTATGCAGCAAAATGTTTTGAGCATCCCTGCACTGACCCCACTGATCTGAGCAGAATGTCAGATTGCTCGTTTGTTTTCTTTTTTTCTATCCTTCCTCTGCCTCTTCCTCTTCTTCTTTCTTGGCCTAAACGAGGAGGTGGGTAGATTCGCCTGCTGCTTTGCCTCACGCCCCGCAGTCTCTCACGCACTCAGGAAAAAGAAACGGAGAACTTGGGGGCGCCCTTCCAGGACGGCGCCGGCCTAGCAGCGGCTCCTCCCGTCAACTGCAGAGCGGCTGCCGCCGGGAGTGCTGCGGCAAGAGGGCCCTTCTCTGGGATCGCTGCCTCCCGCTCGAGTGAAAAAGATTGTTCTCGGCTCGCTGCGGATTCTGAAGTTGTACATAAAAGGCATGGTGGAGGCGAAGAGGAGGAGCAGGGCAACCCCGAGGAAGATGGACCCGTTCAGCCATTCCATCCAAGCGAAGCCCAGCAAAGCCATGGCGAGCACGGCGAACACGAAGCACAGGCAGCTGGCTTTCTTCCTACAGTTCCCCCCGCAGGCGCCGCCGCCGCCGCCGCCGCCCAGTTCCTCGACGCACGTCTCGACTTCTACGCTCCGCACGGAGACAGTGGCCGAAGGCGTCTCCGCGCCGATGCTCTGCTCGGAACAGGACCGCTGGCGAGAGGGCCTGGGCACCTGCAAGAGCAAGCGCTGCGGGCGCAACTCGGGAAGCAGCGGCGCCCAGCCGCGCAGCTGCAGCAGGATCGCTTCGACCAGCTTGGTGTTGACAGGCAGTCTGTGCACTTGGCCCTCGGGCAAGGCGGTGCAGTGTCGGCACACCGGGCACGTGATGCAGGTGCCGGAGGAGCGACCGCCATCGGCTAGTTCAGTAGCGCCATAGCCGCTGATGTTACCGCCGCCCTCGCCCTGGCAGTGGGGCGAGTGGTCGCCGCGCAGGTGCAGCTCGCTGAGGCATTCCCGGCAGAAGGTGTGGAGGCATTCGAGCAGTTTGGGCGCGTGGCGCTCCAGGTCGAAGAGGTTGTAACAGATCCGGCACTCGTACTCCTCCGAGGTGAGGGGAGCGTCCGTCTTGGTTGGGGGAAGAAAGCCTTCCCCCTTCGTCGGTTCTTCCCCGACTCCTTCCTTCTCGCCATCCTGAACCGGCTGGGTCCCTCCCTTTAGACCGTTAGTCTGGTCGCCGCCTTGCTGCTCCTCCTTGGCCATGATACCATCGCTTTATTTGGAGGGATCTTTCCTTCACACCGCTAGCTCTTATTCTGCGGGAGGGGGAGGGGGAGCGGCGGGCAATGGGGCTTAGTCCTCTGGCTGGTTGGCTTGCTTCCCTCAGTTCATTTCTGGGTTAGCTCGCTTGCTTCTTGGCAGGAGCAGCCGACCGCAGCAGCGCGTGCTTCGCTTCTCCCGCTGCTGCTGGCGACGGCGCAGCCCTTCTGGATCTCTTTGATCCGATAGTGGCTCCCTTTTCTCTGGGTGGTGGCGCCACCTGAATGCTGTTTTCCAGCCAGGAACTGCCCTATGACGTGCGGATTCCCAGTGGTGAGCAGCCAGACAGCGACCACGGGAAGCGCCAACACCACTCCCTTAGAATCCGAGAGCATCCTTATGATCTCATTTCCTCAGAGAGGAAAGCCGGAAGCTGGCTAAAAACAAGAAAGGCAACAGTTGGGATAAACACCAGCATCAAAGTGCACTCTCATGCTTTCTTTGAAAGTAATGGCTGCAATTTGTCATAGAAATGCTCTGGGTGCTGCTAAGAAGCCAGGAATATAAAAGTATGAAACAGACGTTCCAATACAGTGTGGAAAATCTGATACCATTAATATCAATGCAACAAGTACCCACTGTTTCATACTGGCCTCCATCTCCCTGCTTCTGCTGTATTTTACAGTTGTCTCATCCCAGTTAAAAACATTTTTCAGGAAAGTTTGCAAAATAAAAGCAGCTTAATCACTGCAACTAATACTTCAACCCCAGCCAGCATGACCATTGGCCAGGCTTGGTTGCTGAGAATTCTAGAGGCTGGCACTCAAGTGCATCTGGAAGGCACAAGTTAAGTGAGTCAGCTGCATAAATATTTTGTTATTGAGCTTTAAAAGTCCTAAATACTGTGGTATCCCTCTGGATTGGCTCCGTGGATAGTGGGTAAGCAGCACTGTGTTGTGCTGGTTCTCCTCCTTTCTCTGGGGTCGATATCAGTTGGTAGTGATGGGGAGAGAGATCCCTACCCTCGGCCCCTACTATGCAGGGTGCCACAGGGTTCGGAACTCTCCACTCCTATTCAACATCTTACATGAAGCCGCTGGGTGAATGCATCCATTGCCATGGGGTGAGGTATCATCAGTACACTGATGATACCCAGTTATACATCTCTGCCCCTGGCAAATTAATCAATGCTGTGGATGTCTTGTCCCAGTGCCTGGAGGCTGTGGGGGTCTGGATGGGGAACAACAGGCTGCAACTGAACCCTGGCAAGACTGAGTGGCTCTGGATTTTGGGGCCTGCCAGTCCTTGGACCATACCATCTTTGGTACTGGATGGCCCTAGACAGACCTGGTGCACAATTTGGGAGTCCTTCTAGACTCATGTCTCCTGCTCAAAGAGCAGGTGGCAGTCGTGGTTAGGAGGGCCTTTGCACAGCTTTATGTTGTGCACCAGTTGTGCCTGTTCCTGGATTGGGAGGCTCTGCTGTCAGTTACTCATACCCTGGTCACCTCCTGGGTGGACTACTATAATGTGCTGTACATGGAGCTGCCCTTGAAGAGTATCCAGAAGCTTCACTGGTGCAGAATGCAGTAGTGCCAGCAGTTATGTGTGCCCCTAGAATGGCACACATTAGACCTCTGCTCTGTGAGTTGCATTGGCTGCCAGTTTGCTGCCAGGTCCTATTCAAGGTGCTGTTTTTGACCTTTAAAGCCATACATGGCATGGAGCCAGGGTTATCTGAGGGACCGCCTCTTCCCAATTACATCTGCCCCTCCCATCAGATCTGGCAGAAGAGGCTTGTTGCAGGTCCCGTTTATTGCAGGTCCCCAAGATGAGATTTGTCCCTTCTCTGCCATCCTTCTGGAAATCCCTCAAAACGTGGCTGTGTCAACAGGCCTGGGGGTCTGTTGAGGTGTCTCTGTTGCTCTTATTATCTTTTTTTAAATATAATTTTATTGAAAGTTTGAAAAACAAGAGTAAAAATTAATACAATACTAAATTAATACAAACTAAAAGTAAGAAAAAAATAAAAAGGAATAAATAAAAGAGAACACTAAGTGAAAAAAAAAGAAAGAAAAAAGATATAAAGAAGTGGGTTCTGGTCTTTACAGCAGTTATAAGTACAATTGTAGATTTACCTCTTTCTCTAAAGTTACATCATGACTCTCTTCTTTCTATAATCTATCCTATCTAATAATCAAAACCATAGATCATAAGTTCATTTTTTTCTGTTTTACACAAAAAGTCCATAAGGGGCTTCTAGTCAGCAATAAAGGTAGATATTATCTTTTCTCCAATCAGACAGGTCAATCTGGCCATCTCAGCAAGTTCTATCATCTTCACCAACCATTTCTCCATTGTAGTATTGCCAGATCTTTCCATCTTTGTGCATACAATAATCATGTTGCGGTTATCATATATAAAAACAAAGTTCTATGACTTTGAAACAACATACAATTTATATTTATTATGGTGACACCCATATATTTTACTTTCTCCTCAATCTTAAAACCCATTTTCTTCATCAATTCCGTTTGATTCTCTGTTTTCATATTTTTTGTTAACATCTTCGTCTTCTGATTATTGATCTTAAAACTTGCTAGCGTACCAAATTCTTTTAATTTTTATATTAATGTCTCTATTCCCTTTAGTGGATTCTCCAAAATCAGCACCAATTCATCAGCAAATGCCCTTAACTTATAAGTTTCTTTTTTAATCTTTACTCCACAATTCTCTTGTCTTATATCGCTATTCAATATTTAAAGAACTAAAATAAACAGGAGAGGAGACAACAGGCATCCCTGTCGTGCCCCTTTTTATACCTCACAGGGTTCTGTTAGATCACCATTGACAATTATTTGTGTTTTTCGTGAAGTATAAATCGATTTTTCCCATTTAATAAAATTCTCTCCAAAATTCATAACTTCCAAAACTTTAAACAGGAAGGCCCAGTTCAAATTGTCAAAGGCCTTTTCTGCATCTAAGAAAATCAGTGTGGCTTGTTTTTCATTATGCTCCTCCAAATATTTCAAAATGTACAGCACATTTCTTATATTATCCTTTAACTGTCTTTTGTTAAAAACCCACATTGATCCTCATAAATAAACTCTTGCAAAATTGTTGTAAAAACTTATAGTCATTATTCCGTAATGATATTGGCCAATAGTTTCTTGTTAAAGTGAACTCTTGTCCCTTCTTAGGTATTAATGCTATATTACTCTCTTTCCAGCTCTCTGGCGCCTTTCCCCTCTGTAAAATAGAATTCATCATATTCTGTAAAGGTTGTAAAAGTTCATCCTCAAGCATTTATAGTAAGAAGCCGGTAACTCATCTGGTCCAGGCACCTTTCCTGTTTTAGTCTTTTTTATAGCTGTGCAATCTTCCCTTATTGCTATGGGTCCATTCATAATCTGTTTCTGCTTCTCTATAATCTTCAGTAAAATATTCATCAATTTTCTCCAGGTAAATTTCTTGTCATTGCTCTTATTATCCAATGGTCATGCCTAGCTTTTTAATAATAACATCTATGTTCTTTAATGGTAGTGTGTTGTAATACTGTTATTTTATGGTTTTTATTGTACGTCGCCCAGAGTCATGTTCTGTGAGATGGATGGCTATATAAATATGATAAATGAATGAATGAATGAATGAATGAATGAATGAATGAATGAATGAATGAATGAATGCAGTTGTCTTTCTGCTCTTCTCTCTGCTCATCATCTGGAGAAAAGAAATAGATACTTTTGTGACACACTCTCCCCCCAGCTTTCTTTTATAGAGGATAGTTGTAGAAGGGAAGGAACTGGAATTTCATGGAACTCCTTTGAGGTTCCTTGGACATGTATGTGCAAAGTTTAGAGGCAGGTAGAAAGCAACTATAGCTATTGCTACAGTTTCAATATACAGGATTAACAATAAACCAAGTAGCACTGCAAGTCTGAGTTTCTAGGGGTGCTGTATACCCATTTATGAGAACTCCGATATCTTCCAAGTTCACCTATGTCTGTTGTTAGTCCACTGCATCTATTGCTAGGGGTATATCCCACTTTTTCACCAGGATCTTAAAGCAGCATAACCAGCACTCTCTTTTCCAATTTGCCTCAAAAGACAGGTAGGTTAGGATGAGAATTAGTGATTGGCCCAAAGTCACCTAGCTACTTTTTGTGGCTAAGGATAGACTTGCACCATGGTCCTAAGTCCAACATTTTAACTACCGTACTAGTCGTTGACTAAGGCCATTACCAAAACCTGGAGTGGGGAAAGAATGGTGAGTTCACAAGACTACTTATGACACTGAATACAACTCCATAAGATCTCACCCAATGACTTCCTTTGCCTAATATTTCAAGAAACATGCAACCAAAACATTGTCATAAATGGTTATATAGTGTCCTCTATGCATAGCCACTGAATCAACAACCTAGGTAAGCCTAAGGCAGGGCTGACATGCTGTGTTAGGTTGGCTTTGAATACAGGAACAGTTAAGTTACCTGATCTTCCCCTTTACACTACGGCTATTTTCATTTGAATGAGGAAAAGGGAGAATTTTTTTATTAATGTCTATCTTCTACCTGGACAAACTGCCAATGGCATTAGCTCTGCTTGGAAACAATGAGACCTATACATAACTTGTACTATGACAAATTCTCCCCCAGGCCTTTCTCATTTTGTTGGGCAATTTTAATTCAAGGTGTGAATCTGATGTGTCTTGTTCCTCTGCATCCAATCCAGATTGTGGTATAAATCTACCCAATACATTTGGTTGGGATGCTTGGGCTTAGCATTTTGAATAGTAGTTGCCTTCAGACACTTCTAGAGAATATACCTACGCCTACGCCAATGGAAGCAGTGCTGTGGACTATGTAATAGTATCAGAAAATTTATTTTCTCAAATATATTCTTTCACTATTGGGAGTCAATTGGCCAATGATCACCTGTTGTTTATCTGAATGTATGCAAGATAAAAAAACAACAACCCTATTGGCCTTTCATATGATTCTGAAGACCTGGTTCTGTACCTGGGCCTGGGGCCCTGAGGGTGTGCAGGGACCTGCTTCTTGGTTATGCTAGTGATTTGGGTTGATGTTGCTTGGCTGCTGTATAGTTTAACTTGTGTAATGTTTATAATTGTTTTTATTTTATTTTAACTGTGTTTGCTGCCCAGAGTCTCTTGCTGAGATGGGTAGCCATAACAATTGGATGGATAAAGAAATAAATAAGAATTCACTTCTGACAAATTCACTATTGTCAATCGTAAGATCTAAACATGTAGAAAGTAATATAGTGCTTTCTTTTTCAATTCCTCTGAAGGTGATCCTATCAGCAACTGAGGCATCTGACATGGGTTTTTTTTTAATGGTAATCTGGCTGATTCTGCTAGGGATATTTTATTGTCTCAGTCTAAAGAAAACTTTTCATATATCCAGGGCTGTAAAAAAAAAAAAAGAATGCTATAAATTTCATAGCATTTATCAAAACTATAGAGCAGGCGACTTCAGGAGAAGAAATGGCCTATTGAACGTGGCTCCATTTTTTGTGGAGCTGACACCTACAGCAATTAGAGGAGCTGGCATAGGTTCAGCTCTTCTGAATCATCTCCAGATAAAGGAAATTGACAGGTTCACCCACAGGTACTCCTTACAGAAAATCCCTGTGAAGAGATTTCAATCTAGCAGTCTCTAGCAGGTGGAGCACTCTGGGAGTCGAGGGAAAAACACTGAGCCCAAGCTGTGGTGCGGAGCCTTCAAAAGGACACTAGGTTTGCTTTACTTCCTCTTTTAATTAACATAATAAACTGCCTATTTGTGATTTATTTGGCAGTTAAAAACCTCCTGAAAGACAAGTTGCTGTACACCGGGACAATCTCCTACTCTCCTGGGAGAAAGAAGATTAAACGAAGTTTAAAGATCAAAAAGAAACATTTTAACATTTGGAAACAGTGAAAGGGAATTAAGGATGTGAGGACAGTTAAAAGACTAGATGGTTTTGAAACAGCTTTTTAAATGATTGTTTTAAATGTTTAAGAAAATACAGTAAGTAAATTTGGATTTTGCAAGAAAATCTGTCCTGGGAAAGTTTTGCTTCTGAAAATAAACACCAGATAAGACTCAGCTTTCAAGGTCAGAGGGAATGGAGACCAATTAAAGGAAATATATCTCTTTTAACACAATGGAGGAGTATCCTTCTTTCAAAGAAGAATTTTTAGCTGTTGGGAATCAGTGTGCCCAGGAACTATTTTTAAAATTGGGACTAACAGAGGCTGTAGAAGAAGAAAAGACCTTACTGGATAAAATAGCAGTTGAGGATGACTTGAATAAGAATTCTAAAATGGACTTTAAAGAAATGCCAGAGTATAAGAGAGACATGGAAGATATGGAAAAAGATGCTGTGGATCTGAAGATGGACTCAAAGTTGCTTGATTATGAGAATAATACGGAGAAAGAAGCTGTCATGGATCAGAAGGTGACTTTGAGAATTATCCTATTTTTGACCCACAGAAGGGGAACACCCAATCTCTGAAACCTTTTCTCAAAATAGATAGGGAGACAATGATAAAGGGATTGCTTGATTCGGAGTTTTATTTGGAGAAGAGACTGAAGACTGAGCCTTTCAAAAAGAAGAGAAAGGAATTCAAAGTGGATTTATCAGGGTTAAATTGTCTGTGTTTTGATCTTGGATTGTTAATACTGAATTTTCTTTTTCTGACCAGGACTGTAAGACAATGATTTATACCTGTAAAAGTGATTTATTTGGTTTAGTTTAAAATACATATGTGATTATTATTGGTCTTTTGTATGCTTAAGGGGAGAGATCTTTTAGGTATTATTTTTCAGAAAAAAATTAGAAGTTAAAATGCAAAATGGTCTTATTTGTTTAAGCTTAAAATATATAGTTTATTATTACTGGCACTCTTAATGCTTTTGCTGGTTAGATTGACTGTTGAATATTTTTCATAATTTGGTTATTGTCAGGGATGAGAAAGGGGCTGAAGAGGGCTTTTTTTTTTAGTAATATTAGAGAAGATGTTAAATTACTGTTAATGCATATACTTGTTTGGAAGGAGGGGGGAGTCATCTTTTATATTTCTTTCTTTCCCTTCTCTCTCTCTCTCTCTCTCTCTCTCTTTCTTTCTTTCTGTTTGTAGGTCTTTTAGTTCTGTTTTAGTTTTTATATATATAAACTTTAATAAAAATATATATTAAAAAAAAAACTATAGAGCAGGCAAGGAGAAGACTCATCCAGACATTTATTAGTAGACAAAGAGAGAATATAAAAATTCCTAAAGCTTAGTGAGAAGCAAGAATCAAATGCCACTTGGAGAAGGCTTCTTGATGCCTCTAGAAGTAAAGACAGCCCAACTTATTAAAGAGTTATTTTCAGGGCTCTGGAAAGGTATTCCAAAGTCCCATATGTAAAACCTATGCTGGAATTTGACAGAACTTTTTTTTTTTTTTTTTTGTAAGTTACAATGACAATCATTCCCTAGAGTTCATTGCATTCCTGCTATAGATGAACTTCCCCTGTGGCTTCCCATTCCCACACAGGAAACTGAACATATGAAAGATGGGAAAGTCCAATGGACCAGTTCTTATATCTCTAAAGTTAATTAAAATTAACTCAAAATGGCGGTATCCAGTCCTTGCTAGTCTTTTTACCTCTATCTACAAAACAGGGGAAATCCTAAATCTACAAGGGCAAAAGGATTGTAGTACTCTTCTTTAAGAAAGGGTCCCCAAAGGACCCCTCAAACTATCACCCCATTAGTTTGTTCTCAGCAGTGGAAAAATGTTGTGCTATGTGCCCTTTAAGTCAGTAGATGACAGATTGCATAAGCTTGGAGACCTCGCAGGCTGGGTTCAGAGGAAGTTGCTCTGCCTTGACCATAGGTCACCGTATGGCCTAGCACCATCTAAACCATAATATGGTTTGGGTTTCACCGGGGACATTGTGCCAGCCCATGATGTGGTTTGTAATTCAAACCTTACAGTTTCTTAAATTCAATAAATTGTGGCTTATTTAGGGAATTTATATAGTGAATTTAATATACAATAAGCAAAACATGGCTTAACACTGTATGAAGCTAAACTGTTTACCATGACACAGTTACCAAGACAGTATGCTTGTTAACAGTGTCAAAGATCGCTAAAAGTAATGAAATCGGTTTCTCATTATAGGGACTATGCTGACTTTTCCGCAGAAACACTTAGCTAAGTGTATGATTTTCACAGTTCAACCACTGTGTTTATATTTCCACTGAAAGGTGGTTGTAGGATTTTCTACTAGAATAACTTGGTCACGCTTTGAAACTTGACTTCCATGTGTGCATGCATTGTTTATGTCTGAATCATTTTTTCTTGTCCCTTCCAGTCTAAATCCTCCAACTAAATTTTATGTATACGTTGTTTGTTCTTAGCTGATTGTATCAATGCACTAAAACATTGTAGATACTTAGGTTACAAGTAACTGTTTGGGGCAGTTACATTACTTTCAAAGGATTATTTCTAAGTTCATTTCATTGCCAAAAACAGAACTGGTAAGTAGTAAAAGGACTATTAATAAATACATGTGGATTTCCATTGAGGAAGTCATTCCATATGTAAAATGATGCTGTTATTATGCATAAATGATTAAAAATAGAAGTCAATCAGTACAGTCTATAAAAAGCCCCATTTTGAATTATTCAGAGTTCCAAGAGTTCCAAGTAGTGGTCAGAAAATGGCCATAGCAGAGTATCTTTGAAAAGCCCATTTAACTGAAACATGAACTTTAAAGAACCTCCCAGGAGTCTTGATAGCTTGTTAATATCTCTGTAGAACTAATAGTCAATGGTGGTATGAAATGCAAATTATATATGTATATATTGCTTTTGACCTATCGAAATCTCAGACCAACCAAGTTTTGCAGAAATCTAAAAAGCTAAATAACTAAAATAATAATGTAACAAGTATGAATGGTAGCAACATCAGTTTGACTCTGGAAAACTATTTTCCATTTTGACAGGACACAAATTACTTCTATTGCTGTTATTCTCAAAGCACAATTACTTACACATTAGTTCAGTTCACCCATCGTGCTGAGCTATAAGAGTACCTTGACTGATTTGGCTTCCCAAGCTGTGTGAATCCATGCATTATGATTTATGAAACATGGTTTACCATGTTTGCAAATCAACCCAATTATGGTTTATTCAATAAGCTATTGGTAATTAACCCAATGTAGAGCAATGTGTGAGTGAACAGAGGCCAGATCTTGTGACAGCAGAAAGAGTTACCATAAGATGAATTGTCCTGACACTTCACTGTGTTTGGTGGGGCAGAAAACAGTGGGGAAAGGCTATATAAGTGACGGCTCCAGAACAAGACAAGGACGGTGTCATGGTGCAATGGGTAAAACTGGTATTGCCAAGTCATCTCACTGAGTTGTAAACAATGGAGAAAAGTTCCAAGGGGCTGAATGGATGCCACACCCACTTTAGAGCCACCTAGAATGGGATTGCTCATCTCACCCATTCTCTCCTGGCAGAGTTCATTTAATGTTATAAGACAGCCATTGCCATTAACACCCTAATCAACTTGCCAAGAGAAATAAGAAAGGAGAAATATTAAGTGGCCAATCTGGTGCCTTCCAAATGTGTTGGGTTTCAACTCTCACAGTTCCCCAGCCAACATGGCAGAAGGTTCGGGTAGTAGCTACACTCTTGGACACCACAGCTTGGCAGAAGCTGTTCCAAAACCTGCTCCTGTCAGAGCCAGAGTACAGCCCCTGCAGTCATCACTACTATACCTCTGCTTACCACACACAGCTTGGAGAAAAGAGACTGACAAAGCTGGAGACCACCAGCAGGGAAAAGAACCTGGAGGTGAGGATGGGATGACCAGAACTGCAGATCAGAACCAGTTGAGAGTTAGTGGGCCTTTGCCTATTCCTGGATCAGCTTTGAGAATTTCAGACGGGTGCTTACAGCTATTGCCACTACTGCCAGCACCACTTTTGCCTTGCTGCTTTGACAAGGTTGCTACTGGTTGCAAGGGCTGCAGCGGTTTTGAAGTGGAACAATGAGAAGGTGTCTTCCCCTTCTGTCTCTTGCTACTGGCACCTCCAAACTATCTGCAGGCCAAGGCCAGGATGAGATACCTGCTTAGCAAGCTGAGGAGAAGCAGACTGCAGCTCAGGACCATGGGGTAACAAATTGCAGTCAATCCTATGCTGCTTTGCACAAACATCTGGGGTCACAGAATGGCCCTTTCTCCTTTTCTAAAGATGTCTAGTCCAGGCTGTTTGACATAAAATCCCCAGATATGCTTGTTACACTACCTGTGCTGGTGGTGGCTCTGCAGAAATCTCCCATTAGATTTGAGGAGGGGACCTTCCACAAAACTAATTTCAGTCAGCAATGACCTTTTTCAGCAATACTTCTAGAAGTTATGATCTATGTAATGTTCCATTTTTTTCCAGGATAATCACAACACTGGTTCATGTCATGGTGTGTCATGTATCCTCTAGGTCCTCCATTCTGCAAAGCAAGAACATCTTGATTATGATGCAGTTGATTAGCCCATACCTGGCATATTATCAACATCAGAGTTTAATTACAGCTTTGGGAAAAGGTACTTAATAGAACCCTGTTTTGATCTTATCTACAGCCCTGGAATTCTCTGATTGCCCAAGTACTGGCCAGTTCCAACCCTGCTTAGCTTCAGAACCTGGACGAGAGTCAGAGAGATGCTGCCACCTACGGACATGATATTATGGTAAAAGAAGAGGGGGTGGGATTGGGAAGACAAAAAGTCATTTTCTATTCCTCTGGTGTACATTCTGTCTCTCTTTTCCCCCTCTTCATGCAGTGTGCAAAAAGGCCTATGCAGTGCTGTATCATTTAACCATTTCGCTATCAAAAAGTGCTACCAACCAAAAAGCATTTTACAGATAGTTAACTTTTTCTACCAATAGAAGAGAATATATGTAGCTCAGGGTTGAACTGTGGAGTCCTTGGGGTTCTCTGAGCTCGGTTGTTTCCTTGCAGACGTTTCATTACCCAGCTAGGTAACATGTCCAGTGCTAGAAGGGAGTGAGGTTTGTTCTCTGTTTATATACAGTAGCTTGCCCTGAACACCAAGGACTCCACAGTTAGTGTTTTCTCCTTGGTGGATTTTTCTGAGAAAGGAAACAGAAATATAAGTGATGAGAAAACACAGGAGAATTACAAATGGAAGACAAAACTGAAGTCTCTCTTAAATTTCCTGAATGAAGCAGACCAACAAAAGCCTAAGTTAACCTCATCTGTCAAGACTGTCCTGCTTAAGCTGTAGACAGCCTGGCCAGAAACTATGATGAATTGTTGCATGGTGGAATTCTGCTCAAGGATCATACTGGAGTAAACAATGAGAAGTTAATACACCAGCCACAGCCATAGCCAGTAAACATGATACAGTCTAAGTTCCAAAGGAGTTAAAGTTGTCACCAGAAACCAAAGTTCCAGGAGCCAACAGTGTATTAAGGGTAAGGCAAGTTTGTTGTTAAAACCTTATCAGTCACCCAAGTAAGGAAATTACCAGTTATTATCACAAAATGGAAAACACAAAAATAGACAAGCAAGAGCACTCCTTCCATTATTGCTTTCACACTCAGAAAAAATATATATTGCGATATTGGAACATTGTGTGGTTTATCCCAGTAAAAGGTCATGAGAGGAAAATATAGTTAAGAGAAAAACAGATGCTGTTTTTCTGATGTTAATGATTTACATTCTAATAAAAACAACAGTTTCAAGATTCAGAAACTTCTCCAGCTTATGTAAGAAATGGAGTATGCGTGCATCTATGCATTTTTATTTAAGCCAAGTTCCCAGAAGAGGGGTGAGCATACCCAAAGGACTATTAATACATTTCTAGATAATTATCTGAGTCATTCATAGGAAATAAGGGCTGAGTTAGAAGAAGCAGAAAATACTGTCCTATTTGTTTGGGGATAGACATACTAAAACCAGGAGTATTAAAATGGTCTGTACTGTATTAAGTCCTGAGTTCCTAGTTTTGCAAGGGAGTGGAGTGAGAAACATATTTAAAATTCTGTTCTCAGTATAAAGCAAAAAGGGTCTTGGATCATCTCAACTTCCAGTGAGTTTCCCTGAAAATGACATGGAAGTGGTTTACCATCATCTTCTTCCAGGACTGATAGATAAAAAACTCGCTATCCAGATCCTAACTAGTCCTGGTGCTGCTTAGATTCCAGGCCCAGACAAAGCCCTGTAGGTTGTGGAGACACATCTTAAAAGCTATGGGGCAATTCTATTCCCATTTAAGTGGGAATCCTTTCCTTTTGTATCTCAGTAGAATTTACGTCTCAGCACATTCCCCATTAGTCATTTACAGCACCTTCTCAAGTCACTCAGCCAGTGCTGAGGTGCTATAAAGCCTATGCTCATTATTGTTATATTGGCACAACCAGTGCCAGTTTTTGGGTGATGCTAGGGAGACACGGTGAGTAGTGAGGAAATGCCCCATGTTAGCTCTATGTAATGATGTATGGTGCCATATTTATTATGGGACAGGCTGTTATGAACCAGAGCAGTCTTCCCTAACCTGCCACTCTCTACTTCTCAAATGGCTGTGCCACATGTTCTGTCCAGCACATTCAGAGAACATCAGGCTGGAGAAGCCTGGACAGGAATCAGATGCCCAGTGCAGGAACAGTACATCTAAAATGCGTGGAAAGCAAGTCGGGTCTCTCATAATTCTTCATCTCCGTATAGCCGGTAATGAGGCAACACGACAGGATGTGGCCCAGCGCGACAGACAGGAAAACGACCCATGGGCTGAAGGTCCACAAAGTAGAGACTATGGAGAGCACCGAGAACAGTATCACCGACAGGAGGCAGAAGGAGAGCCATTCCCAGGGCAAGACCTCCTGCACCAGCTTTCCCGGGCGCTCGAGTTGATCACGGCTCTCGCAACGCGGCATGAGCTCCGCAGCCGCTGCCCTGAAAGGCGTCGATACCTCTCCCTGCTGCTCCGACAGGGGTCGCTGTGCGGCCGCTTCGCGGGCCGGTGGCGAAGGCAGGGAACGCGGGTTGGCCGAGTTGGGCGCTGCGGGCGAGGGGCAGGCTGTAGATGTCGCCGCCGGGCAGGGCGCCGCGTTGCTTACAAAATGGAGACAGAAGGCCGGCGCTACCAGCATCCTAAGCGCCCTAGGCCTCGTGCATCAGGATGAGGCAACCTGGGGACAAAGCGGGAAGGCGGCTGAGCTGCCTCGGAGCGCGCGGTTCCAGGCTGCAGCCGCAGCAGCTCTGGCACGCATTCCTTCTCCTCCTCCTCCTCGGAGCTGCAGAGGGGCTTCCGGCTGGGTAGGTGCGGACCCGGAGGCCGCGCTCCCCTTGGGGGTACCCCGGCGCATCTCCCAGCTCTAGTCTTTTATTAGGGCTGCAGCCGCTGCTGTTCATCTGCGCGGCTCTTCTCGGCTCGCTGGCCCGTCGTTTCATGCTCACGGCTCGCCTCGCTGCCGGTCTAGCCCGGCGAAAGAGGGAGCAAGACTGCCGAAGGCCGAGGATGGAGCGCGCAGGGGCTGCCTTCCCTTCTCCTCCTTGAACGCGGATTTGGTGCTCCTGGATTCTTACCGGACGCCGATGGCTCCCCAGCACGTTCTCGCGTCCGTCATCCTGCTGTTGGCTCTACGCTCCCTTTCCCAAGTCTTTGGGATGGATCTCATCGCGGTAGCTGCACGTGACGCTCGGCCGCAGCTGGGTGATTATTTCATGTGGGCTTCTGCCAAATCGTTCCTATGTTTCAATCCTTCCTTCGTCTTCGGAAGGGGAGCTTATCGGACAAGGCATTTGTGGGAGCGCCCCAGCAAGGTTTTGATTGTATACAACCGCCCTGCCCATTTCCTGTATGGAAATAGTGCTTCCAGACATACTAATCTAATTAAGTGTTTAAAATCCTACAACTGTGTGCAAGAGGGGAAAAACGATAATGATGGTGAGAAAGTTAAAAATGGGAAATGACATGATCTAGACCTCTGTTAAATTTTCTGACCGAGATCTATAAAATCAGAGAATTGGAAGACCCATTTTAGACAGTTAAGTCCAAGCTTCAGTTTAGTGCAGAAAGCCAAACTGAAGCATCCCCAATAAATGTCTAGATATGGCCAGTATCTCTTCTGACTGTACAACCAGAATTTGCCTCCCAGTAACTTAAGATCAGAGAACCAGAGTGGTTTTGGTGTTGGCCTAGGAGCTGGGGGACCTGAGTTTTCCTGGATGATATTGGGCCAGTCAAAGATTTTGCCCAGAAAACTGCATGGACTTCTCCATGTAGTTGCCATGAGTCAAAGGGATGGAGGAAAAAAACCCCCAAGATCATTATTACCTGTCAAATTCTGGATTATAGTGAACAGATCATGGTCTTCTATGTGGTATTCCCTTCAGGTGTTTGAAAAGTATGATCATAACCTCCTTTGGCCATCTTTTTTCATGCGTTCATACACCCAGTTCCCTCAGTTTCTCCTAATCAGGTTTAATTCTGGGAAGACTTTTTATTTTTTATTTAACATTCAGTTGGAATTTGCCTTTGATTGACTTAATCCATTTTTCCATCTCCCACAGTTTGGAATGAGAGAGAACAAGTCTTGGCCTTTTTCTGTGTAACGCCTCTTCATGAACTTAAAGAGTGCTACCATATTCCCCTTGGTTGTCTTTTCACAAGGGTAACCATGATGTAAACATTAGTTTAGTCCACTGTAGGACCTAGGGCCTTTCCTCACCATTGAGGTCAATGGTGACCATCTTTGGGTCAGTGCAAAACAGCAATAGCCTACTGTTCCTGTTGCCAAACTTTCTCCTGTCTATTGCATCTGTCCTGAGTCATTACCATATGATGTTATTGCAGTGATTGGCTGTCTTCTCTGGCTTTGCTGTTCCCCCCACCCCCACACACACCTTACAGCAACCAATGGGGAAAGCACCACCAGTCAGGGCATTGCAGCAAAAATTGAGAGAAATGGCATCAGGATTCTGCATGGCCTTCTACAGGCTGGTTCAGCTGGCAATTCTCTCTTACCTATTGGAGATGAAGTAATGCTGTAGCCCAGGGTGGTGGATCCTGTCATGATTGTGCAATTCACTGAATCCTACAGAATAGGATAAACAAAACTGCAGTAACTGCTATGCAAACACTTCTCTTACTTCAAGGGATAAGTAAGGAGAAATTATTGAAACTGACAAGTGTGAGGATATTGGCAAATAAGCAACAACAGTACAGGTCAACATTCCTATTTCTTTCTGGGCACTGCAGTGAGGAAAAGCAGGGTTGCTGCATGATAAAGATACTGTACCCACTGTTGCCATTTCAGATGCAATTGAAGTGGAATAGTGCAAACAAACAAACAAAAATCTTCTTCAGATAAAATAGTGGAGGGCTCATCTCCGCTATCTTGCTGGCAGTCTGGAGAGAAGTTGATGGGCTAGAAGATTCTGGATTTTTCATCAGATTACCCAAAAGTGCTCGTAAGTCATTCTGGATTATCTGGAGGGATGTTTCTCAGGGTTTCATCTTTTGCCCAGTGCTATTCAACAGCTTGTAAGCAACCTATCACTGATCAGTTAATTGATTATTACCCTAAGTTCATTACTGTTTCTTACTGTTTTAGATGATGTATCCTTCATGGAAGTAGAAGTTCTACAGCAATTTGAATCTGAACAGAAGGAGGATTGTATTTTCCTTCCCTGTCCCCAGCATTTAAGTGAACTAGAAACCAGCCCTGCAGGTATCTGGGCTGTTGATCTGGGACCCTCAGTGGGGTTTTGCTGCTTGCTATAAAACTCTATTTATTCCTATTGTGCTCTGCTTCAGCATTCAGATGGATTCACCCTGTTAGCCAGTTATTCTGACAATTGTGATGTCTCAGATTTTTAAAGAGCAGGAGGTTCAAGAAGGCTATTCTACTTACCTTTTTAAAGGCTAACCTGGTGTTCTCCAGAAGTTTTGACCAATTTTGCCCTAGCCAACGTAATCATTGAAGAAGGACTGTGGGAGTCCTAGTTCAAAATATCTGGAGGGTCCCAGTTTTCAAGCCCTAAAATAAATACAATGTAATGATTCAGTGCAGTCTCCCATCCAAAAGAAATTAAAATATTACAATTGCCTCTGGACTTTTTACAATTTAGGAAAGTAGAAAGTATGAAGCTCCTTATACAGATAGGTGGTTTGCACATAGTTTTGTGTTTCATGTTTTTTACCTTTTACTGAATTTATAGCTGAATGGTTCATAATCTAAGATAGTTTGCAGCTACACTCTAGAAGTCAAAATTAAAATCAAAGAAAAGGGCTGACCATTAGGAAACAAAATAATGGTTTTTCACTGAGGATAAAGAAATCAAATACTTTGGAGTAGGAGTGAGGATACTTGGCCTGCCAATAATATGTGTGATTTTAGAATTATATTTGACAAATTGAATATAAGCAAGCAGAGTGACATAGCAAAACAAACAAATATAATTTTAGGCTGAATCAATACAAATATAATTAGTAATTTATCTACTCTACTGTGCATTCGTCAGACTTCACTTTGTTTCCAGAATCCAGTTCTGGACACCAATTTCAAATAAATTAAAACAGGTGAGGAAAAGTAAGAAAGATAATGAGAGCATTGGAGAAATAAATCCTACAAGGCAACATTGACAGTCCAGCCTTAAGAAGAAAAGTCTAAGGAGGGATACTCTAGCATAGTTCAGTTGTATGAAAGAATCTAAAAGGAGGAGATAATCAAGACCTTTCTTTGATTCCAAAATGCAAAATATGGAATAATGGATTCAAATTATGGGATGGCAGTTTCTGATTGACTGTTAGGAAAAACTTAGGACAAAAGAAAGATTACATTTATTTTGTTTCCCAGGAGTCTTTCATAATCAAATATATCATCCGGTGGTATCAAATTCCATTCCATAAAGGAAGCCATAGCGTAGAATTTATCTCCACATTTATCTCTTCAGGTCAGCCTTTCCCCTGCCTGTTGTCCTTTAGACAAGCTGGGCTACATTTTCCATCAATCCATGCCAGAAAATGATGAGAACTAGAGTCCAATACATCTGGACAGCACCAGGAAGTTCCATAGTACTGATTTGTTTTAACATGGGGGGGGGGGGGAGAGACAGATTCAGTTTCCTATTGCTAAAAAAATAAACTTCTTTGTAACTGGATCACATTTTAAAATAAACCATAACCTGCCATTCTTATTAAACGTTTATCCATATAAGCAATTATTTATTGCTCCTTGACTGGGCATATCATGCAGTCTTTGTGAGGGAAGCATGCAAAGGAATCATTTTTCATTTGGGTTGATAGTTCTCACAATATATCTTTTTTTAAATTGAAAAGAATTGGTTCCATATGTTGTAGAACTACAGTACTTGGATATACTGGTTTAGCAAATCAGTGCAGCAAAGAAGATCTAATTTGAAAGATGATATTTTGGAGAGATGATCTCAGAGCCAGACTCTTCTTCATGGATTTGAATAAGAAATAATCCATGCATATATGTGGAACTCCCATTTTAATCAGTGTGGATGCACAAACATCAAACAGAGCAGTAAAGTGAGGTAGTGGAAATTCTCTTTCGTTGATTAAGATGACAATAGCAGGGATTGCAATGTCTCCACCTGAGTGCCACTCCTAAGCAGCCATGGATTACTGGCAGTTGTAATCGGTTACACATTTCAGGCATGCTTTTTTCAAGTCCCAATCTGGCCATCCTTAGTCATTCAACCCAGATTTGTGTCAGACGGAGGATGGGAAGCACCTCAAATGGTGATTTCTATGCTCCCTGAATTGGCCTGTAACATTTGGGGCAGCAGAAGATGTTGTCTTATCAGCATTGTTATAATAAAATTCAACTGTAGTTTGATCAGTTTCTCTTCATGGAATGGTAGCAGATCCTACCATTAAGGAGAGAAAGGAAGTAGCAACTGCTGGCAGGAGACAACAAGGGACTGGACAAGAAAGCGACCTGCCACAAAGCCTGCCTGTTGCCTCCTATGCTGGCCTGTTGCCTTGAGGTTCAATGGAGAATTCTGTGTTCTTATCACTATGGAAGAGAGAATCAACTTCCAAACCAACCAGCTTTTAGATACTGAAGAGAAGTTAGTGCCATTTTGGTTTTTGTTTTGGCAACAAAATAATTTGTCCTTAGGCTGGACATCTGGCCTTGGGTCAACCTCTCTTAATTGCTGAAACAGTCATGTGCCTGGAGCTCCTTAGGATCAGGGAGATGAAGGGCATGTGCTACTGAAGTAGCTTCAGGGATTACTGGGCCGAGCAGCTTCAGGTTATACCCAGCCTCACAATCATCAGGGGATGATTTCCAGGTGTTCTTTTATGCCAGCCTCAAGTGAGGAGGAGGTGGCATGAGTCAGGTTCAGGGAACCTCATTTCAATGCATTAATTGTGTGGGAAGGGTATCTGTTACTTATAAAGATCCTTTGAATTGGAAAACAAGTCACTGAGTGGTTTATTTAACTTGTGCACTGACATTATGTAAATGACATACATTCACACAAATGACATAATTTGGACAAATGATGCCAATTACATAATTTGTATCATTTGTGTAATCACTTCATTAAGCAAGTAATGTTAATCACAGCAGAGATTTGGTCTATTGAATGCAAAGCAAGTGGCACTGAGGTCTGGCAAATCAAACTTTTATTGTACTTTGAACATATGAGGAACTTGTGCAAGCACTATGATGTTGATTTGTATCCTCTTTTAGGAATTCATTTAATTTTCTTACCATGCACTGAATTTTGTTTCTTTTATCTATCAAGGAATTTTGACTGGTGGGGTCTAGGCAGAGGGTCTTTTCTGCTGTGGCCCCCGCCCTATGGAACAATCTGCCTCCCGAGGTCCGGTGTGCCCTCACTCTCATGGCCTTCAGGAAAGGGGTGAAATCCTGGCTGTGCCAGAAGGCCTGGGGGCCGGATGGGGGCTCGCACCAGTGGAGTTGGCTTGTGGGGTGATTGACCTTGCCCCCCCATCATCTTGAATGTTTTTAGTATTTATATATAGGGTTTGTTGTTTAGATTTGATTTTTAATGGATTATTTATTTAACTATTTATGGGGGGATTTTTAATTGTTGATGGGGTTTCTGATTTTAATTGTGAGCCGCCCAGAGTCACCTGTTGGGGGGAGATGGCGGCATACAAATTTAATAATCAATCAATCTATATGGAATGTATAAACAAACATTTATATTAAGGGCAAGCTGAGCATACAAAGGATCAGAAATGAAAAATTCCAGTAACTATTATATAATAATATTTAATGGTTTAAATTAAAAGAGAATCATATTGTTCTAGGCACCACATGTTAAAATCACTCATAGTAAACACGTTTTGGTTTTTATTATACCTCTTAAACATTAAAGATTTTACTACAATGGTACTCAACCTTCTGTATTTTAAATCTTGCTGTCAACCTGGATCCCAATATATTAGAAACAAAAAGCCCACTTTTTCCAAGAATGGTATTTATGTGTTTACAAACATTTTGCTATTATATTTATTATTCACAGTAAATTAAGTTCTCAAAGTTTTAATAACTTACCTTGTGTCACATCTTGATTAGGCTTGTATGAATTCTGTTTTAATTTGAACTGAGGATTGATTGACTTTAAGTTTTTGATTCCAGATTTAGTTGCATTCAAATTTAATTTGAGCTGCTGCAATACTTAGAGAGAGAAATTTTCATTCTTAGGATATAATGGACAACTTTAATTTCATTTTTGGGTAGAATAAGATGGAACTTGAACAATCATTACATTTTCAGAGGACATTGATGGTATCAAGGGTTTCACAGCAATAACTTCTGAAATATTCCCCCTTACTATTTTTAGGACAGAAATAGCCGGGCTAAGGAAAGGTTAACATAGTAGCCTCCAAATTATCTATATTTTAGCAACAAGCCTATAGAAAAATTAACTGAATAATTGCAAAGTGCTGCCTCATCTTAAACATTCAAACTTTAAAAAACCTTTTTAAAGGATTAACTCTGACTCCCTTGTTTTTCTGGTACTCTACAGGCTTATACTATGTTGCCTCTGATCGCCAGCTTTTCTGGGGTAAAGGAGGGCACTCTGGCATGCTTGGGAAAATGCCCCTGCCCTCTACCAGAAGAACTTGTACAGCACTGCCAGGATTTGACTATGTCAGATTGTAGCTTGTTGGCAAGGCTCAATTAATTAGCTGATGCAGTGAAGCAGGCTGGCATGGTGAAGGACAATGTAATAGTGATATGCAGGCCACAGAGAAAGAGTCTGGCTGAGAACAACTGGCATCTACAGCTTTACCACACACCACATTCTTAAAAGCAATTCAGACCAGCACCTGTCTATGTAAGCTTGGCACACATTTACTCATTGCATATGCATATGTATTTATATAAGCATATGTATACATTTTTGCTTTTTTGATACTGCTTTTTATAATTTGGAGACTGCTTATTGTTTATTGTTATGTAATTTGACTTGACCATGGATGTTTTATTGGTTTGACTGTAACCTGCCAACAGCCTTTCAGTTGCAGTGGGTAAAAAAATTGAATAAATAAATCTTTTGTTATTGAAATTTTAAAATGTACTTAAAAAAAAAAACCCTTGATGTTATTTTAATACATTTAAACCACTTAGAGTCTATGCAGATTGAGGTGGTGGATAAAATGCATCAATAAATAAATAAACATTGCATAAGTAAATAAATAGAAACTTCAATTTGTTCCAATCAGATAGAATGTAAATGTAAGGTCTGATCCAAGAGTGCATCTATTATGTAATTAGTCAGCTCTGAACCCATATTTAGAAGACTGAGACTTGAACTACAGAAGCGTAAGTTGCCATTAGCACAAGAGAGAGAGAGAGAGATTAAAGGTTTGTGGCTGGCCACATTAAAGAAGCTGAGAACTGAGAGAGTCAATGAAGCCCCAAGCAGTGTAGGTTGCCACCCCATGTGCAACCTTGTATATCAGCACACAGTTTGGGAGGCAATGGAAACACTGGTGCCTAATCAATAAAACAATCGGCAAATAGAATCAATGAGCAATCAGCCATTCTCTCACTTGGAACTAGCCCATCGACCTAGCCTCATATTCATTTTAGGAAAAGCCATATTGTTAGGCTTGTATGCCTGTCCATTTAGTTCTTGTTGATTTGAGATTCAAATCTGCCCTGGGTAGTGTTACAAATCCTGAGTTGGTACCCTCAAGATCCATGGTTTGTATGAAGGTTTGCATGGCTGCTTGGGAATATGACATTTCCAGGATTTCCAAAATGAAGATTTTATAGATAATTGTAAAGTTCACCCACCCACTCCCTGACTAGCTACTTTTGTGGTCCTCACTAGGCATCCCTTCGTAAAAGCGACAAAGTTCCTTAGGGAATGACCTGGAAAGGTGTCCAGCTACAAATCTCAGTGTAATATCTGCTCCCAATATTGTAGTTTGCTGGCAATATTCTGTATTAGTAATTTGCTACACTGCATATCAGAATTACATACAAGAATACCCAAAGTAGTGGAACAGCCATCAGATCTCTTAAATACTCTGGAGCCACCAGATTCAACTCATTGTTTTGAAGCAAGCCCCTGCTTCAGTTCATGAATCTGCTTTGAAAGGATGTTTCCAGCAAAGCTTCATCCAATCAAATCACCCATTCAAAACTTGAATATTCTTAACCTTGAATTCTTCTGAATCTCACATCTGCTAGATGTACCACCAGCAGAGAATCACTATTCCACAAGAGACTGAATGAGTAGCACTGAAAAATAGAATAAACACATCACTATGGACGGAAGATCATTCTTTAAATATTCATATCATTTTTCTGAGACTGGTGCCCTCCAGATATATAGGATATCAGCTCCCATAATTCCCAACCAGCATAACATTCATGCTGAATGGAAATTAAGGGAGTTGAAGTCCAATTCTTCTGATCAGTGGACCCTAGAATGGAGAAGGCTGATTCACAAAAAATGTTTACACATGTTTTCTTGATTTGCATACAAAGCTGTTGAACTATTGGGGCAGAGGGTGCTTCTACACAATGATGAATAATGTTAGCTGCTGGTATTGGATAGTGGTTTTGCCACATAATAATAACTAACATTTTTCCTCATGTTAATAGTGTACCTGATTTTCTTTCCCTGTTCTGACATCTAAAGCTTTCCAGGTGACTTTCCAAACTTCAGGACCAGCTTGGAGAGGACTGAGATGGGGGACAGGGTTGCAGTGGAAGGAAAGTAAGTTATAAGATGCTTCACTTTATGTGAGTATTAATGCTTTCCATCCCACAAAGCTCTGTAAATATGTGTATGCATCTATAACAAATTAGCAATCTTGTGTGTGTATGAATGTTGGGTAATATCAAGTTTTTATAGGCCTACTATGGTTATTTATTTTGATTATCCAGAGGCACTCCTCATCTTTCAATTACTAAACTGACTGGCTTAAAAAAAAAATCTCAGTTATGGTACAAGAGAATGTGGTTTCACTGGTTTCATGCACGATTTAGCAATGACTCACTCCACATGCTTGTAACTAGGCACAAGGTAGCCCTCTTCAAACAAAAGTCTTTACCTTGTGCAGGAGAAAAAGGTGAAAGGGCAGCCTGAGCAAGAATGCGATTTTCTTCCCAGTCATATGGCTCGGAACGGGTGAAGACTGCCTGTTGGCTGATGTGCTGGCAAACATAAGAATCGGTCTAATACGCTAGACAAAATCATTCATTACCTAAACTTATGAAGAGTTTGGACTTCTTTGTCAAATCAAGGAGTAAGTCGCTTTTTTATTTTTGCTAGGTGATAACTCTTCAACATTGTTAAACCCAAAATGATGCTGATTTTATATTGCAAACGTGAGTGAAAGGTTGATTAGCAAATTGGGGAGTAGAGTGATAAAAGTTGAAAGCTAAACACACATACAAAAAAGCATCTAAAACATTGGGAAGAAGATTCTGTCAGATGTAACATATGAGCTGCAGACTGGTAACTATAATTAATGGTTAACTGTACACTCAGTGGCAACAGCAATAGTACTATGGAGCCAAGCTTTCTACTAAGGAAAAAAACATACCACATGACTTTATCATAAAAATAGATTTTACAAGTGTAATTGTGTACATCTGTACTACTGGGAGTGGTAAGTACATATAAGTGATTGGAGCAAAGAGAAGATGCAGAAAGAAAGAAGCATGTTCACAACTGATTCAGGATAAATGATATCAAAAAGTTAATGAACAAGCTAGTTTGAAAAATATCTAAAGAGAGAATATTGGAATAAAATCCCTGTTCCCTCAAAATGAAATGAACAGGTGAAAAACTGTATTATTCAAGGTCAAAAAGGGTATAAAAATGTTAAAGGTTTTGATACAAGGTGCCTAAAATGTGTGTGTCTCTGTGTAGAAATGCACACATTAAGTGCACTTAAACCCAAGTAATAAAGTAATATTAATACCATTTAAATTAATGGCTATTTTCAAAACTTCTCCTTTGGAAATTAGTATTCAAGCTAATGATAATTTTTTAAGCATCAAGATTTGAACCACAGTAGTTAGGACAACAAGGATATATAGTGAATGACTTCAAATGGAATAATCTCTATATAAAGAGGGCCTAAATATGACCTGTTATTATGAAATATACATTTGGAAATTCACATTATGTTGTGTATATGTGGTTTAACAATCCAATGAGATTTTCACCCTTTTCCCCCACATTCCAGCTTGTGAAAAATACAGTCTCCTCACCATCATTGATATTTTGAATAGGAGATATACTAGGTTTCTGTACCTACCCAAACCTTCATTATACACATTGAAGACTAGCTATCCCTCCCTCCCTTATCCAAATTCATATGTCAGCTATATGATGGAAGGGAAAAAGGTTACAAATGTGAACATCACCTGGAAGACACAGATCAAATAATCTCAGCCTATATACAAACCTTTCTTTGGGAGTTGCCTAAAACCTGTGGAAATAGTTTATAAAATTTTTCCTTGTACTATGTAGCTGGAAAACTATTGTGGTATGGAGTGTCAGGTAGCCTCTTGCCTGTAAGAATAACTGATTAACTATCTTTGGGATTTAGATTTCAGATAATCTTAATTATATTTTTGTTAAGATTTATATTATGTCTTGTACCCAGGAACTCAAGGTAGCTTACACCTTTCCTTTTAACCCCATAAACCCTGTGGGGTAGGTGGGGCTGAAAGTGGCAAAGTCACCTGGGGTGTTTACATAAATGAGGCTCATCTGGAATCTGGATCTCCCTAGTCCTAGTTCACCACCTTAACCACTATATCACACATACACAAAAATAGAAATCTTTCTGTCTGTCAACTTGGTAGGGTTGAGAACTCAGGCTTCTGCTTCTGACAGATCCCAGATGATGGAGATAATTTGTTCCACATAGACTCACAACGGCTTGGTAGATGGCATTCAAATTTATTACAGTACAACACTCACTCCTTCAGGTCTTAAGTCAATCCTGAAAGGGTTGAGCAGGAGGGCATAGTAAACATGGGAATATTGGAAGGGCCAATGCTCATTGCCATCAATTGTAGTGATCACCATCAACTTAGATGATTCTGAAAGGGGACCAATTCATCATCAATGCAGCTGTCAATGGCTGCTAGTCTTAGGAGTTCTTTGATAGGTTACATACCTTGAATTCTAGCTGCTAGGGAGCAACAGTGGAAGACAGCAAACCGTCTCTTTCTCTCTCTCTGCTACACACACACACACATACACCCTCTCCATGAAAGTGAGCTTCCTGAATGTATCTGGTTCTCCAGGAAAGCTGAACTGTGTGATCCAGCAGGGCTCTTCTTATGTTCTTATGCTAGTTTATACTAGATTGCCTAGTGTTTCTGAAAATGAAAGATAAACAAATGGTTGGTTTTGCACTAATTATATCTCTTCCATCCTCAGAATTCATTACCTATAACATAAATTGGTTGCCTTTGAGTGGGTGCTGGTGAGTTAGAGTTCCTGATCAGCAACAATTCAGATACAAGTTAATACTTGTGTCATACTTGTAATTCAAAATGTATTGTTCAGAAAGTGTAGCCAGGGATTTTTTAAGACTCTGAAAGTCCTGGAGAGAGAATATTCATTTAAACACTTCTTACATCTCACTGCATCCTACTTCAGTCTAATTTTCCCCGTTGTTGTTGTTAATGGAAGTCAACAGCCCAATAATTGGAAGAGTATGGGGGAAATTGAAATTGCCTTTGCCATTATATTTTAGCTAAATAGTTGTTTGCCCTGAAAGAAAAATATTGATCCATGAGATTATTTTGAACACTAAATTATACTTCAGATGGGTCACCTTCCATGTCTATGGTCCAGGGAAATTATCCACATCACAGATGCATTCAGAGCCTTTTTAAATGGGATGCAATTCACCTTCTACCCCTGAACCAGAATTCTGCATATGAACCTGGTTTTGTTTTAGCAAATAATTCAAAAACCAAAAGAGATCCCTGAAACTTAGGATCCCTGTTGTACATCTTATGGAAGCTGCAACTTGCAGCTCTTAATATAGCAATTGTATCCACTGTACTACTGTAATTGAATTTTGCTTGCATTGCTGGCTAATTTGTTTAAGGAAAAACAAAAGTGAATATTACAGAACACATCAAATCGTTGGTACTACTCTGTATCATTTTCTCCCCCTTTCTCTCAAATATGAACATGACATGAAATCAGTGTGTTGCATTTTTCAGCCCTACCATCTGGCAGGAGTGAGGAAAGCCACAGTGTGATCATGCCAAATCATTTATTGTGTTTTACTACAGATGACAGCAAAGGGGAGAGTCAGAGAAACATTCTTTACAACATTTAATTCCACCATTGATTTATTTGGTATGCCCAGTCCAGAGTTTGTCATAGGCCAAATGGAAGACTACCTGAGAACCCTATATATGCTGCTTTGATTTATTTCATGGAAAAAAAGGGTAGATGTAGATTTTGGCAATCTCTGCCATGAAATGTCCCAGGCTCAAATGACTTGTCTCAGCTATCTGTAAAAGGTATGCTTTATTTTAAAGATACTGTTTTAGTATTGACACCAGTCAATTCTTGGGAAGAGTTATGGAATAATTTACTCATGCTTGCAGCCAAGTGCAAACAAGGTAAAATGCAAAAAAAGTATGTATTTATTTATTGCCTGAAATAATTCGAGATACGTTGCAAATGGCCTATCATGCTTATTATGCAACCTTAAATAATTACTAAATGCATTGTTGCACCATCTTTTCATATAAAGAAAGGCTAGTTAGGAGTCATGCCCATTGACCTAAACCAAATCCAAAAAGCAGGTGCAAATAAAATGCTAAAACATGGACATCAGTTATTTGCTGATTACATTTATAATCCTCCTTTTCTCTGGGACTTCAAGATGAAGTGCCTGCCTCATATCTCCAAGACAAGGTAATTGAGAGCAAGAGATTATGACTAGGTCATCTACGACATGAAACAAGTTGTTTTACCATTGTTTGTAAACTAAGTGGTTGGGTTTATATAATACCAAGCCAAAACTAAATAAACCACATTTTGACTTACTCTGACATGTGAGCCCAAGACTGGCCTTAAATTGCCCAGTGAACTAAAGCCATATCCAAACAATTTCTACTTCCCTTCCACCTCACTTAGTACCCATGGCTTAGGCCATAGCATTACAAGTAAACCAGGCTACTTTGCTTCTTCAATAAACTATGGTCTCCCTTTAAGTTAAATCTGCTTAGTTTTGACAGTAGAATTATTTTCAGAGCATTTCATATATTTATTATGTGCACATGTCAGGGGGAGGGCAGTCAGTCAGAGTGTGCAGATCATTGGATGAGGCAGAAGTGCTAAGCTTAGCTTATAAGCAAGCTTCACTGTTCCTTGGAGCTGAAAAACAGTCTTAGCTGTTAAAAGTGTTGGTGTTTCCTTCTGGAATAGTTTTCCTACTTCAGGGAGAACCATCAAATTATTGGCACAGGCCTATATACTGTTTCTCATCAACACAGTTATTTGTAGGAGAAAATATAAGGGTTTTTTTAAACAAATAATTAAAATAGTTTCTTGGAATTTCCAGAAGAAAACTGAAAAAGTACTTTCTACAATTTGTAAAAAAAATCGGAAAATGTGTTTTAGATATTCAGTGTACAAGTTTTAAATTAGCATAGCATTCAGTATAGTTCACTTCTGTATTAACGTAAATAACTAACCAACACCTGACTCATAGTTAACGCTGGAGCCATGTCACCATGCTTGTGTTTCCCTCCCCCGTGGTATGGACTCTCAGTTGAAAATATCTGCTTGGTGTGGTACTCATTTTATTGCTAAAACACTTTAAATTGGCTCACATAGCTTACTCAACAGAAAATGACCTGTAATATAGATTGCTCCAGGATAAATATGTCATGAAGCTGTAGTAGAATCACAGAATCATAGGATTGGAAGAGACCTTGGAGGTCTTCCAGTCCAACCCTCTGCCCAAGGCAGGAGTCCTCATACCATCTTGAACAAATGGTTGTCCAATCTTTTCTTGAATACCTCCAGCGATGGAGCACCCACAATTCCAGGAGGCAGGCTGTTCCACTGCTTAATAGTTCTGACTGTCAAGAAATTCCTCCTTATTTCCAGGTTGGATCTCCCTTTGACGAGCTTCCACCCATTGCTTCTTGTCCTACCTCAGGTGCTATGGAGAATAAATCAATGCCCTCTTCCTTGTGGCAGCCCTTCGAGTATGGGAAGACTGCTATCATGTCTCCCCTTAGTCTTCTCTTTGTTAAGCTAAACTTACCTAGTTTCTTTAGCAGTTCTTCATAGGATTTAGCCTCCAGACCCCTTATCATCTTTGTTGCTCTTCTCTGCACTCTTTCTTAAGGGCCTTAGCATCTTTTTTGTATTGTGGTAACCAGAACTGGATGCAGCATTCCAAATGTGGCCTCACCAGTGCAGTGTAAGGTGGTACTATCACTACCTTTGATCTTAATATTATCCCTCTGTTGATGCAGCCAAGGACTGTGTTGGCCTTGTTTGGAAGCTGCAGTACATTATTGACTTATACTTAAATGGTGGTCCACCAGGACACTTAGATCCCTCTCATAGGCACTATTGTTGAGCCAGGTACTGCCTATCCTGTACCTGTACTTCTGGTTTTTCTTGCCTAAATGCAGGACCTTACTTTTCTCTCCACTGAACTTCATCTTGTTGGATGGGGCCCAATGCTCAAGTCTATCAAGATCCTTCTGAATCCTGAAACTATCTTATAAAGTGTTAGAAATTCCCTCCAGCTTTGTGTCATCCGCAAATGGGCACCCCTTTAATCCCCTCATCTAGGTCATTTATGAAGATGTTGAAGAACACTGGGCCCAAGACATAACCTTGAGGTACCCTTCCGCGTACTTCCCTCTACATAGATAACATAGATTTCCTTTAATAGAAGACCACATGCTGAGTGCAATTGGTTAGCCAACTGCAATTCCATCTGTTAGTGATACTGTCTATCCCACATTGTTCTGTCTTACCAAGAAGTAGGGTGTAGTCTACTTTATCAAATGCTTTACTAAAATCTAAGTATACTAAATCCACAGCATTTCCTCGGTCCACTAATTTAGTCACTTTATCAAAGAAGGCAATAAGATTTGTTTGGCATGACGTGTTCTTAACAAACCCTTGCTGGCTTCTAGTAGATGACCTTAAGCACCTTATAGGCTGAAGATCCTACATACATGCTGTGAAATACAGGATGCTGGATCACAATGAAGGGTACACTGAAGCAATTTGAAAACATTGACTAAATTAGAGTGTAAGACTATGCTGATAACTGCATTTTGCAAACCAGTACCTCTGTGTTGAAGTCTGACAGAAAAGTAAAACACTACATATACTTGTAATAAAAATAGCATTTCCTGGACAATCAGCAATAAAATCAAAGTACTGCTGCTGCTACTGTTGCTGCTTACTCAGCCATAGATGTTATTTAATTAGCCAATACAAATCAAAGGTAATGCTATTATTACTTTGAAAGGGCCCTAAAAATACAGAAATCATTTAATGATTGAGGCAAACGGCACATTTAATATAACATGAGTATTATCTTTCCAGTTTCTCGGTGGTTCTCTCCAGTCTTCATGGAGATTTTTTTTAAAAAACCTAAGAGCTATTTGTGAATGTATTTAAAGTAAACATAGAACTGCTCTTACAAATATTCAATATCGTTCTTTTAATTCACCAAAGCCATTTATTTTGTTTATGTTTCTCTCTGACCTTTATATGTTCAAAGTAACTGAGCATTATGCTACACATCATTTCTTTATCAGCTACAGACTACATAGAAACAAGATACAGCATGGTTTCTACAGCTACAATGATAGAATGCGTCTCTTTGAAGCAAGTTTCATTCTTTTCCCAGATGGGTATTTCAAGTGCAATGATTCTAGATTATTCCAAGAGGAATGCAGTTGAGGGAAGGGGAAGTATAGATAGGTTGGATATAACTTCAGCTCATACTTCCCCCAACCTAGCTGCTGAGAGTTTATGTGAGTTGATGTTTAACACATTTGAGTGTTAAAAGCCAGTACTTTGAGAGAGGACAATGGGTTAGTCCAGTGTTTCTCAACCTTGGCAACTTGAAGATGTATGGACTTCAACTCCCAGAATTCCCCAGCCTGGGGAATTCTGGGAGTTGAACTCCACGTGTCTTCAAGTTTTCAAGGTTGAGAAACACTGGGTTAGTCCAATAAGCACATTAATGAAAGAGAATCAATTGTCATCAAACCATATGCACCCCTTCTCTGAATGTTGAACATTATGAGGCCAGAACTATATCATTTGCCCAAATTCAATGAGAACTAAGCATACCTAGTGGTCACAGAATAACAACTTTTTACTTGCAGTTTAAATTGACAGAAATGTAACTCAGCAATTCTGATGTTCTCCTTTGATTAACAATTCTGTACAAATCTAGTACCTTTCCCAGAATTTAATCAGTCTCCTTTCATTATCTTGCATTCTGGCTTAAAAGTTATCTTCACCACTTACATGGATAGGATGTAACTGAAACTATAAGATATGTAAAATTTATTTCACTTTGCAAATATTTTGAGGGGCAACTAGCTCAAGGGATTCCACTTGCTTCTGTATGGACATGCTGTTGGAGAATGGATAGCTTTGTACAGCAATAAGAATGTATGGAGAGAGAAACACTAAATTTAGAAGTGTAGGTTTTATATGAAAGCATTCTTAAGGCTGGTGTTTGTGTGGAAGAAAAATTAAGTTTTATTTAGAAAATAACATGGTGATAGGAAAGTCTGAGTTACCAAGATTATCTACAACACAACCTTCTCTTTCCATCATTATGGACAAAGAATGAGTCAGGTAAGTACATGAACTGTTGGAGTCAGAAGAGGAAAAGGAACTGAACTGAAAGCAAGGGATGAAAACTGTGAAAGCTTTTCCTATCTACCCAACAGGAGGCATCTTACATTGAGACATGCAAAGTAAATACTTTAAATGCTGAAAGGAGATAAAAGTAGCAGAGTCCCTCTGCTAACTGTCTCTACAACTACTGTTCTTACTGGTCAGTATATTTATATAGGTAGAAACCCAGGGCATGCAAAATTGAATTCCAGCACAAGGCCTCTTCTTTCTGGTCACTGAATGGCATCCACACTGCCATTTCTCTTCTGGTGTTTGTCCTTTCAGTAATGATTGATTCTCACCATCTTTTCCCTGCTTCCTCTCTTGTTCTAAAATTAGTGATGGGATAACTCTTTAATGCTTTTTAACCCTTTTTAAAGAACCCTTTTCCTCCCCACCCTGCCAAGCACAACACTCCTCTGCACTACACCCCTGAAAAGGTCTGGTCTGGTCTTCCTCCTTCCCTCCCTCCTGTTCTCAAAGCAATAATCTAAAGAACCCAGAAAAGGATATATTTGACAAAATATTGTCAAAGGCTGCAAGTTTCCTTGTCAATTTCAATGACTTTTCTTTGTGCAAACTAGTCCATATTGCCTTCCCATCCTATTGAATGGAAAATATTTTTTTGGCATCAGAGAAAATACCACCAATCCTAGAAAAAAAGAAGATGGGAGTAGAACAGATCTGAGCAAAGCTGAACTGGGACAGTTCAGAAATGGCATTCTTGTTGCAGTACCTGATTTGTGCAGGTGTTCTGCCAACAGGCGATGTTGTCAAAGAAAAGGATGGTAACACCAGGAGAAGAAGACAATGGGAGCAGCACAATCTGGCACTGATGCTACAGAGGGAAGATGCAGTTGATGGCGTGGGCAACCAGATTAATGACAGAAATGTTTTTGCTGACACAAGGAGGGATGAGCAGAGCTTTAAACGGTTCCTGAGAAAATGGTTTATATATGGGATGTATCTGTATATGGTAAGTGGTGTAAGACTGTGTTATGAGTCAGACGTTGTGCTAAACCACGATATCGTTTGGTTTTGGCTTAGCGCAACGATGGAGCTCTTGGAACTGTTTTGTGGAGATCACTTACCGGGTTCAACACTGCTCCCCCCGCAACTCAGTGTGATCGGCTGAAAACTAATGGCTTGGCCACAATTCCGCAATGAACTTCCGGGCTGCAAGCCGGGCTGGGCGGAATGCAGGTCCCGTAAACGCTATCGATATCTCAGGCGAGTTGGTAGAACTCTCCCGGGAAAACGTGCTGAAATGGCCGGGCTACTTTAGAAAGAGGACATCCATCTCTCCAACGGCGTGATAGCCCGATCCTATCGCAGGAAGATGTCCTTCCTTTCCCGGGAGGGAGAAGAGACTGCTTCATTCCCAAGCAGTGACGTTCAAGAAGAGCAGCCCCGGCCCTGCAGTGAAGGCAGCCACCCAAGTCGAGGAGCGACTCAGGCGCAGCGCCGATTTCGGCTCCCGCGGCGGGGCGGGGCGGGGCGGGACGCGGGGAGGCTGCACCTGTCCTCGGAGCTCCCCAAGCCCCGCCCCTTCTCTCCGGTTCCTCTGCAGCGCTGTCGTCGGCTGGCGGCTCTGCCAGAGGAGCGTCCCGCCACGCGTTGCTCTTGGTTCCCAGCCCGGAGTGAGCATGGCCGGCCTGATCGGCAGCCTCTTGGACTCTCAACTCGTGGCCCGCTTCCAGCGCCGCTGCGGACTGTTCCCCCAGGGCGAGGACGACCAAGCTCAGAAGGCGAGGGCGGTGGGGAACGGCAGCCGCTCCCTGCCTCCGCGGGACGTCCGCAATGGGCAGCGCCCAAGCGTTAGTCTGCCAGCCGACTGCGCCACCTGCAACGGCAGCCCCGCTGACGGCTGGAAGGTAACGCGTTCAACGGGGCCGGGATGCGAGAGTTTGCAGCCCGGACCCAGACTGCCCCCCCCCCCCCCCGCTGTCCTAGGTGTATAACGCTCTTGGCCATTGGGGCTTGAGAAAATGCCCGCTTTCTTAACCAGGTCAGTTATCGGAAAGCGAGCGAGCAGGAGGCGTTGGCGATCCGTAAAGAAGTCTCTCGCCGAGCCGTGCCTTCCTTAGCTGTCTCCCTTCTGGAAGCACGCTGACTTCCTGTAACTGGAAGGGCTTCGGGGAGGTGGAAGAAAAATTGTAGAGCCGCTACTTTAGGGTCCAAAATCGTAAAAGCTGTAAGTACTGCACTCTTCATGACTTCCATACAGCCATGGTGCCCCCCCTCCCCCTTTGAATTGTTCACTCTTGATTAAGACTTCTGGAGAACTGAAAAGCTTGCCTATACATACGCACGCACACACAGAGGCAAGCTTTTGAAACACACACACACACACAACATAATAATACGAGTAATGGTAACTTTCAAAAGTGTTTTGATTTTTGCCCAAATTTCATGTTTCTAATTTGCATCTAGGAAATCTACAGGGAATGTTTATTTTCATAATTGTTTCTTCAACAAAGAAAATGGAATAATTTGACCTCAACAAAAAGTGGAGGTGGGGGAATAAGGAATAAATGAGCTGGTAAATTAAACGGTGGTAGCAGTGATGATGATGCAGTAAAATCAATTGAAGAATTTAAGACAATGGTCCATTCAAATATTGCAACAGTCCCAGGAAAGTTCAGTTCCAATCTACCTCTGACATTAAGAACTTCCATGTTATCAGCAAAGATTCTTAATAAGCCTTTATGTTTAGCAAACCATCTAAACACATTTTGAATTCGTGCATCATGCATAGCATGTTGTGTGTAACCAGGCTTTGTGATTTGGAAACCATGGTTTAGGGCTTAGCATGATGGATGAACCCAGCCAGTTGTATTGTATTCACCATGATTTAGGCATAATCTTTCAAGCTGGTCAGAAGCTTGGGTCCTAAGAAATTGAAGAAGGGAAAGCGTTCCACACTATACAGTTCAGAAAGCTCTCTGAACTCTCTAGAAAAGTATTTCTCAACCTTGGCAACTTGAAGAAGTGTGGACTTCAACTCCTAGAATTCCCCAGCCAGCATGGGAATTCTGGGAGTTGAAGTCCACACATCGTCAAGTTGCTAAGCTGAGACACACTGCTCTAGAGCAAGCTCCCCCAATTTGGATGCCTTCCAAGTTTTTCCAAGAAATTCCCAGGATTCCCCAGCCAGGATTATTCTGAGATGAAGCCCACACATCTGGAGGACTGTCAGATTAGAGAAGCTTTACAGGAAACAAAGTATGTCGGAAAATGTTGCTCCTGGGTATTGATTGCTTTTGTTTTTCATAAAACATGAAATCTGTTGACAAATGGTGATGCCCAGTGAGCACCGTTATGGAAATGTTCAGTATACCATCTGTTTAGCAACATTAAGAGTAAACTACATTTTAATGTATTTATTTTTTATGAATATTTTGTTCTGACTTGGTAAATGGGTTGCTTGTGTCTCATACCCAAATCATTGCCTTATGGAGCAATATCTCCAGGTTGTTTTTCCCTTCCATTTCTTCTTAGTTTAGCCCAACATATTCCTATTTTTTCCCTTGAATTTCTGAATTAGTTTCTCAACTTTTCTTCTCCAATCCTTCATATTGTCCTTATTTTTTTTTTGTTCTGATGTTTGTTGTCTTGTGTTATTTAAATCAGCTATGCAATTCATTTTTCTTCTAGATCTTCTCTCCCACATTGTTCAAGCATGCTAATCTCTTTTCTGTTTTGAAAAGGATTAACCTGAATTCTATCTACATTAATGAGTACCTCTAATGTCTTTCTCAGAGATGAACACACTGCAATATTTTGGATTTTGTTAAAGTTTAAAATTTCATCAACCCGAAACACAATAAGAAAGATTGTAGGAGGTGCTGATAAAGAAGATATTGGAGTCACACATTATACACCTTTGGATTCTTTCTCTAATGCTTTTGAAAAAAAAGTGTGAGAAAGCATAAAGGAAAGAGGGTCCCAAGATGGCACTGTTCAATTTGTCATATTAAAGAAATGGACAGTGGGACCATTTGAATAGATCTAAATTGGCAAGTGGGGGAAAATGCATATAAAATTATTTGTTCTTAAGCTTTATTCTCTTTCCTAGTAATTCATTTTAGTTTTTCTTAGCACTGTAGCTTTGCCCTTTAATATTCTTTTTAGTTCTATCTCAGTCAACTTCTATGGTAAAGTTCTGCACCCTTGTTCTATCGAAAGCTTGTAAAACTTGCCTGAAATTTAGTAGAGCTGTCATTCTAGTATTACTATAGTTAAGTCAGCCCATAGAACTTTGTGGCAATTTTGTCTTCCATCCTTACTGCACACTTTTTATATATACATATATGCTGGTATCCATCTTTCATTTCCCCTCTTTCTGTTTCCTGAATATGGTATTATTCTCCTTTCAGTCAATATGTTGGTTTAGATCAGTAAATAGCAAATCCAAAGAGCAAAATTTTAGTACGTTTGATTAATTCTTTGCAAGCAACAGGTTCTTTCATCAGAATGATTCTGTCTGTTGAAAATTTTGTACAGCAGATCAAAAGGAGGGAATATACAATTCATAATCTTTTTACTATGTAATTCACATGTCCCCAACCTTTTTGGGTTGATGAAATTTAGAGATTGTAGAGCATGTTATGAGGTCATAACATATCTGCTGTGAAGGAAGAGGCTTATCCATTCATACAACACTGATATACCAGAATGCTACTCATCTAGGTTCCAATCTACTCTTGTTCGCCTTTAATTTTTTTTCCAGGATAGGAGGCATACTTTCAGGCAAGAGCACTGGGCTAATAATTGTCTATCATTTTTTATTTTCTAAGAAAGCTCAACTGGTTCATTAGGTGGCCAGATATACTGTATATTTGGAAATTTAAAAAAAAAATGCTGGGTGAAGATGCTTTCCAGTTTTCTATTTAAAAAAATAAATAATTTTCTTTTTATTGTAAAAATACCAGGTGGGGCAGGATGTTGGGAGAGCAACGAGAGAGAGGGTTGTGGGTCCCATGGCAGGCATGGGTGTCATATTGTGGATCCCAGGTGTAAAGAGTAACTGTGACCAACAGTTTAAATCAGGGATGGCCAATCTGCAGTTTCAAGGCCACGTGGGGGGTCCTCAGAATCTCCTCTAACCATAATTGCTGAAAATTTGTAGAAATCTTTCATCCATTTTGAGGTAGGAGGCAGAGTGTGGTATAATCCCTAAAATAGGTATATCACAGTTGCTGTTGCTTTAAAAAAATCCTCAAAACTCCCCTTCCTACAAATCAGCCCAGTGTGATAATGCTGCACATTCTTTAAAGACCTTAGCCCCATCAACTATATGAATGCCTTTGGCTATCACATGGTTTGATCTGATCTGTGGGTCTACCACAGTTCTTTTTCTCTCTGCTCTGTGTAATATGATACCCAATCCATATGAATAACCATCCACATGAAAACTTCCACTATTTATTTATTTATTTATTTATTTATTTATTTATTTATTTATTTTTTCCTCCCTTACAGGGCTTGACCATTTGTTTGTGAGTCATATGCATTCCTGTCTCTTCCTTATCTCTAGAATCTATTGGAGTTGGGCAGCTAATAAATGTAAATAAATAAATCTAAATAAATTTAAATAAATAATAATAGTTCAGTCATGTAGAGGAAATGGCAGCTTCCTAGACTCAGTTGACCTCTGGTATTAAAGTTGGGAATGAAGAGAAAAAAAGCATTTAGGAGATTGAAATATTGGGAAAATCTGGCCCCTCCATTTGACCCAGTTGTTAAATCTGTGGATGGACAGGGATATGAATACAGATGTTCCTGCTGCAGTTAGTTACTCTAGATACTTTTCTGCTTGAACTACTGTATTACAGGAACTGCTTGTTAAGCATACCTAGATTTTCTACCTGACCTGCTTGTGTTGCTATATTAAATACATCACAACACTGATATTATCCTGAAAGGATCACAAGAATGCCATTGGCACTTTTAAAGAAAAGAAATGAAGCCTTCATTTTAAAAAATCATACACACACACACACACACACACACACATACACAAATGAGATTTTTGGCTATATGATCAAGGCTTGTCTATATGATCAAGAAGAACAGCAGTACATACTCCCACTGGAAAATGAGGTTGGAGGTTAAGATCAAGGCAACTCGGAGAGACGTTAGTCAGCTGGTGGAACTACAGAAGGGCATGGAGATTAAGGATAAGACTCAGCTATTGAAAAAATACAAGGGCCTGACTCCATCTGAAGCCCTAGAGACTGCTAAACAAAGGCTCATAGCACTGGCTGCCAGGCTAAGGAGATTCACTAGAAAAGCAGAGGCCAAAAAGATAAATGCCCTGTTCTCCAAAGAATCATCCAAGGTGTAGTGCAGCAATACAGTAAGAGCAGAGCCACCAACAGCAGAAACTGAACAGTACTGGAAGAACATATGGGAGAAAGAGAAGACACATAACACCAGTGCAAAGTGGCTGCAGGACCTGAAAGCAGGCCACAGCAATCTCCCAAAACAGGAACCAGTCACTATCACAGTAGCAGACATGAAGAGCTGGACAGCACCTGGCCCGGACATCATCCATACCTACTGGCTAAAGAAACTAACAGCAGTGCATGAACACCTAGCAGCACAGATTAACCAGCTGCTAGCACCCAGACTAGCTAACACAAGGGAGACAGTGCTGATCATGAAAGACCCGCACAAGGGAACAACACCATCCAACTACCGGCCAATAACGTGCCTCCCCACAACATGGAAAGTCCTATCAGGCATCCTAGCCACCAAGCTACAGGAGCATATGGGCCAGTACATGAGCACAGTTCAGAAGGGCATTGGGAACAACACCAAAGCTTAAAACACCAGTTGCTCATAGATAGAGCAGTCACATGAGACTCAAGGTCTAGAGATACAAATCTGAGCATAGCCTGGATTGACTAGAGGAAAGCCTATGACTCAATGTCACACACATGGATCTGTGAATGCCTGGCACTATACAAAGTCAATAGGACACTAAGGACCTTCCTCAAGAATTCAGTGGACTGTGGAAGATAACACTGGAAGTCAACTCAACAAGCTCGCACAAGAGGCCATCAAGTGTGGCATATACCAACGTGATGCACTGTCCCCACTGCTGTTTTGCATAGGCTTGAACCCCCTCAGCCAGATAATCACAAGGACTGGATATGGATACAAGTTCAAGAGTGGAACTACCATCAGCCACCTCCTCTATATGGATGATATCAAGCTGTATGCTAAGTGAACAAGACATTGACTTGCGGATCCACCTGACATGGATCTACAGTGATGACATTGGGATGTCATTTGGACTGGAGAAGTGTGGCCAGATGGAAGTAAAGAGAGGGAGGGTAGTTAAGAGTGATGGAATGGAACTACCAGCAGGCCACATAGCAGACATACAGACAAGTACCTTGGTATCCCAAAGTCACATGGGAATCATGATGTGGAGGCAAGGAAGAAGTAACATCCAAGTACCACCAAAGGATAAGACAGGTCCCGAAGAGCCAACTCAATGGGAAGAACAAGATCCATGCCATCAACACGTACGCCCTGCCAGTCATCAGATATCCAGCTGATGTAGTGAGCTGGCCAAAGGAGGACATAGAAGCTGCCAATGTGAAGACCTGGAAGCTCCTCACAATGTATGGAGGTTTCCATCCCAAGTCCAACACCCAGAGACTGTACACCAGCCAGAAAGAGGGTAAGCGGGGACTGATGAATGTCAAAGCCACTGTCCTGGATGAAACCCAGAGCACTCAGGAGTACATCAGTAAGATGGCACCCAAAGATAAGCTGCTGAGAGAATGCTTGAGGCAGCAGCAGACATGGGAGGAAGTTCAAGAAAAGGAAGTGCCATGGCAAGAGAAGTCCCTCCATGGGATGTACCATCACTAGATAGCTGAGGTGGCTACATTGGGAAATCCTACCAGTGGCTAGAAAGGGCTGAACTAAGAAATAGCACTGAGGCACTGATCATAGCAGCACAAGAACAAGCACTAAGCACCAGATCCATAGAAGCAGGGGTCTACCGCACTAGACAGGACCCAAGGTGCCAGCTGTGCAGATAGGCCTCAGAGACAGTCCAGCACATAGTGGCAGGGCGTAAGATGCAGGCAGGAACAGCATACACTGAACGGCACAACCAAGTATCTGGCATTGTGTACAGGAACATCTGCACACATCTGGAATATCTAGTGTATGGGCTAGACTCTCCCAAGTCCAGATTGGAGATTCCACAGAAGGTCATGGAGAACAACAGGGCTAACATCCTGTGGAACTTCTAGATCCAGACAGACAGGCAGGTACTGGCCAATCAACCAGACATTGTGGTAGTAGACAAGGACCAGAAGACAGCAGCGGTGATAGATGTAGCGGTGCCAAGCGACACCAGAAGGAAGGAGTATGAGAAGCTGGAGAAGTACCAGGGCCTGAAGGAGGAACTAGAGAGGATGTGGAAAGTAAAGACCAAGGTGGTCCCAATGGTGGTAGGAGCACCTGGGCGGTGACTCCTAAGCTGGGAGAATGGCTCCAACAGATCCCAGGAACAACATCAGAGCTCTCTGTCCAAAAGAGTGCAGTGCTAGGAGCAGCTAAGATACTGCACAGAACCCTCAAACTCCCAGGCCTCTGGTAGAGGACCTGAGATTGAGGAAGACACATACCACCCATAGGGGTGAGAGGGGAATTTTTTTTTTATATGAAAAATATACACATACAAGAATCCTACTTGACTTCAAACCCATAACATTCTGCTATTATTGCTAATTTATTTCATATCCTCAGTGTTGTAATATTTAATAGATGTTCAGTTTAAATTTAGGGCTACAGTGCCTTCAGCAGTTCATCTAGAGTATTCATTTGACACACATCCTTTTATAGTTAATTTAAAAAATAAGCCTAACTAACTAGAGGCAGGATTAGTCATTGTGCCTAGCACTGGTCTTATCAACAGTACACTGAATTCCTAATCTCAGATCTGTACATGCTTATTTAATGTGTGTTTGAGAAATTATTTTTCTTCAGAAGGAAGGAAAGAAGGAGGGAGGGAGGGAACATGACTGATTTATTTTCCCAAAACAGAGCTTTGCACTTCTGAGTTTTTTCTAAGCCAAATTCTTGTTCATGGATGATCTTTCTTTGGCCACATAAGGTAGTGGTGATTGGTTGATTGTAGTAACAACAGAGAGCTGAATTCCAGAATTTGTATGGCTAGTTGCATTTGAAGATAGCTAGGTATAACCCTTGAAATAATACTGTATATGTCTCTTTCAGTCAAGGCTGAACTGTGGAGTTCTTGGTGCTCTCTAAGTTTGGTTATTTGCTTGCAGATGTCTCATTACCCAAGTTGGTAATGAAAACAAATCAAAGAACCAAGCTCAGAGAGCACCAAGAATTCCATATGTACAAGAAGTTGTAGTCGTCTCCAGGTGAATGTAATATCTCCCCATGATAGTTTCATAATTTCTCTTTGCTATTTTGGAAAGTTACAAAGGTTGATCAGTACTGAGCTGGCATGGTGCTTATGTCTGAGGGCTATTTTAAAATACATCTTTGAAAATATATTAAAAGTCCATTTGCCCTGCCCTTTAGCACATCCTCCTTCTCAGTCATCCTCCTTCTCAGCCTTCTGTCTCTTTATTTTCAGTTATGCTTCTCTGCCTCTCCTTTTCCCTGCCCTTTCCCTTTCCCCCCATCTGCTTTTCCTTCCTGTAGTAGTTTGTGGTAGCCTAGTGCCCTTCCAAATCTTCACTTAGTTTATTTTTTTATTATTTGCTTACCATGCTCCTCTACCAAGAAAAGTATGTGTGTGTGGTACGGTGTGGTGTGATGTGGTCTTAGATATTATCCTTGCAATAACCTAGTAGAGAAATAATTGATATCAGATCATCCTCTAAACTTTGTAAATAGAGTTGATTTGAACCCTGTATGTTCCAGATCTGTGGTCAGTCTACCTGCAGAGACTCTCAATTCCAGGAACCTAGTCCCATTTAGATTAGGCCTCTCCAGCCTGGTGCCCAGCAAATCAATTGGGTAAATTGCAACAGACTATTGCTGCAATGGCTTGGTCAGAAAGATCCCAGAAGATAAAGAAAATGAAGTGGGTAATTCTGTTTCAGAATCTGCTCCAGCTAGACTGTGCCCTTTCTGTGGTGTTTGCCACATGGCTGTTTGCCATCATTTGCCCTGTGACATATATTCTGAATATTACAATTTTTAAAATTGTGATTTCATTACTAAATCACACCATCTAATTTTGTTGTTTCTGGCATCAAAACTTCCATAATTTGTTCTTTTCCTCCCAAAGGAAAGCCTACAGTTAATAAGAGTTTATGAAATTCCTTAGCTTTAATATGACACAGCAGTTCTCCCTAAGCATCTAGCAAGCTGATCCCATGTTGAGAGGTCTGAACAGATGGAATTTATCTTGTTTTTCAAAAACACCTTCCATATAGTATTTTACTACAGTGTAATGTAGTAATGCTGAAGACTAGTCAGAACCTTTAACAAAGATGGGTACAGCAGCTCAACAATTTTATGATTTTCTAGCTAGATCCAGGCTATTAGGGAACATTTTATTTGGTTTGGCAAAGCAACAGTTAGTCTCTCCAAAGACGCTGGCTTTCAACCTATCCTTCCCATTCTGTAAAACTAAGAATAGTGCTTGGAAAAAAATAGAGGTTGGGAAAAGGAAGAAGCAATGGCAGCAGCAAGGAGGACATCCAAATAACAGGCCAGATTATCTTTTTCCAGCTGAACTCTCTATGTTGAATCATTAACATGTGCTGAAACTCAAGAGTTTCTTCAATAGTTAATAACAACCCAATTTAGATAAGCCGTGTTGATTTAAGTTGGAATTTGGTGGTTGTGATGACTGCCTTCGTTTGTTTTCTTTATTTCACTTTTCCCAATAAGCTTTTTGTATATTTAAAGATTTGGGTTAGGTGATTTAATAAAGTGTTTCTCATTACCTGTTTTCCTGCGTGCACAATTGCATCGCTGCCCTTGTGTTTCAGGACTGACACAGTGTTTGTTATGTTTTGCATTGTTGGCTCTGGGCAGGAGGACCTAAAGTACCTTCCCTTCTATTTTTCCTAGAGCTGAACTGAATGATAGACTAGGAACTTGCCAAGCAGAGGAGTGTGGGTGTTAGGAGGTACTTGACTGATGGCAGTCTATCGTAATACTTTTCTGTTGGAGGATCTATGGGAGAAGGAGTCTGCCACTGGGATTTTCTGTTATCACCTTCAGACAGTAACACAGCCCCACCCTAATTCTTGACTCCTCTTCCTTGGTTTCTTCTTGTTCTCCCATCTTCCACGCCTGTCTTTTTTTTTTTTTTTTTAAGAGTTAGGTTTTGTAAAAGGCTTTCTTTCAGCCTGGTTTGGAATTGTACTTCTTGTCCATTTCAAGATAACTTTTAAATGTTTATTGCACCAATAATCTTTCTTGAAGGAGCTTGGACAGGTGGTCATGATATTAAACTGAATCCTTTCTGTTCTTATGCTGGCTGCTTTAGAACCTTGTTATCAAACTCTACTAATTGTCTTTGATGCAAGCTTTAAGAGATACAGAAGCCATTTTTCTGCCTTCGTGTTTCAGGCAATTTTTTCAGTCAGTGCCCAGTACCATATGCTATGCAGACAGGCAGGCACCATAGGTTGTGGCCAATTCTGAAGCAAGCGTGCATTCAAAAATAGTAAAGCTGTCTGGAGAGTGAATTGGAAGCCAACAGGCATAAAATCTGCCAGATCTTGCTGGTTGTGTTCATAAATATTAACCAGCTGTTTGACACAAGATGCTTCTAACAATCGACACAGCTCTTTCCTCCCCTAGTATGTCCCAAAGAAGGATTTTTCTGTATCTAAAAATGGTAAGAGTTCATTTTCCCCCACATGGTCAAACTATAGCACAATTCATTGCAATGACAAACCAACCTTTCATGAAATTTTGTGGATCACATTTGGCTATTTCATAAGCTTTAATAAGCTATGATAAGGCACAGTTTGCTGTAATGCTATGTGATGCATAGCATCCATTTTCTCACAGTGAACCTACTCATATGAACGGGTTTTTTTTTCATTATTTCAAATAAGGAGTAATTGTAAGGACTTTTTCTCTAAACATGGTTCTCAAATTATTCTATAATAGTCCTGAATCTTATAGCATTGTTTCTCCTGAATTGCTAACTTTCTTCCTTAAAAAGAACAAAGATATTCCTTACCTGCCAGTAAAAGAAGGTTGCATGCTACTTGTACCTGGGTGGTTGTATGATCATTTTAAGAAGGTGTTAAGTATATAGGCGTCCTTTGGTGCTTGGTACTTGACACACGCTGGGCCATTCCTGCATGATTTTCAGTTGACGCTACATATAAGTGAAGCCTAGCCAGATTTTACATTGGCCCTTGCCTCAAGCTTTCTATGATCACCTTACCAGACTTTGAGGGTCAGGGAATGAAGAGTATCTGGTCAATATAAATAATGTTTGAGGCATCCTCCTCTTTTTTTAAACTCAGGGAGCTTTTCAAAAGCAATGTCTACCTTCTGGAGCTGCCTAAGAATGATGTTGATATGGGAAGAGGTCCCTTAAATAACCGAAGGATGAAAAGTAGTTTTTAAAGCCCTAGAAAAAAAGCACACCATAAACCATACTGCCAAGTTTACTCAGAAGGCTGCAGAGTAGGATCTATGAAGCCCTAGCCAAAGAATCCAAGTTGCAAGGATCCAGATGGCCAGTACTGGCAGAAAAGAGTTAAAGTTTCATGTGTCTTGCTGCTGCCATTTAATTGTCATTTATTCATTCATTCATTCATTCATTCATTCATTCATTCATTCATTCATTCATTCACAGACATTTTTGTGAAGGTGAAGCAGTATGGTCCCTTTGCTTTGCTTTGCTTTTAGAAGCAAGGGAGCTTTGTTACTCATGTAGCAGCTTCAGGGAGGCTTCCATCAAAGCAAAGCATCCCTTGAAGATCTTATTTTGCTCTGTACTTTGATATGGAGACAACACAGAACATCACTGGGAAGTACAGTTAGAAGGATGCCCTTGAGCCTATATCCTCCTTATGGACTTTCCATTAGTTGACTACTGCTAGTATAAAACACTGGACTAGATGATCCTCTGCTTGTATCTAGCAAGGATTTCCTTATGCTTTTACAGCACCAACCAGTATGCAAGATGCTGTACAAATTTCAAGGGAATCCAAGAAGATTATTATCCAAAATTTGACATGGCAGAACAATATAGCAGAAGGAACTGGAGAAGAAGGAAATAAAGAGCACTTTCAGTTGTATATGTTTGTGAAGGTTTTTGATAAATATATAAAAAAGGAAATCACTTTTCATAGCAATTTTTGCTTGAAGTATGGAAGCTAGATTATGATTAGTTCTAGAGGAACAAAATGGATATATTGTACCACCTTAAATTGGTCAAAATAGGGTGGGATGGAATATCACTATAAATAATACATGAGAATAACAAAAAGTTTACTGAAACACCAGTAAATTTGATTTAACACTCTTCTGTATTTATCATTAAAAGGTCCTTATACCAGACTTCCCAGGCCTTCAGATATGAAAGGAAGTACAAGTATTCAATAATAGGAGTTAAGAGATGCATATTCTAGTCTACCTTCAGCTATGGAAGCTCAACAAGCAACTTTAGGACAATTTCTCTCTCTCTCTCTCTCTCTCTCTCTGAGCCCAACTAAACTCACAGGGTTGTTCTTGCAGGAAAAAATGGAGGAGGGGCCACTAGGCACACTATCTTGGGTTCAATGAAAGGCAGGATATAAATGTAATAAATAAATAATAGACCTTAATGCTTCATTTCATCATATGGGAAAGGAGATCACACCCTAGCTGATCATTTTGTTGTCCAACCTGCTTATGCCCCTAGGCTATTGAATCAGCTCTGTTTAATTTACCACTGTTGAACTTCTACCCTATTAATGTGTCCAGCTTTTAATTGCTTATGCCATCTTGTATAAAATAACTGGACTTAAAAATGGAATTGTTGAAATGAACATTGTGATGAAATACCATAATTGCTAGGAAGGAACAACATAATGATGCATTCTCTGTTCACATATACATGAATTTACATGTACTGTATATATTTGAATAAGGAATCTTTATAGAGGTGTGCTCCTTATACAGAAGAATAATACAGTTTAGTTTAATAAAGTAGGGAGTAGCTATACTTAACCTGAAGGCAAAAGAGTTTAGCTCAAATTACTCTTTAAATCCAAAATTATGTCTTTATTTTTAACACACACTTGCATACTGTATACACAGATATATTATTCTCTTTATTCAGTGGGAAAATGTGTAAGATATGTGACACTTACCATTTTTTCAATTACTGCATTATTCTTGGTTCAGATAGCCTCCCAAACATTAGGGTGAACTGCTTTTCTTGAAACAACATAGATTATTGTGCCAAACTATCAGAGTAATATCTACAGAAAAGCATAGACATAACTTCATGGGTATAAAGACTCAGTATGGCTGAGCAACCTTGTAACAATAAGTAGAACAAAAAACTGGGGTGACTCAAAGTAAATCACTGTCTAGAAAGATGGAAAAATACTATCTTTGATAGAATCATAGAATCAGGGAGTTTGAAGTGGCCATTGTTGTTGTTGTTCAGTTGTTAAGTCTTGTCCGACTCTTCATGACCCCATGAACCATATCACACCAGGCCTCCCTGTCCTTCACTGCCTCCCTGAGTTTGCTCAGTTTCATGCTCATTGCTTCAGTGATGCTATCTAATCATCTCATCCTGTGCCATCCCCTTCTCCTTTTCTCTTCAATCTTTCCCAGCATCAGGGTCTTTTCCAAAGAATCCTCTCTTTGCATTAGATGGCCAAAGTATCTGAGCTTGAGCTTCATTATCAATCCTTCCAGTGAGCAATCAGGGTTGATTTCCTTAAGATTGACTGGTTTGACCTCCTAGCAGTCCAGGGGATTCTTAAGAGTCTTCTCCAGCACCACACTTCAAAGGCATAAATTCTTCGGTGCTCAGCCTTCTTTATGGTCCAGCTCACAGCCATACATACTACTGGAAAAACCATAGTTTTGAGAAGTCATCTAATCTGACCTCCTGCTGAGTAGAAGATCCACTGGCAGGTAATCATCCAGCCTGTTTCAAACTCTCTAATGAAAGCAAACTCATCATGTTCTACCGGCTAACAGCTTGTACAGTCAGGAAGTTTCTCCTGACGTCTAGTCTTAAAACTAGTCTTGTGGTTTTTACCCATTGATTCCAATTCTTCCTTCTGGGGCAACAGAGAAAAAGTCCATTCCCTTTTTGCTGTGAGAATCCTTAAGATATTTGAAAACTGCCATCATATTTCCCTTTAATTGATTTTCATGTGATCTAAACATGCCCATATCCTATAAGCATTCCTCATAGGCCTTGATTTCCAGACCCCTCATCCTTGCAGTGAACTTGATCCAATTTGTTACAGTCCATTTTGAGTTGTGGTGCCCAGAACCTGGCACTGTATTCCAAATAAGATTTTTCATAAAAAATAAAATAAAATAAAATAAAAAGGTATTCGGAGCAATCATTTCCATGATTTGCAATCTGTGTCCTGCCAATGTACTCTTTATTCTCCATTCATACATCTAGGAGGAAGCTTTCCTCGGAAAATGTAGATCACTGCAATTTTATCCAGCATATGATTTATGTACCCCCTTGTAGCAAGTGTCCTTCCTTTTCTCCAAAGAATAACATTTTAAATGAACAAAGGGCAGTGGGCCCCTACCCTCCCAGCTTTCTGGAAAGGACTAAAGACTGGGCTCTGCCAGCTTGCATGGGGCAATAAGAGTTCCAATCAATCCTGGGGGTGGCTGGCACCCTGATGATGCTCCCTGAGCTATTTGCCAATTAACATCAATTCTTGGAATTTATTTTTTATTTATTTAAGACTGCTTTTATATTGTATTTTAATTGATTTTATCTTCTCCATAAACTGCCCAGAGTCGCTTTTCAATGAGATGGGTGGTGACAAATTTGGTATATATAAATAAATAAACAAATTGCAAGGAATTAGTGGCATCATGTGACATGGTGGTTTGCAGCATGATGGCATTGTGATCATGCAGTTGGTAGCAGTTATTTGGTGCAGAATGTCTTTTTTTTAAGACATCAACCTTGCAAATGTGATTTCTGTTGACATTCTGCCTCATTGCAATGAGTGTTTTTTACTTATGTAAATTGCAACCTCAAGGAAGCACAAATTGGATTTTAAGTACAGGAGTTGAAGGAGGAAAATCTTCCCTCCTCTTTTCCTGCCATGATCCTGACAAAAATGAGCTGCTGTTTGCATTCCAAAAGAAGCCTCCACTGAAACTGATAGAAGTTTCTGCTGAAATGCAAATAGCAGCTCCAAGAAAGGTCACTTTTGCAAAGTCCAAGCAAGAAAAGGCAGAAGTTAAGCTTCTTCTCTGCGCCAAATTCTGAGGCTATCCAGCTTTCCATATGATTAATCTTATGTAAAGCATAATAGCAGTTGCCATTCACACTGATTGCATTCATACAATTAAGATTTGGTTTGTTCTACTTCTAAACTAGATTCCTATTCTCAGAAATTATTTGCCAGATGCCTCTCAAAACTCAGATTGCACTGCAGGTGACGTACACCATTCCCTGTCAACTGCCCTGACAAAGTAATGCTCCCAGTGGGAATTGCTCTGCTTATTAGCTCAACCATTGGATGAGCAAGATTTGAACCTGCTTTGCATCAGTTTGGGCCTCCTTACAAAGCTTCACATGCACCTTGAGAGCACATTGCCTGCTGTTTGGAGAAGTATGTACTTAGTTGATGTTTTTCAAAATGCACTCTTATTTCACTGCAAGGAAAAAAGAAGAAACAAAAATAAATGGTTTTCACTTTTCATAACATTTGAAGAAGTCTTTTTGCTTTTGACCCCCTTGAAAGGGTTCCCTAGATCAGGCAGCCTCTTAGGCTTTATGAACCACCCTGGAATTTTGAGAGCATGCCACAGTTGGTCTCAGGAAATGGCTTCCACCTGGGAGTGGGGTGTCACAAAAGACACATTTACCAGATGTGTTATCTATCCAGTCTACCTATGTCTTTTTGTTGGGCAGGTGAAGACCCTAAAAAAAAAAAATGCAAAAAGGTTGGGTCACAGCCACATTTATTTATTTATTTATTTATTTATTTATTTATTTATTTATACATTTATACATCACCCAACTCTATCCTTTAAAATATACATGGGTCCTCTATGCAACCCAGAGACATTTTCATTCATAAGGATGCACTAGAGGCTGCTAAGCAGGCCTCCAAGATGAAGTAGACAGGGCTTCTGGGATTCCTTCCCGTCTCTATTTTCTTCCATGGAAGAAAATAGCCGGTGTGCTTGTTTGTGTTTCTGCTTTCCCCTTGTATGGCATTCCTGTGTGTTTCTGAGTATATGTGCACAAGAAGCCCAAGGTGGGCTTTATACTCTCTACTCTGGGTCTCAGGGTCAGGAGGGAGGAGCTTACAATGGAGGAGTTCCACTGAGATTTTTTTTTCTCCCCAGTGGGAGATTTGGATCTGGCCCTTTTTCGGACTCGTCTTTTTTTTTTCCCCTTGGTTTCTCCTGCAATACCAGATTTGGTCTCCTTCTGTTCAGTTTTGAAGAGTTATCCTGCTGATGGATAGACAGAATCCAGATTCCCTTTACTTTATTTCTTTTCATCATTCTGTTGTGTTGGAAGTAATAGAAATAAAATTAGGTGGATCAGGGAATCTTGTGGGCAAAAAGAGGGAGATCTGCAGAAGCTAGGTTGCCTAGCTTTATCTTATATTGGTATCATTGCTAATACCCTTAGAACAGGAACAGAGTTTATTTTAACATACAACTGGGTGAATTTTTTACAAGTAGAAAAAAGTGTGCAGTGGGAACTAGGTTTTGTGCAGTAGGGAATATGGGGTTTAAAAGAACTATATAAGAACAAATGAAAGAAATAGAAAGTTAAGATTGTTTCTTTCAAACCTTTGTAATTTTATATTACTGGGACCAACTAGTTGATTAAACTAAAATATTTTTAACTGTTTGCGTTGTATATAAACACTAGAAATAGATACATAACAATTATATAACAGTAAACCAATCTCCATTACAGCACCATGTGCCAAAGAAAATAAATCTCAGTTGCACACCATATGTTGTGCCTCACTTTATACTGAAGACATCAACATTTCCTTTGTTTTAAGATGGTTGGCTCATCAGCATTCAGAACTGGGTGGGAGAAACACTGGTACCTGCAAACCTTGAGAAAATTTGTTTCAATCATATCTGTTCTTTTGCTTTTGCTATAGGTTTTTGGGGTCTTATTTAGTTATCTGTAAGAGTATGGATACCCTAGGATCCCATCCAGTGAAGGGTGGTATATTTTGATAACTGAACTAGGAGTTTAGTCTTCTAACTAAATTGAGATGTTTTTTCTGCTTATGAATTTCTACATGTTGCTTGTATTAATAAGACATTCAACATCAGCACTGTGAGATTTGGCTGCAAGGAGACGTGCTGTGAGTGTTGTCACATTTTTATATACACTGGATAATTCAAGAAAATGAACCAAATGGAGTAATGTCATTATGCAAATTTCATTGAGACTGTCATGTTGAAATATCTCCTTGTTGTTTAATGACAGTTCTGCTAAATCAATACCTCTTCCTAGCACCTTGTGAACAACTTCTAGGCTTCTTTGAAGGCTGCAAAGCGCTCCTCTATCTATTCATGTCCTCTGGATTCTTCTCTCACTGTTCCATCTGGCTGTATAATAGTTTAATTTTTTAAATTTGTATTAGAAATTAAAGAAGATGTGTAGACCATTAGTAAAAAGACAAGAACAACAGATAAAAAATAAAGTACAGATGAATAAACAAGACATTTTAAAATATCATGGAAGTTATGGTTTTCATTGATTAGTTAAAAATAACTGAATATATTATGTTGCTTTAAAAGACTAAAAATCATTATTAAGCTCTAAGCTAAGAGTGAATCTCAAGAACCATAATCAGTATAAATCACCATGTAGAATTATAAGTTAAAATAAATTCAATCCATATTATTAAGAAACTGTTCTGATTTAAATATCCTGTACAGTTGAAATATAGTTTCCATACATAGAGAAATCTGAATTATGGTTATGGTACAAATCCATGAATTAAGTTGTAATCTAGGGATGGTTTCCAGTTTGAGTTGAATTCTCTGTCAGATTTACTTTTAAGGTACAAAAGTATTCTAGACATCGAAGCATATTCTCACAACTTGGTTAGCCATTCTTCCATGGAGAAAGAACCTTTTTAGTAAAAGGCATAAAATATCCTTGCAGCAACTAGCATATGCAATGTTAATTCAGTACACCAGAGATACATGGTTTAATAAAGTTTAATAAGAAAATTGAGGCTGAAATGGGAATTCAACTTTTAAGATTTTTTTCATTGTAGTATAAATCATTTTCCAGAATTGAGCTTTAAAACATTGCCACCAATTATGAAAAAAGAGATCTGCTCTGTTGATTACATTTCCAGCAACGTTTAGAGAAAGAATTGTCTGTTTTAGTGGTCAGGATTGGAGTAGTGTGCCAACAATAAGACATCTTGTAGTAGTTTTCTCTAATATCTGAAGTAAATTTAATATTCTTCCATTGGAATTCTCATTGTTGCATCTCCATTACTGCCTTCAAATTCTGCATCCATTTAATCATGCTGTCTGACTTGTTTGAATTCTAAGTCATACTTCACCAACAGTTTATAATAAGACCCAGCAAATATCCTGGGTTACATGTTTTAAGATTTTACAATTCAGTCAAGTCTTTTAGTATTCCCTTTGTTTCTGTAATTCTTTTAATACTATGTTATTTATTTGAAAATACTGGGACCAGGTAGATAGACTGGACCGTTGTGAAATAGGAGTCTCAAAATATTTTAATATTCATCTTATTAATAAATCTAGTTTCATTTTTTAAAATCTTGATCCACCCACTTTGCAAATATTGTTCTTTCAGTAGGAATAGCATTGATGTTATCAGCATGGTCAGCTTCTCTGTATCGTGGATGGCAATTCCATCTCCTTGTAGCTGCTTCGGATATATACGGAAGATTGAAAGTACATCGGCCAGAAAGCACAGAAGTAAGATATTATCTTGATCAAGGAGAATTGCAAAAAAACCAAGTGCTATCTTCTTTTAAGACTTCTTCACGAAGAAGACTATAGACTGCTAAGACGCAAGGACTGAAGGCATGAGTGATAAGGAAATCTTGCCCAGTTTTCCTTTTTTCAGCAGACAGCTCAAAACACAGGATCCTTTTGTGTGGGCTTCTCTTCCTTCTGTTCTGCGATCTTATCCCAACTACAAGAGGAATTACAATGAAGGGTACAAACCTCATATTATGAGTCCCAGGCTCCTTGGGATCTGGCTGCTCTGGTTTGTCTGAATTAGCCCCTTCTTTACCCTTCCTAAGAAATGCAGAATTTTTTTAAATACGCATGTCATGTGACTGGAACTGGAATTCTAGAAACTTCAATTCAGCATGGTCTCTTCAGAACACAACTTCTTTCAGGAACAAGGCAGAATGTTAGGATGTATATACTGGGTTTGGCCAAAGAGCTCAGGACTTGCAGATACACTGAAGATTCAGAGAATATGTTGATGTGAATACTGTATGTGTGTGCATTTTCAGAGAACATTGCCAAAAAGATAAGCGGTACTTATGATCCTGCAGAAGATCCACCTCATTCTGTTTAGTTCCTATGATGAAGTCTGTTCAGTTGTTTGCATTCCCTTGCCTCCAAATCCAGGACTTCTCCCCATATATTAACATGTGCGGTTCTGAGGGATTCCCCACCATTTCCTGGTGAACATATTCCCAAATGTTTTCATTTGTATCTTCATTCTGTGACTTCTTAAAACCTATTATTCCTTTCAGAACCTTCAACATACTTTGTTCGGCAAATATCTAGATACAGAACATTCCACAGAGGATAAATTATAATCGTTCCACCTTTTTGTGGTGAGATAAATGTCATTTAAGAAAGAAACATGACCTACTAAGTATCAGGAACCTTCTTTTTCCTTTCTTCTCTTACATTTCCTGTCCTTCATTTCCTACCTCCTCACTCTGCCTTTTTCTCTTATGTCCTCTATTCATTGTCATGTTAATCTATTTCTGCTATGCTTCCCTCCTCCAATTAGAAAACATTTGGAAGGTGCTCATGACTGGGAAGGAAGACTATCCTCAGCTTTGGGGGCAATTTGGAAAAAGCTTAGAATATATCCTGAACGGTAACATCCTTTTGTTGTGATAAAATAATTATTGGTTGTATGTCTGTTGTGCAGTGCACTGGTGAACTTCAGGAAATATCCTTAATAATATCCAGTGAATGTGGAAAGTGTTTGTTGCTGTCATTCTCATACCATCATAGCGTAAGGGAAATTGAAATATACTATCTTGCTTCCATGGCTTCTTATTAATTCAATACAATCTGTACTACACTATCTTTCCTGCTATAACAGAAGCAGGAAACCTGTAGTAACCTTCTATCAGTTAAAACACAGAACTGGAAACAGAGTTTTTGTTTGTGTTTTCCACGTTTTTGGAAATCCAAAATTGGTGAAGCTGAATATCATTTGAGAGCTCCCTAAAACAGGTACTAACATGGTTACAATTTTCTTGTAGGACTGTTCACAAGATTACATTGTAAAAAATTATTTCTACTACTACCTGTTCCAAGTTTCTGCTGCGATGGGCCAAGAAATTTTCTACATCACATTTCTTCCATTCACTTACTGGATCATTAACCCCTATGTTTCAAGAAGACTAATAATTATGTGGCCTGTAAGTATTACTAACATTATTCACAACTTAATGTATTATTACTAACTTTATCTATCTATCTGGTTGTAAATTAAACCATGTAAAGCTGCATCATCTTTTTTTTTAATATAAATTTTACTATGTTTTCAAAAAAAGTTAAAATCAAGAAAAATCAAGAAAAAGGAAAAAATAAAAAATAAAAAAAGCATAGAAAAGAAAGAGTAGCTTCCGACTTTCCTTGGTACAGGTATAGATGTAGAATATATTCACCTCTTACTCTAATATCTACAAGTTCACATAATAAAAAATACTTTTTAATCTAATATTCAAGAAAATTCCTAAAATCATTCTATTTCAATGATACATGTGATTTGTACAAGATATTTCTAAAAGTATAACATCAATCATCAAATCTCAAAATCAAAATTGCATTTTTTTGAGTGTCAAACAAAAAGTCCAAGAGTGGTTTCCAATTACAAAGCTAGGCAGTGCCCTCTCTCTGAGCAAAGTAGTCAGTTTCACCATCTCCACCAGTTCCATTAATTTCAATATCCATTCTTCAGCTGTAGATATTTGTAAATCCTTCCATTTTTGTGCATATAAAAGTCTTGCTGCAGTTATCGTATAAAGAAATAAATTTCCGTGTTGTCTTTCCATTTGTTTATCCGTCATACTTAAAAGGAAAGTCTCTGGTTTCAATTGCAGGTCTGATTCCAAAATCTTTTGAATCAAAATACGTATCATATTCCAGTATTTCTTAGCCTTTTCACAAGTCCACCATAAGTGATAGAATGTACCTTCATACTGAATACATTTCCAACAAACACCTGAAATTCCTTAATACATCTTTGACAATTTATCTGGGGTCAAATACCAATGGTACATCATTTTATAAAAAAATTCTTTTAACCTATAATTAAGAGTGAGCTTTAACCCATTATTTCATATATGCATCAACTGCTTCTATGCTCAGCTCTCCCCATTTGGACTGAGGCAATAAGACTCTTGGTATAGAACTCACAAACAGTGTTATAAACTATTGGTTTCCAGAAGGGTTCATGCCTGATGGAACTTGCATCTCTTCTGAGTTAGGATGCTATCTTCCACATGCTTATAAATGGGATGGTGGGATGATCCAGCCACATAAGAGGGTACCAATAGAAGTGAATATGTGTAGCTAAGGGTGGAACTGTGGAGTCCTGGGGTTCTCTGAGCTTGACTATTTTCTTGCAAACGTTTCATTACCCGGCTCAGTAACCTCTTCAGTGCTAGAATGGAATGGGGTTTGCTCTCTGTTTATATACTGTGGCATGTCCTGCCAGTGTTGGTGGGGGTGTGGGTTTTGTTTTGTTTTATTTTTTCCTCTGGTAGTTCCTTGAATAAAGTATTGTTTACTGCTTGTATGTCTGGTGGTAATCTTGGTGTTAATCTCTGCTTATCTGGGTGATGATTACTGAATATTTGGTATTCAGACAAGGCAGCCATCAACCGGCACACAGAGATAAACAACATCTACACGCTATTCAAAAGTGACAATAGAAAGGAAAACAAAACACCAGAACATCTCCTCACCAGCAATTATCACCCAGATAAGCAGAGATTAACACCAAGATTACCACCAGACATACAAGCAGTAAACAATACTTTATTCAAGGAACTACCAGAGAGAAAAAATAAAACAAAACAAAACCCCCACCCCCACCAACACTGGCAGGGCATGCCACAGTATATAAACAGAGAGCAAACCCCATCCCATTCTAGCACTGAAGATGTTACCTAGCCAGGTAATGAAACTTTGCAAGAAAACAGCCAAGCTCAGAGAACCCCAAGGACTCCACATAAGAGGGTGTCATACTGTTGAAACTGGTTTTCATATATATGAGACTGCTGGAGTTGAATCGGTTCAGTGTTGACATCTAATCAGTGAAATGGTTCCTTTTCACTGTAGTAATTCTTCAGAGGATTAGAATAATTTATCAAGAATAGCGGTGTTCTCTTCCTTGGTGTGTTATATTCTATTCACAGTATCAGATTCTCTTTTTACATCTGTGAGGGTAGTAGTGCCCTCTGCTGGACTCAAGTGGTTATTATTTAACAGGACTGAATTGATGACTTTTGTTACATCATTTTGTATTCCATCAGCTCAAGAGAGCTTACCTTGCAGGAGAAAGGTATTCCATGTTATGGGTGCTGCTGGAGGCAATGAATCCATATATAAAATCAGTGGTAGTACCAGAGATGAGAGGTTGTTTGGATAAGAGGCCTCTTCCTATGAGCACAAACTGGAAAAATGGAGACATTTGGCAAAGGAGGACATAATTTTATTGGTCACGTGTGAAGCTTTAATAATCCAGCAATTCTGGAACTCATAAAGTGATTCCATAGTTTCCTCAGCTACCAGTTGATATATTTCCTGACCATCTAGAGTAAAAAGTATAAGTGTCATTCTAAAGAGGCCAGGCCATACAATACATCTTATCTTCCAGTAGTACCACTCCCGTCCAGGACCAACCTTTGCTCTCTGTTTGAGATATGCCTTGAAAACACCATTGTAGTGGTTATGTTCTACACTGGCATTCTGATATTGCTAGATTTGTAGCATGTGAATGAATATAGCCAGGTTTCTCCATGAAAGAGCCTAGGCAAGAATGTTCAAGTAATGTTAATGCTGCTATTTTCTAGTTATTGCCTTGATATGTCATACTGTATTTCTTTGAATGCATTGATTTGGCTGGGTGATACAAAGCACTTTTTTTCAAACCGAACTTAGTTAGATTGTTGTAGAAATAGGCAGGCTTTCAGTCTTCTTTTATTGCTTCTAAAACATTTCTGTGTATCTAAATTGTTACCATCTAAGTGCTTCCTCTTTCTTATTTGTTTGTTTGATTGATTTATACTCTGCCTTTCTGCTCAAATGAGCACTTAAGAAGGCTAGCATAAGTTAAAAACATGAAGGATTTTTAAAAAATGGAAATGGATGCTAAAATCAATAACCAATTAAAATCCTAGGAAAAGAGAAGCTTCTTTACAGATTTTTTTTTTTTTTAATGCTGAGAGAGTTGGGTGCTAAACGTAACTTCTGAAGGAATGAGTTCCATACCTCTCCACCAGGCCTCTCCCATTCTGACAATGGGGGCATCTTCAACAGGGCTTCTGCAGACCTTACAGCAGTGTTTCTCAACCTTGGCAACTTTAAGATGTGTGGACTTCAACATGCTGGTTGGGGAATTCTGGGAGTTGAAGTCCACACATCTTAAAGTTGCCAAGGTTGAGAAATACTGCCTTACAGGTTGGACAGGTGCAGAACAGGAGATAGGATCTCTCGGATAGTTAGGGCTTTGAAGGTCAATAAAACACCTTAACTTGTATCCAGCGAGGAACTGGCAAACAGTGTTGATCTTTTAGTATCTTCATGAGATCCTTGTGCTTTGTATCAGTCAACAGCCTAGCTGCACCAGTTATAACTTCTAGGCGCTTCTCAGTGGTGTGCCCCATTTTAGATATGTGGAATATGGTTTTTAGGACTCAAGTAGAAACTAGTAACAATTATTAATGTTAGATTGATTGATTATGTGCCATCAAGTTGTTTTTGACTCCTAGTGACCACATAGATTTTCTCCATGAACTAATGTTAGATACAATATTCAAATATTTAACTGTGGCTTGAGGTTGGGCATATACATGGGAGAGAAGGGGTGGATGCAATTTGCTTTTTTCTTTTTTAACTTAAACATAGTAGTCTTTTTTGCATTATCTTTTTTTTCCCCTTGTTTACTTCCTTTGTATTCCAATATATGCATTTTTCTACATTCTTTATATTTTACTATTTTAATAATAAATACAAAAAAATGGTGTTCCCTATAAACAACAGGTTAAAATAGTTGAATGTAATCAAGGGACAGATTACTGCCACTGATGGTAGTTATAACTGTGCAAAATGCTTCTTGCCAGCACCTGCAAATTCCGGTGACAGCTGAGGATCAAAGTATTTTCAGACCTCAGACCTATTATTTTGGGGGAGTGCAGCCCACCCTGTTCAAAACAGATTGAATCTCTGTCCCTGAGTCAATGACATCAAGGGACAGCAGGAGGATGAAAGTGGCATCAGAGTGTCATGAAGCAGGCCCATCCATGGTACACGTCTTGTGACATTACATACCCCAAAGGAGCAGAACCTCTGGCATGATGGTGGGATGCTGATTTTGTCATTTTGATGAAAGCAAAAAGCTGCTGCTGCTATACAGAGTCCAGTTTTCTACTTGCCAACAATGCCTGTATTTTCTCTGGACTTCAGTTCAGCTTGTAAACCATGTTCCTTTTAATTTGGGGAAAATGTTAGCTGATTCTGAAGGAGCAAAGAAGTGGGAAAATTGAAAACTGAACTGATCCAACAAATCTTAAAACCAGGTGGCTTAAAACATATACAAGTTTTTTTCAGTCTGTATTCTCTGACTTCACTAATCCATTTATGGATTGGGTCAAGGAGAGCACATACACAGGGAAGTTGCTTTTACTGGATAGCACCAAATGTATTGGGAAGACATTAGTATTTCTTACTCAGAGCAGGCTTCTAAATTGTGAGGAGGAAGACTTTTCTTCTTGCTTTGATTGAAAGGCTTTTTATGTATGCATTTTATAGACAGATGATTAAGGTACCTAAATAAGATGCATGGATGTTGTACACTTTACTTGGACAAAACTTTTTACATTACCTTCCAGTGTGCTTGAGCAAAACCCTTTTTTGAATATTACCTTGCAAATATATTCAGGCATGAATAATACCCACAGCAAGTACATGGAAGGACTAAGCCTGAATGGAGCATACCTTACCTGGGGAGTGTCTGATGCAAGCTAATAAGTTTCAGAAAGGTGGGATATCTGATGTTAGAGAACTGAAAACCTTTATTGGTTTGAGTAGATATTATTATTGTTGGTTGCACAGTCAGTCAGTTGTTTAGACTGGATTTGGCATTTTTATACACGTCCTTCCCAAGGACCTGGGATAGGCAGATGTTGTTGTTTGATGGTGTTAAAGGTATCATCGCAGGATGTAAGCTGTTCAGAGTAAAGATGCTTTTCGCAATTGACTGATGGTGATTTTGTCAATGCTGATGTTCTTCAAGTGGTACTTCAGATGTTTTGGGATTGCACCCAAGGTGCCTATTAATATTGGTGGTATTATTATTATTATTATTATTATTATTATTATTATTATTGCCAAAATTGCCAGTGCTTATTCCAGGATTATCCCAGCATTTTCATAATCAGTCTCATTATGATAGATCATCTGTGGTTCTCTTAATACTACTGAACCAGTACACCTAACAAGGGCAATGCTGGGGAGATGCTGGGAGTTGCAATTCAGCAATGTCTGGAGTTTCACCAATAGCAGTGTGAAAATTGGAGTGGATTGGCTCCAAAACATTTCATTTTTCTCTTGTAATTAAGTTGATCTGAGTGTTCTGGGAATGATTTGGCATTTTCAGAAATACAGTACATTGTCTGGGACATGATGTTCTGTATGTGCTAGAACACATCTCTAGCTACATATTCCCAAGCAGTTCATTATAGTAATTGCATCTGTTGACTCCTCAGGATCTCACAATCCAAATTAGTGACTATTTGTGTTTAACTCTTAGATTAAAAGTCTGAGTTTTATTGCTTCTGGCTTAATATTTTAATGTCTTGATATCTATCTTGACATGAGAAGGCTGTTTATTAGAATTAGAATAGTAGAGAGAACATGAGGAATTAAGTAGTACAAAGTCAGATGTCAAACTGAAATAGCCTTATGTTTGAAATATAAAATAAGCTAAAATAGTGTGTAACATTGTTGATAATTATGGTACAGAATCTCAAAAAGTCTTGGATTGATTATAAGAAGGCATTCAACTCCCTGCCACATGACTGGAAAATCAAGTGCCTAGAAAAAGGGAGAAAGGAGTCAGTAGAAACATCAGAAGCTTTGTGCAAAGATCAATGGCACAATAGAAGACACAGTTGCTGGTCAATAGACTGGGAGAGGTTAACATCAAGAGAGGAATCTTTCAAGGAGACTCACTATCACCACTACTGTTTGTCATTGCACTGATTCCTCTGTCAACAATACTGAACAAGTCAGGACATAGCTATTAAACATCAAAACATCTGTCAGGTTATCCCATCTCCTTTACGTGGACAACCTGAATCTGTATGGAAAAACACCATCTGAAATGGAATCGCTGCTCAACATGGTCCAAATATATAGCCAAGATATTATAGTGGAGTTTGGATTGGACAAATGTGCCACCCTTACATTCAACAAGGGAAAAATAGTGAAAACTAAAGGAATCAAGATGCCCAATGGAAGTAACATCAAGAGTCTGGATGAAGAAGATCACTACAAATACCTGGGCATCCTTCAGGTTGACAACATCAAGCACACTGAAGTCAAGAAGAAGGTTAGTAGTGAATACAACATTGGAGTGAAGAAGATCTTAAAGTCCAAACTCAGTGAAGGAAATACCATCAAGACGATTGACACCTGGGCAATTCCAGTCATTAGTTACACAGCTGGAATAGTGGATTACACTCAAGCAGAACTAGAAGCCCTGGATAGGAAGACCAGAAAAATAATGACAAGGAATCATGCTCTTCATCCATGCAGCGATGTTGACAGATTCTACTTACCAAGGAGCATAAGTGACTGTGGAATGTTGCAAATATACCAGACAGTTGAAGAAGAAACAAGAGCATGCTTTGAGAAGGAGGAGGAGGAGGAGGAGAAGGAGAAGGAGAAGGAGAAGGAGAAGGAGAAGGAGAAGGAGAAGGAGAAGGAGACTTGGCAATGGCTAAGAGCAGGCAAATTGAAAAAAGAGACAGAGGGGCTAATTCTGGCTGCACATGACCAAGCCTTAAGAACAAATGGATACAAATCCAGAATTGAGAAGACAGCAATAGACAGCAAATGCTGCTTCTGCAAAGAAGCTGAAGAAACAGTGGACTACCTAGTCAGCTACTGCAAGAAGATTGCGCAGAGTGACTACAAACAAAGGCATGACAAAGTAGCAACAATGGTGCATTGGAATATCTGCAAGAAATACCATTTACCTGCAAGCAAGAACTGGTGGGACCACAAAACAGACAAAGTAATAGAAAATGAGTTAAAGTAAATAGTAATAGAAAAGTAAAGTAATAGAAAAAAAGCTAAAGTGCTCTGGGGCTTTAGAATTCAAACAGACAAGCACCTGCCGCACAACACCCCAGACTTAACAATTGTTGATAAGAAAGACAAAAAAATCCGGATAGTGGACATTGCAATACCTGGAGGCAGCAGAATAGAAGAGAAAGAACTGGAGAAAATCACAAAATACAAAGACCTGCAAATAGAAGTAGTATGACTGTGGCAAAAGAAAGCAAAGATAGTACCAATAGTAACAGGTGCCTTGGGTCCAATCCCAAAACATCTGGAGCACCACTTGAAGACCATTGGCATTGACAAAATCCCCATCAGTCAATTGCAAAAGGCAGCTTTACTTGGAACAGCTTCTATTCTGCGACAATACCTTTAACACCATCAGCCAACAACATCTGCCTATTCCAGGTTCTTGGGAACGACTCAGTAGGTGGATAAAAATGCCAAATCCAGCTTGAACATCTGGCTGACTGTGTGACCAACAACAATAATAATAATAATTTATTAAACTTGTACACTGCCTGACTCTCAATGTGAAAGAACTATTTTAAGATGGTTTGATCATATACAGTGAATGAATGAGAGCCAGATAACAAAAGAAATAATTATGTTCTCTTATTGGAAAAAGTGAATCAATCAGGAGGGAGGGGAATCATGAGAAAATCATGGTTGGATGGAGATCCTCCAAAAGAGAGAGTTGAGAAAATTAATTGAATAATAGACAGTATATGAAGTGGATTGTGGATATGGCAGAAGCAGGGATGGCTTTCAATGACAGAAATATATGGAGTAGTAAATGGCATTGGTATAAACTAGATTTAGCTGTATTTCCTTATTCTTTTCTTATCTCATGCCTTCACTTTCTTTTCTCCTATTTATTACTCATTTTCTGTGCTTTGCATAACGTTATTTCTCCCAAAAGGCAGTAGTGTGAAGACTTGTATGTGTTTGGGGGGTGTGTGGTACATATATGTATGTATGCCTGGATGTGTATATAACTGCACCATCACAGCAGAAAGGTAGCCTATTGCAAGTAGCAAGAGTAAAAACAGATCAGTCCAACCAATCAGTCATTCTGCCTGCTTAAAACCTGAATAATCAGGAGTGACATTGTGAATAGAATGTTGCTTGTTTTTGTATCGTTAAAAAAAATTCAAATGACTTTAAATGAATCCTGGTGATTCAGCAGCACTCTGTGCTCTCTAAATTGCCTAATTAAGTATCTAGATCCTGCCTTCTCTTACAGTCAATGCTTCTCTCTAAAATTGGGCCTTCTTCCAAATAGAAAAGCCTTTATATTGGAGGTTGCATTTAGATTTAAACCAATTGGCTAATAGCCCATAATACAGTATTGAGTAGGCAGATATGATTGAGTCTGCTTAATTGTTTTAGTTTGAAATCTGAGACAAAGTTGCTGCACAGATTATTATTATTACTATTATTATTATTATTATTATTATTATTATTATTATTATTATTATTATTATACACAGTAGCTAGGAAATGAGATGGTATAGATGCCAAGTTTCCAATGGCTTTATATTTCAGGGAATAAAACTGAGAGGATGCTTTTATGCTTAGGTCAAACTTTCCAGTTATGCTCATTAGATATTCTTTAGCAGAAGGGGGCTGAAATCTCTCTGCTTCACCAGCTTTTGACAACATAAATAATGCTGAGACTCAGTCAGGTACTCATGCTTAAACACAGGCATCTTATGTAGCTGATTCAGTTCACTTTTCAGGAACCATTTAGATATGTTCTAAGATATACTTCATCTTTTATCATTCTGCTCTACGTTGAATAAAATATACCATATTTTCAGTTGTTGAAATACATAGATCTGAGGATGGAGGGTGGCAAGGAAATTTGTGGCAGTACTAGGACATCATTTAGGGTATAGTTGAACCAGGTTTTGCCTAACTGAAGTAACACCCTGTAGAATTATTTCACTGTCTGCCTTCCATCAGAACATAGATGGGAGCACTATGGACTGTACATGGTCTCAACCCCCCTTTTTAGATTCATGACTATGCTACAGAAAATTATAAACAGCACATCTGAAGGTAGGCAGGAAACACAATGAGCTAAGCTTCAATTAGGCTCAACATCTTAGTGATAACCTCCAGCCAATTATCATGACATTGTTACATCACCACCCTACTTCTTGTAGCCTCCAGTTGCTGAAAATAGTATTACATAATATTAAAGAAAATGTGTGCTCCCAGGTTGATTGGTCTGGTATTGAGCATTTGCTATTCCTTTCCCTTTTTTGATTTGGATCTGGATATTTATAAAATTGGAACATACATGCAACATGCACCGAATTAAGCAAAAGTTTTGTAGGAGCTTAAGGCCAATTTATTCTAGCATAAGCTTTTCTTGACTTCTCTTACTTCATTGGTTCAAGTAGCTCTGTTCAAGTGGAAAGGGGTTCATACATGTGCTGAAAAAATACATTGATCTTTCAGGTACAATGCATCTTTGTTTTTATGCTGTATCATAAAACTAACCCATCTACTCCTCTGGGAATCTATAAGGAGGACACAGGAATCTGAACAACTTGGGCAGGGTAGATGCTTCCTATCACCATCTGTCTCATACTCCAAAAATTAGAAGCGGGAGAAAGCTTCTTGGACAGAGGGATCTGCGCATCCTTCTTGTTCACCTCCTCAGGTTGTAGTGAAGGGGCTGAAGAAGGAAACAGAGAGATGAAGTCGGTCTAAGGGATGATAACTATTCTTTCACTGCAACTGATATTGCTCTGACTATAGCAGATTTCCAAGATGCTCTTCCACAGAGGTGCATTGGTTTTTTTTTTTCTTGGAATGTTTTCTTTGCAGCCCCTGGCTAGTTTTGGCCTGTTTTCAAGCTTCATTTTCCTTTTTCTGGATTCTGCCACTATACCTAATTCCATCCCATTCTGTTTTGGGGGAGTTGTCTTGATGGACAGACAGACAGTTCTAAACTTCTTTACATAATTATTTCTAACATTTCATTAGATTGGAAACAACAAAAACAAAAGAATTGGCTAGTGAGAAATACAGCAGTCATACCAACTTAGTTCTGTGCTGCTTCCAAATAAACTGATAAACATACTTCATGATTCTACTTGTCACAGCTGTTGTGTCTCTTGAAAATAAACCTTGACTCCCAATTGACTGATTATGTGCCATCAAGACTTTGTCAACTCTTAGCAACCACACAGATAGGTTTTCTCCATGACGATCTGTCCCTAACCTGGTCCTTCAGTGGTGCAGCAATGCAGAGTAATTAGTGTATCTGACAGCATGGCAATGGAGGTGTGATGAACCTTTTCTCGGGGCTTGTTATTCAATGTAATCAACTGGTTACTATGTAAAGCAGAAGTTGCCACAAAGCAATTTCCTTCTTGTTCTGATGTAAAATGCTTTTTTTCTTACTTGAACTAATAACCTGTTGATATTAGCTTGGCAGGAGAGTCTTCTCTTTCTCTGCAGCCAGCATGATAAAACAGAAGCTTGTTGGAGGCTGGACAGAAAAATATCTCTGTCCCTTCTTTGGAAGTGACCTCCTATGACTGTGAGAGAAGGAAGAGAACAGGGACAAGAAGGTAGAGGCTACATGCTGGATGGATCTAGTTATTGCCCAAAATCTGCTTACTGCCATTCTGCTGCAAACCTCAGGCTTTTTCCAGTTGGATTCAATCTACCACATTTCCTCCTTTCAGACTCCGTCCATTCTTTTTAGTGGCTTAGACTAGCCATTAATCATCATAAGTCTTTTAACCAGCATTTTGAACAATATCAGTATCTAAAAGCTTTGGGGAGAGGTCTGTTTCTTCGCTCCGTGGGATAAAAAACATTTGATACTATTACTAGTGTCACCTGAGGAGTTTGTCTGCATGTTCTCCTCATTATGCCATTTGCCAGGTATGACTGGAAAAATCAGAGTGATGTTAGATTGACTTAAGGAATTGACTTTCCATGACCTAGTCCATTGATCAGAATTTTTTTTTAATGAAAATCCTGCAGTTTTTCAGGATTATGAAATTCTTTGCTGCCAAACCCACTTAAAACTTCAACTACGTACCAGACTTCATGTTCTTCTCAACAGGGTATCAAAATAAAAAATGTTGATACCCTGCTGATGAGCATGTGGTTTAGAGGTTTTTCCATATCTGTGCTAGAGAAGGAGAGAAATGTGATGATTTGGACTGTCATTTAGTCAGACTCTGCAAGTTTGACTGGAAGTACACTTTATTGATATAGGTTACAGTAATAGAATCTTGAAAGCCTGACTGTCTTTTCCCTTTCTGGGAAGTTAGAGTGGAGCCAAATTGTTTTGCTTTGTTTTTTATGTTTTTCTCATATCCCAGGCTTAAAGCATGTCTTATTTTTGTAAATGTTGCTGCATAGTTTCTCCAAGCTCATCTCTAAGGCTCTCTACAGCAACACACACCATTCAGCTCATTTGTCCATCACTATATAATGTACAGACTTGGCCTTATTATGGACTGACCTGATGTTTACTAATAATATTTAAATAGAGTTTGTTTTTATTTATCTCTTGTGAGATTGGTCTGTCTCCCAAGGCATGGCCAAATCCTCCAGCCACAAACCTCTATGCTATTCTGCCCAGTGCGGTAATACAGAAATTATTTCAACTCTTTTATTTTACCTTTTGATTGTCAGAAAGCAGCACAAGTTGTGAGACCCAGTCTCTCTTACACACCATGCTTGAATGGATGCCAGGTGGTGTTTTCTAGAAGATAGGTGGTGCTGCTTCCCGAAAGCAGAAGATGAGGTGAGGCTTCTAGGGTGAGAAGTTTGAGACCTCCTGCCTTGCAGATTCAGCAGTCTGCTACAACCTGCAGAAGCTCTACTATCCAAGATGCTGATTTTTCCAGGTTCATTTCTGCCTTGCTTAGAGGAACGTTTCATCCATCTACTGAACATGCAGATGTATTGGCAGGAGGACCTACATGTAGCTTTCTGAGATTGCCACATTTGTTTGAAATATACGAGATGTTCATTTGAATCTCCTACCCCAACATCAAATCAGCAAAAACTTCTCATTCATTAAAGCAGGACAGCAAACTTCATATAGCAGACACCATCAAGTGATTTGATGCAGTGATGGTGATTTTTTTTTAAAGGCCAAATGTTTTATATTAAGAGATGGCTGGGATCTAGCAGACTTTGTTTTTTAAAAAGTTTAAATTTTAAAATGTTTCATTGTATGCTAGCTTCAGTTTGATGAAAGCTTAATTGATTATGACTGCTATTGATCCCAAATATAGAACAATGAGAATTCATTCTCAAAAGTCATCGTTATCTTATACATACAGCATTAGCTGTTCCTCTGTTTCTTAACCATTCACACAGTTTCATTTTGATTTTCAGTGACTTATCTTCAAACATTTTTCAGTTTTATTCTGAACAAAACAGTCATTTTTGTTCTGTGAAAGCCATTTGTAAAAGTATAAAAATGGAAAGCATTTTTTAAAAAGTCAGTTTCCCCCAAATCTGCAGATGAATGCTGTTGATAAAAAGACCCAGTGATATGTTTTCTATGATCTTGACCTTGTGACCCAATCAGTGACCATGTTATCTGTCACTTAATGTGTTCCTTGGTCATCAAAAGAATTGCAACACGTCTGAAGCAAAAGATTTATGCAGATATTGAAGGTGAAAATTGCAGCCCACAAATCTCCAGTCTTATATTTTCAAGGCTTCTGGAATAGTTTTGTATTTTTTTCCTGAGATGTATGAGTGGTGGAATTGTGAGGAAGTTGTTGCTGACAACCAGACTTTGATGCTATGGTGTTCTTGATGTCTCCAGGTCACTCATGTTCTTTAATTCCTCTTTGAACTTAAAAAGGAAATGTATAAACTTGTGAACTTCATTTCAGGAAGGAAGAGGTACCAAAAGGGCAGAAAAAATCTTGACATTAAAGCCGGAAATACTGTGAATTTTAACTGTGGTGGGCACCTGTTATTCACTAAATGCTGTGGGGAGACTATGTTGGAGGGACAAGGGGGAAAAGTGTTTGCATCAACTAAAAGAGTGGACATATCCAGAGTCCAAACCACATCTACTTTTTTTTTCATAAGTTTATTTTACTTCATTCATTTTCTCTCACCGTTTAAAAATCACTATGTAAATTAATACTGGAGTTGAACACCCAGAAGAATTTTATACAACATAGTAAAAGATTGAAAAGAAATGAAGGAGAAAGAGATTGAGAGAGATGCATGTGGGACAATATTTGGTAGGGAAGCAATGAAAGATAGAGCAAATACACATTCTCCGGGTAGAATTCCAAGCATCACTTTGCAACAGGATGTGGCACCAACTTGTCGATTGTGCTTTTCATAGGAGAAGTTTTCAGTCCCTCATGTGCGGGAACCGAGGGGAGCAGAGCTTGGAAACAATATTTCCTGTGATGGCCCCTCCCCTGTGCAATGGCCTCCCAAATAGGCCATGTTTTCACAAAGCCTGAGAACTCTCACAGACAGCTCTCAGGGAGTGAGGGAGTGGATGCTCTTGACTTGTGGGTTAGGCTATACAGTGATACCTCGGTTCACAAACTTAATTCGTTCCACGATTCTGGTCATGAGCCGAATTGGTCGCCAACCGAATCAAATTTTCCCATAAGGTTCAATGTAAATAAGGTTAATCCGTTCTGAACCATATGTATTTTTTTTTAACCACAAAAATATGAAACAAAGTACAGTTCAGTACAGTATGAAGAGAGAGAACACTAACCTTGTTTGAGGCGACACCAAAAAGCTTCACAGCAAGTGTCTGTCTGTGACCACGATCTCACCTAGAGGAAGCCACAACCACGTGTCAGAGCAGGGAAGATGGTTGCAGGTTGTGTTCGTCACCCAATGAGGAGTTCGCGAATGGAAGCAAAAATTTGCGAACGCCGCTGTTTGCGAACCAAATTGTTTGTGAACAGAGGTGTTCGTGAACCGAGGTATTACTGTAAATGTTTCTGCTATTGATTGATGTGTTTATTATACATGTATGTTTTATATTGTTATCCATCAGGAGTCTATTATGTGATCAGGCCAGTATACAAAATTGATAAGTGAATAAATATTGCTCTATGTTTAGTATTCCAGTTCAACATAGTTTGTGCTACCTTTGCTCGAGGATGCCACTAAGAAGTTACACTCCCCAAAAGTGGGTACACATTTTCTCTTTAGGTGTAACTCATGATGTTTGAAGTTATGATGTTCTCTGTTGTGATTTTCAAACATTTTAGCTACTGCGTTTATGATGCATTCTTTTAGCATTATATTGACTTGCTTTGTTATTTCTAAATGCTTAATGCCACTGCTTAATGTTTCTGCCATTACTGAAGTTTTGTGTTTTTACACTACAATCTTATTATCTCTGCAAGGGTGTTTGATGGTGCATAGAACAGTTTGGATCTTCTGTTTCAGGGCCACAGGGAGAAAGAAGGGTCTATACTTCCTAGACCAGTGTTTCTCAACCTTGGCAACTTGAAGGTGTGTGGACTTCAACTTCCAGAACACCCCAGACAGCCATGCTGGCTGGGGAATTCTGGGAGTTGAAGTCTACACACCTTCAAGTTGCCAAGGTTGAGAAACACTGTCCTAAACAATATCTGACCTCAGGCTTTCTACCTTGAGCCTTGTAAAAATCTGAGCTTTAGTCTGAGCTTTAACAGGTCAGTCTTTACCAGCCAAGTACATTGCAGATGAGCTCGATTTTTAACTCCTATAATTCCAAGCACACCTTTTCCTGTGTGTGTAGGAATTATGGCATCTGGAGCTCATCAGGTTGGGATAGGATCCCCCAACTACTTATCTCGAACCCCTTGGGCAAATCTCTCTCATTTTAAACGAGCCAATCTCTCTTTGCTGCCTCCAGGTAGTTATGTATATTGGTCAAGTCATGAAAGACCTTCTGAAGTGGCCTCGTCCTCTTTCGCCACCTGTGGTCAAGCTGGAAAAGAAGACCAATGCAGAATATGGAATGCCATCCACGCATGCAATGGCAGCCACCGCCATCTCTTTCACTTTTGTAGCTGTGACTGCAAACCGGTACAAGGTAGGAAGAAGCAATTATGATTTAATCTGGCCATGTTGTATGACCAAATCCCATAGCCTAATTTGGTCAAACATCAGTTCTTCCATCTTAAGCCCCAGGTATTTTCAATGGCATCACAGTCCCTTTCTTTTTCATCCATTTCCTTCTCATGAATTGCCTCTTCCAATCATCGGACAGTCAAAACAAGCTTTTCAATGTGGCTGAGAGAACTCATTCCTATGAATATGGAGCTAGCTTACCTCTTCATTCACATTTCTGTAAGATTAGGATCTTTTGTCCCAGTGGGATTTTTTATCACAAGGAATGGGCAAAAATTCACTTTTGTGCACTACTTGGTTACTCTTTCAACTATAGAAATGTTTCTTTGGAGTTCTTCATTCAGTTTGGGATGCTTTGGAGGCTTGTGTTGGAATGGAATCAATGTTATCTGCAAAAGAAAGCCATATTCACCATCTATCATCTGACAACCCATCCAAATGGGGCTCTTGAGAAGTCACATGTTCCCTTCTCATTGTCTGTTTCATCCCAGGTTTTAGGGGAATTAGATTCTAATTAACTAGATTTATGGTACCCTTGAACTAAATTCTGGATGGATTGTATTCTGTTAAGGCGATGAATAAAGTTAATATTCTCTCCCCTCATCTTTTTAGTATCCACTTGAACTTGGACTGTCGGGAGCCTTCTTATTTTCAGCTCTGGTATGCCTCAGCAGAATTTACACGGGAATGCACACAGTGCTGGTAAGTTTTTACCTTGGGTGACTGCTGGGGGACAAGAGGCAAGGGAGACAAATGATGAAATGTGTGTGATGCCATCATTACTTAAATTCCAGGATTGAGATGCAAGTCCCTAACTGCGGCATTTCACCATGTGTATGTCATCATTTAGGGGTCATTACCGTTTGCAGCAAATGCCGCTGAGTCTCCCTATGATATTGCTCCCTTGATATGCCTTGTATCTTGTTGGTTTCCCCTACTTACAGTGTCAATATAAATGGACAAATATACACAATAAGTGATTACTACAAAATAATAATTTCTAAAATATAGCAGATTTTTCCCCTTCAAAAGAACATGTAGTCAAATTACCAGAAGCAATTTATTCTGCCGCATTTTCTCTCATGACTCTCTTAAGCTTTCCACTTAAATAAGCCAACCTGAAAGGAATTCTGGCTTGATCTCTTCATAAACCAGGATTTGCAAATCAAGACAAACAATGATTTGCTATTCTGTGTCATAAAGGAACAATAAGCCCAAATCCCCAGCTTGCCACTCTCCAGATGTGTTGGGGCTGCAGCTCTCACCATCAATTTGACATCTGGGGAAAGTTCCACTAAGTGATCTGTCAAGGGTTGTTTAATAGTCATGCTAGTAGGAAGTACAAAATAGAAGCAAACCACTGCATGGAAATTTCTCTGGAGGCCTGATATATAGTGAAAGTGGCTGTTGCTTTGATGAGCATTTATTCCATATGAAAATTTGTTTCTCTTTTAAAATTTCTGAGGTAGAAAACGTTGATTCTGATGATTTCAGGTAGGATAATGTCATTACAATTTATATTTAAAGAGATGCCATTTTTTATTCTGCACTGTAGAGGCAGCAAATTCGCCAATATGGCATCATGGTTAAGACATCGGATTGTGACTGGTGCAACCTAGGCTCAAGTCAACTCTCAGCCATGAATGTTCATTGGGCCAAGAACAATCTCTCAGCCCAACATACCACTCTGAAGGGTTGGGGGAGGAATTGGAGTAGGAAGGGCTATGTATTCTGCCTTGAGCTGAAGAAAAGGTAGGATGCACTAAAGTTAAATACAGATCATTAAGTTAATTTTGTTTCTAATACAAGCTCAAAGAATCTGTAGACATTTTCCAAATCTAAATCCAAATAACAGGATATTTGTTTCTTCATGATTCAAGACTGAGGACACTGAGGCTATATCTTTACACACCTTTTATTTTTCTTGAAGTGTGATCTAATCAAACTGGGAGAAATTATGAAGTAAAACCCCATTACTTTAAACGTCTTGTTTGCTACATAGTGCACCTATGACTGAGTGCATTCATTGAGAGTTAGTCTTAATGTTATTTATGAGATGGGAAGATACAATAAGAAATTTTAATGATAATTTTAATTTACTCATATGAGCATCCTAAATAATTAAAGCTGCTAATGGCTACATTTGCTTGTTTATCACTATGAATTTTGATGGAAATATCTTGACCTTATTTGATCAAAACAATCTAGCTTAGAACAGAGAATGTCTCTCTTCCCCATTATAGAGGTAGTTACCCCAGTCGGTCAGTCAGTAAAAATTCTCTGCATATTTTTTTCAGTATGTGATGATAGGAAAAAATACTTCTCTAAAATAAATAAAAACAGGGCTGAAAAGAGAAACCTTTGTTGGTTGTCTTGAAAGAGCAATGTGACCTTAATGTAGTAGTAGGTCAACTTATTTCAATAGCTTGAAATTCTGTAAATAGTTTTTCGTACCTCAAGAAATGGAATTAAAGATACATAAGCTATAACTCTTCTGGAGTTTAAAGCTACTTGTATTTACAGTAATATGGAGATCTCTGAGAATGTGGTCAGGCTTCTAAAATAAAATGCTACACTTGTCCCCAAAACAGTCTCAACTAAAATTTTCTGATTGGTTCAGTAGATCTATGTCTCTCTTCTTCCACCTGAGTTTGACCCAGACTTTCTCTGGCAAGGGGATAACAACATTTTGCTGTCCTAGTTGCCATTAAATCATGTGATGGCCCATTCCCCTTCCACCACCTAAAAGTCTTTTGAGTTCTTGCTTCAGATTCCTAATCTCATGAAATTTCATACTCAGGAGGGGAGAAGGAAGTAGTTGGAGGTATAATAGCACATACTCTGGTGCCCAGGGACACCACAGTTCTTTATGAGCTCTGCTGAGACTTCTATAGTTTTCCTCAGGCATTCAGTTGAATGAACAGAGAGCTTCAGAGTGGGAGAATGGGATATACGTGTTGGTGTACCCCTTTCTCTTCCTGAATTCCATCAGAGTTCTGAAGAAAACCTGTACTCAAGTTTGCATGATACACAATATGCTAATAAAGCAGAATCCCAGTATACAAACTGTATTCAGATTCAAGCTGTTCTTCAGAAAGGGAGATCAGGCAAAATAGATGACAGAGTTGCATGGGTGACCTATTTTCTACCCTGTTTAAAGCCCTCCATGCGTTTAGCTAAATACCTAAATTCAGCTTTTCTGCATGTTAAATGTATTTTCTCTGATCCAATATAGGGCATTTCCCAACTGGTAATTTAATGTAACTGGCTTAGGCACATAACTAAGGGTAAATACTCCCCAAAGTCAGTCTTGACTCCTGGTGTTTCCACAAACATGTCTATGTAGCTTTTCTAGCATCAGTGTGGAAGTGATTTTCTATCACCATCTTCCAGAATGGTTTTCAATTTCCTAGTCTAGCCTGTAACCCTGGGATTTCCTCTTGGTCTTCCATCCAAGTACCAACCCAGTTCAATTCTCCTTAGCCTTTTAAGATCAGCTAAGATAAGTGTGGGTGCTGCCACACAAATATTCCCTTGGTAACACTGTTCTACCTTCAAAGATGATCTCATCACATATTTATAGCAATTCGGAATGAAACGTGGAGGAAGCAGTACAGTGAACAAATATTAAATTGCAGCTTTCAGGACAGTTTTTATCCTTTACTTGGGGCAAACCTGAAGAAAGTGACGGAAGCAATTATTTGCTAGATTGACATGTCTATATATGGAAGTATTTGTCATGTTCAGACTTCACTTAATACATTGTTCTCCCCAAAGCTAAACACCTAAAAGGGTAATATAGGAAGATGCTACTGTATGTTTAGCAGAAAAAAAATGCACTGATGCTTGACGCTGGCTGTTTCTCTTTGAATGCCATCTTTATGCACATGGCTCACAAATATTGTGTAGTTTTATTCACAAATGCAGGTGCCAAGGAACCTTTAATCCCCAGAAATATTATATCCTTTTGCTTGAAGGCTACTTGTTATTGTTCACACCTCTTTTGTTCATTAAGCCTAAGTCATATGGTGCTTTCCAAGATGAGTGGGCAGGTTATTAGATTCTTGCTAGCTCTTGTCTTCAATTTCTTCTTGTAATTCCCATGTTGATTCCACTTCTGACATAATCCCTTATGGGAATTGTTCCAAAATCATTTTTCTGATGAAATCTATTAAATCCAACAATAATAACATATATATATATATATATATATATATATATATATATATATATATATATAAAAAAAATAAAAAAAACTCTTTCACAAATACACATTGTTCATTTTCCCATGTTGGAGGTTTATCTCAAACTAGCTAACAAATGTCTCTAACATGTACTGTGCTGGCCAAAGATGTATCCTCTGAAGCCCAGGATTGCATGCAGCCCCTAAAGATCTTGAGGGGGACTTACCCACGGCACTTCCAAATATTGTCACCCAATTATCATGTGACCTAAAAGGAAAATTATTATATATATGGAAATAGTCACATGAAATACATTAAACTTAAATCAGATTTTGTTCTGATTAAAAAAAACAAAAACAAAAAACAAACTTGGTTTCATTTCCTTGGTATACTATCAGATGCTAAATGTGACCCATGATATAGGCTATATTTATCAGTTTACTATATTGGTTCTTGGTATGGAATTTTGAGCGGATGAAGAAAATCAGAACTTATTTTATACATGGAAAAAAAAAGTAAGCTTCATCTTATAGTGGTACGGCAATTAAGGTTCTCACAGTTAAGTCTATTCTATTTGGCTTGACTTTCTGATGATAAATAAGTAGGGGTTGATATTGCTTTTGATTTTTCAAGTTTATTTTCTTCTCCACTGCTCTGGCTAATCATAGAGATCATTTGACTTTTAGTTACTTTTAGATATTCTACTAATTTTTAACACTTGGGAATTCGAGAGTTTAAATGTGAGATGTTCTGTTTTACCTCCAATTTAACAAGTGCTTCCACAGGGTTGTACCTAGTTTTACTCTGGTATACCTAGTTATAACCATTTGGGTATGATGTACTTATTGTATTTATGTAGAAAGACACTTTAAAAAAATGTGTATCCAATTATAGTAGTAGTAGATGGAAAAAAAAAAGTTCCAGTGCCTCTAAAACTCTAGGCCTTCATAAGACCATGTGGAACACCATAATGTATGAAATAATATAGCAGTTGGCATTTAATGCAGGCATATTTTATTTATTTATTTTATTCAATTTGTATAGCCGCTCATCTCAAACAGTGACTCTGGGCGGTGAACAATCATAAAATCAATTAAACCAATTAAAAACACAATATAAAAAGAAAAAAATAAATACATATAGCAGCCAAGAAATATTATAATCCATAGGTGTTAGCATAACCAGGAAACGGGGCCCTTCACACATATTATGATGAACCACTTCAGTTTCCTATGGGATACAGGACTAACCAGCCCCAACCAGTATCTAAGGTAAATCATAATTTAAGAAAATATATTAAATCATGGATTTTCTGTTGCACTAACCCTCCTCAACTTGATGCTTTCCAGAGGTGTTAGACTACATCATTCCTGCTAGCAACAGGAACTGTAGTTCAATATCTCTCAAAAGTACCAGATTAGGGAAGGTATGTGTACAATGTAACTTACAGTATGTAATGTGCTTGTGTGAGAGAGCAAGAGATAGAGAGAAAGAAACAAAGAAAGAAACCTGTGTTGATATTCTTTGTTTCTCTTGCTTGGAAGGGAATTGGGATTTGTACTAGCATCACTGATGTTTTAAACTTCTTTAGTGTAGATTACAGTAGCAGTAATGAAACATTCAGAAAGTGGTCTTTTGCTTTTCTTAATAAATGTAGTCATCTAAGACAATTAGTTTTAATATATTCACAAATAATTCAGTTTTCATTAAATAAAATAACAGATACCAGGGAGTGGCCTCATATCAATAGTTGTGTCTAAAGTCACATGTACAAGGTAAACTAAGGAGGGAACATAATCCTTGTGAGAGAAATTGTGACATTATTAAACTGAGAGATTATGGGAGGGGAAAAGCAGGTGTTAACAGAAAACTGTTGTTGAAACTTGATTTAAATGTATTCCTGATTTTTTTCTTTCCATGAGTAAGTCATCAGAAATCTTAATTTAAGAAACATTATTTCATTGCCTTTCAGCAAAAAGGTCCAAATCTAAATTGTGTGTTTGCATACATTGTTATATGAGTACATACTCTATCCATAAATATTACCTTAATTCTGCAAACATATACATTTGCTGCTCCTGGAGAAATCCTTCCCCTGCCCTCCCCACATAAAGAGCACAAAAGTGAAGATTCTGCAGTTAAATTTTGCTTCAATGAAGTAGTAGGATTCCTTCACTGAATATTCAGTTTTAAAAAAAAAAATTTAATTACCTGTTATTTTCTAGCTTGAAAAACATCAGGATCACATGGGAAGAAGCAGATACCATTGCAGTGGACTGACATTTTGGAGAAATCTGTTATTCAATGTGCTGTACAGTACAAGAGGACCTAGCCTAATTTCTAGCATATTTACTTCTGTGGTGTGGAAGTAAACTATCGCCCCACATTTCAGGCCTATGACAAAGTTACCCATTTAAGCAAATTAAATTACTTCCTTATCAAAATGGAGCTATCATATGTAGTGCTTATGCTGGAGGACTAGGAATGGAGAGTCCCAAATTGAAATCTATTTTTAGTCACTAAATAACCTATGGTTAATTACCCAGTTCAGGGTGATTGCTGGGGAAAATTGAAGGACATACATCATACCAAGCTCCTATAATTTAGTTATGTTTCTCTTTGACATTTATTCTTAAGGTATTTCTTCTTCTGATGTGCACTAGACTTGTAATGTTCTAAAATTGTTTTGCAGTTCAAGCTAGGGATTGCATTCTGGGGCAAGTGCCAACTTATGTCTCTAATACCTTTGTTTATGTATTTTTCCAGGACGTCATTGTTGGCAGTCTAATTTCCTTATTTTTGACTGCTGTTGCTTGTCCTACCTGGGATTTCGTGGACCACTTGATGCTCACCAACCCCTTATGTCCAGCATTCTGCATCACTGTGCCCCTCTTCTTATGCTACAATTATCCCAAACTAGATTATTATAGCCCAACTAGAGCAGATACCACCACTATTCTAGGAGCCGCTGCAGGAGCAATTATAGGGTTTTGGGTAAATAATCGCTATGTTTCAAATGCTTCATCTGAAGATATCACATACAGTGTTTCTTCCAACATTAGTGAAATTATCTTGCTAGTGCTTGCAAAATTTTTAGTGGGGATTGGTGTACTAATGGTCACACGCCAGATTGCCAAAACCATAGCTTGCAAGTCATTATGTTCTTGGCACAAGGTTTCTAGTAGTGATGTTGTAGCTATGCAGCAAATAAAAATTGAAGTGCCCTATAAATTTATAACCTATTCTTCTATTGGTCTGAGTGCTACGGTGTTTGTGCCCCTACTATATATATTTTTGGGTTTAAATTGAATGCTATGCATTTGTTTTTTGAAATTGCCCATATTATAGACTGCAGATTAAAAAGATTTGCAGTAGTAAAGTTGGGGGGTGGGGTGGGGATGGAATGCTGTGCCTTTTGCATAAATTCTGTAGCACTGCTAATATTGGAGACCTAAAGATAGATTCTAGTCAGTCTAGTATTCAGATGGTCACAGACCAAAAAAGAACAACAAACAAACAAACAAAAATCATAAATGGCATCTCATTTTATGTATATTGATATGTTATTGCTGAGAATTTCCAGCTTTGCAAGTTTTCATTGAGGGAAACCAAATATAGTACAGTATCAGTCTTCAACAGTTTTTTAAACATGTGTGACTGGGAATAAATACACTGTATGATCTGCCTTGGTAGGGACATGTTGCAGTATTACTCTAGGGTTTAAATGACCACCCCAGCCCCCAACTTAACCTTTTATCTTACATACCATAAGAATACAGATTTGAACTTTCATTTTTGTCAGCTTCGTATTTTGAATAGCAAGGTTTCTGTAAGATACTGATTGTGTGAAGACATAATATTCTTATATCAAAATAGACATTTCTCAGGAATGTAGCAGTGATAGCATAACAGAAGCAGCATTGTGCATTGCAGTGCTAAAATAAGAGAAAACCAGTAAATAGTGAAAGTACTGAATTGCTCCTGCTCAATCAAGCTCTAAACATGATAGATGAGCAAGATTGGGTGAGGAGAATAGTTACATGAAAGAATGTATGGAAACTGGAGTAGTGTTACTAGCCAATTATTCCTTGTATTCTCACAGTGGGAGCTGAATACAGTAAAACTTCCATTTCACAGATTTTGGTTTAACAGATTCTAGATATAACAATTTTTTTGTTTGGACTTCACCTTCATTTACTTATATCACTAATGTGATGTAATTACATAAATAATGTAAACTGGCATAAATTGGAATTTAATGGACATTTGAAGGATATGTTAAATCAAGGTTTTATTTTAATGACCAATATGTTATTGAATTAAGTAGGGAAATTCTATTTAAAATAGATTTCTGAACTGTAAGTTGTCTTCCCAATACCTTTAGATTTGTTTACAGAACAGTTTATATGAATAGCATCTATTGTATGCTGTTCAACAAGACTGCATGTATATGTTCAGATTTATAAACTGTACAATTTCTATTTTTGTATCATTTTACTGTAAGGCATGAAATATATAATCTGAAAAAATACTGTTGCTGCATTCAAATTATGTGTTTCTAGTTTTTTTTTTAATTAAAGCATATGTCATGTATCTATGTCTGCAGTATATGGTATAGCAAGAGATTATTTCAGAATATAAATACCAAATGCTCTTAGCAGGGAAGCACTACCAAGTGCAGTATTTTCTGGTTATATTTGTAGTTCATGTCAGATCTGAATTAAAATGTCATAACAAGACTGCGTACAAACATACAGCGCTAGACTACTGAAACCTAGATCATTTGCTCATGATTAACATTTATAGCAGACATATGTATCTTATGACCTTGCCTCTATTAACTTGATCGCTCCATCCAAGATGATCTAAAAGGTAGAGGTAATGGGAGTTCATTTAACAAGTGAGATACTCAGCATAATCAGTAGTGTCCTTTTTTAGTAGTGTCCCGTCAGCATAATCAGTTTTGTTTCAATTCCTTGTAATCTCATCACTACTAAAACTAGCCCAGAATGGGGGTTTACTTAAGATCAGTAGGTGTGCATTTTTTTTTCATCAAAAGACTTATTTACTCAATATGAAATTCTGAAAGAAATTACCATCATGTCTAAAAGACAAAGAATATCTTTTGGGCATTTGCAAATTACATACAAATGACAGAGCTTTCTCATTTTATTTTCTTCATTGGCGGTACAAGAAAAAGCAGAGTCAATAGATAGTTTACTCTGTAACACGTAGATGCTTGTAGTTGCCTCCACTACAACTCGGGTAAATAAGCAGGCAAATACATTTATTTTGATCCCATTTTTAGTAGAATAAAATAATTTATAGTATAACTACTATGGGGAAAAAAAACAAATTTGTTCCAGCTTGCAAGAAACATATGTTTCTAACCAGGAAAAATCTAACCCCTCCATTTAGTTCACATTTACTATAAATTAAACTATTTGGAGCAGCCATAATCAGTTAACAGCCTACATTTTAATCTCAGAAACTATTTGAGAAAAAAGTAATTTATTTAGCCAATACATATTTATGATAATTGATTGAACTTTGCCTTGTTTTTTTAAAAAGGGTGATGTCTTGAACTGTTAAAAAGAGCCTTTAGCTGGTTACCCAAACCTTCCTTATTACATTAAGAAACATTTTTAAAGCCTAATATACCATTGGTTTAATCCTTTCAAGTACAGACAACTGCTAGGCAGTAGCAAGACAAAATAAAATGCAGAATGAAGGTAGACTAAAGGAAGATTTTCTTCTTACATGAAAGGCTCAATTGCAATTTCTAGAGCAGAACAGGGCATGGTGAGCTCAAATTTGGTGACAACATCAGGATGAAGAACTCCCAAGTTCCCAATGCTCTGCCCTCTGGCAAAGATCTCAGCACAACGGCCAGGGAAGAAAGCAGGCTCTGAAAACAAATAAAGGGGAGATGGAATTAGTATTTCCAGGAATAAACAGAAACCAGAGAGAAACTATCAAAGAGCAACTTAGATAATTTCAGCTGGAATTGTTGCCAACCAATGAAAAATGGCTTCCCATTGTATAGCGTTAACAGAATTGAGCTATGTAAGGAAAAAAACCCATTTGAAAAGTCAAGCCTTTTTAAGAAGTAAACTTATTTCATATTTTAAACAATTTGGAAACAGTTTTGCCAGGAGTCCAAAATCTGCTTAAAATTCAAATCTATATTTTCAACACAAGGTGTCAAAGTAGTTGATTAAAAAATTAAAACTTTTAATTAATAGATATAATTAGGCTACAGATTCAAATCATTACAACTAAAGTACCTGTATTATATCCCCACTTATTAAGTGCCTGCCTTTTTTCTCACAGTCATCTCAATAGAATTTCATCATTTAATGCTGTTGTAAACTTTTCATGTAATATAGCTCCCATGTGAGGAAATACTGTTATGAAGAAATATCCACAGGATTCCATTTCAAGCAAAAGCTTTGTGAAATTAATCTGAAAACTTTATTAGATTAATAACCTATGGATATGAATTATAAGGTATGTGGGTCACAATTACACTGCCTGGGATGTGTCACCCTAAAACATTATCTATCCATCTGTCTGTCTGTCTCTCTGTCTATCTATCTCACATCGCATTTGTGAAGGACCTTATTATCACCAGGCTTAACAAAGGCTACATTATAGTTCATATTGCCACATTCTGAGATTTTTCAGTTGTATTGCCCTGTAAAGTCATGCACAAGTCGGGGGGGGGGGCAATGTATCAAATATCCTCAAAGTTTCACTAGATGCAGGAGTACTAAAATCACTAGTTTTAAACCCAGCTCAATTAGTACAAGAGGCCTAAGAAGTATTTAAAAGAAGCAGCAGCTAGTGTATTAGAAAAAGCTTCCATAAATTATCCCAAGCTTAGTGGATCAGCAATAATCTCATAGGACACTGAGCCTATCTCTCAAATGTATACCTGCAAAAACAGCATGGTGTGAGCAGATGAATTACAGCAATACCATTTTATTCAGATTTAGGGAGTCTGCCATAAGAGAAAAGACACTGAACTGAAAGACATAAGGTCAATATAAAATATCATAGTTCTCACTATTACATCTCGCTCACACATGCACATGGACAGACTTGGAAATACATTACTTTAAAACCTACCTAATACAGTGCAAGACAGGCTGGAGGAATCTCTTTTCATAGCTTAGCTACACTTATTTAAAAGTTTGATTGCAGTATTCTCTTAGGTCTCTATCACTTTACAAAGAGCAATTACATATCTGAATATTTTATATGAATAAAACTATCATGGAAAGCTAATTTCTCAGCAAAAATGTTCCTCCCTTCACAACAGAACATGCATGCCAAAGGCAGTCTGTGCTAGCAGACTGCCATAAAAATTAGTATGAAAATAGGAATTAATCAAGGCGGGTATGCATAGTGTATTTCTCACTGGTAAGAACTTTTTCTCTACTATATTTGACTATCAATTTATCTTTTTGGGGAGAAATAAAAAATGCATGCACCTCAGAATGCATTGGCATAACATAGTATGGATGGGCAAAACTGTCAATACACAAGAGTTGTTTTAAGGATCATATTATGTATACCCAACTTCTGTTAAAGTTACATGAACTAAAATTCTCCCACTGCTATAAAGAATGCTCCTTAATGAATCAAAAACCTGATTTTATTAATCTTGAAAAATTTCAGTTTCAAATACAAACATAAAATAGCCTATGTGAAAGAAAATCTTCAGCCCAATGGCATCTGGCTTCCTAACTAGGTTGTAGCAGACATCTGGCCGTATATGTTTTCAATATATTAATAGGAATTTAGTTCTATATGAATGCACATAGGATTCAAGCCCCAGTCTAGTAGTTAGGGTCAGCAAACATGTAAGTTCCTGTTACAAGAAAGCTCCCTGTGAACAAGTGCACATAAAATGTTATCTTCCACAGTAAAAAAAATCTGCAAACTATACCAAATCTTTTCCAGCTAACTACTGTATTTTGTTGGTTCCTATAGGGGTTCCATCCTATAGTCAAACAATATCTGGGGACCCAAGGTTGGGAATCACTAAACTATAGAATGAGATCTGTTGGCAAGTATATCTAACAGGACAAAATTGCATTATAAGTTACGTGATGCAATAAAAGATGACAGAATCATACAAAAATATACATATTAAACTCTACTTTGAAGCCCATAAAATTAAGATCTTACTACATGCTTTTAAACTACCAAATGTCTCAAGGAATCCAAAAGAGGAGACTAAATTTGAAAGTATATGAGCACTATAAAAGATAATTAAGAAAGGTAAATTACAAACTATTTGATGACTTCGGATAAACATATATGCATTCTGAAAATAGCACCTCTAAGACTTTTAAAACCCATAGGAATACAACTTCCAAACAAGAAACTAAAATCAACGATCCTTAGTAAGAAAACAATTTCTGAAACACTTTGAGGTTCAAAGAATTCTGTTATTAAAGCTTTTATTTTATGTCCCTAAGAACTGATAATTGTCTTTGTGTTCCAACTGCAAGACTGCTTTGATTATTCAGGGCATCTCTCTTTGGCCACTAATCCAATGGAAAACCTGGTCTTTAGCCTATTTTCTGGCTAATTGACCTTCAAAGAGCTTGTTGAATTCTCAGTGTGCTTTACTGTCAAATACCTTATACATGGCTTCTTTTCTCTATCTAACTCCTTTTCATATTTGGAGTGAAAAGATTAAAGAAATGATATAGGATCAGAGTTAGCATAAGCTTTAAAGGCTATACCAATTCAACTCATAGTTTGAAAACAGTAAGTAAACAAATATTAGATGTCAGTGCTTCAGTAACCAAGAGGAAGGAACTATGCTATCCAGCATGACTATTAAAGGCTCAGTCCAAATATTCCAAGAGTTAATGTTTATTATCTTAACACGAAATGGAAGAAATCTTACTACTCATTGATCAGACCATGGTGTACTTGTAAATCAGACTGCATCAAGCCTAAAAAAAATTAACGCCTTTTCCAGGAAATATAGAGAAATCTTTTTTCTGAATTTATGGAAGGTTAGTATAATCTAATTGCCCAAGTTACAAATATGTAGAAACTGGAGCTTGGAAGCAAAGTATAAACATCAAACATTTTGAAATATATGAGAAGAGAACCTCAAAATGCCAAATACACTATAAAATTATTTTATTTGTTTATTGCTGAAATTTATAAAGCTGCCAAATTCAAACAATGTGACTCTGGGTGGCATAACACATAAAAAATGAATAATAAATTAAAACAAAACAAAAAACCCACCAAACCCACCATACACAGTATATTAAACATATACAATATATAAATATAAAACGATAACCAAGCAACATAACAAAACAACCAAAAGGGGACTCTCACTCAACTGGACCCTAATGCCTGGGGGAAGAACCAGGTCTTAACAGCTTTCCTAAAAGTAATAGAGTTATATATTGAAGGGGGTGTGGGGATCATTCCAGAGAACAGGGCAACCACAGAAAAGGTATCCTTTCTTGAAGATAAAATAATTACTTATAATTTGTATATAGTAAAGGCCCACAGTTTGCTAAATTTTGCAGTTAAGCAAAATTGTGCAAGTAAAATTTAACTACAGTTGTTATTTCTCCACTATCCAATAGCAATGTTTTTCTAAGCTATTCTCTACTGCAGATGGTTTTCCATGATGAATAGGAATTTCAAATAATATAATCTGTTCTCTACTATTCCCTAACATTTGTTACATGTATCCCATATGAAAAGATAGGAAGAAAAAAAAGTTAATTATTTGCAAAGCAAATGCAAACAAGTAATCTGATCTGTGTAAGGAAACTGTACTGGAAGAGAAACAGTTAACAGCCATTAAACTTCTTAATACATGTAAACTAATCCCCTAATTCAAAAAGTGCCTCTCATCCCTTTTTTGAAGATCAAAAAGAAAACTCTCTTACTGTATGTTTGAAATCAGTGGGAACAGGTGTGGATTCTGGATAGGTATGCAGATGAAAAGGTATAATTACCTAGCTAGTCCACTTCCGAATTAGGGGATCTGAATTCCCATCAAGAAGAAACATTTCAATTTTATAACTTTTGTAACTAAGTGTCTTATTAATGAAACAAAGCTTAACACACATTAGTATTTACATCAACTATTAGTACTGGCTAATATCTGTGCCCTTTCTGCAGCAGGATATCATTTTCCAGTGGTAATTTCATGCAAAATATAATTCAGGCCAAACATCAGTTACAAACACTGTACAATATAAGAGAAACGTATAAGCTAACCCCAGAGCCTGGTTTTCCAGGCTACAGTGATCTTCCAGTGTAGTGTCCTGTAATCTGCCAGTGGTGCAGATTATCATTCCAGGTTGGACAATCAGGGCAAGAGCTAGCCTAGCTTCCATCTGTTGCTGCTCCTTGAGTCCCAGCAGTCCTTGCTAGCATGGCTAATTGTAAACAATGCTGAGCCACACATTCTGTACCGTATTCCTGCTTTATGCAAAATAATACATGGACAGAAATCTAACATTTAAAACGGCAATATCCACATTTATAGGGCAACATTTCTAGCTACTATAAAATTATCAGTTACTGATCTTAGAATGTGCATGCAACTGTTTGGATTTAAAGCAAAAAGGGGGGTTTGGGAGAGAGTGTGCTTGCAAAGGCTACGCTTCTGGTTGCCACTTTAAAGAAGCTGTGTCTTTTTCTGTGCTCATGTGGTAGTCACACAATCCCAGGAAAACATATGTTTGAGATAAGAGGCACCAACAAGAAGCCTACCCCATTCCATCTACTTACCTCAAACACATTTTTTCCAAGGATCACACTGCCACCTTATGGGCCCAGGAAAATGCAAAATTTTAATGAAAGTGCCAAGAAGTAGAGCATGCACACCTACAAGCCTCTGAAGGACCTCTTCTGCTTCAGATCTGAAGCACTACATATCCTTAAGATGTGAACTATTCAAGGTAGGTTATGGATGATAACAGGCTTGGTCAAGGATATGTAGTAGGATAAAAGTACATTTATGATAGCCAGTAATATGTCATGTATATACCATAATATAACGTGCTAATTTCTAAAAAGTGGAATTGGAACTGTTTAAGGGTTGCTTTTTGAAAACATAGAATATATCACATTGCTTTATTAATTTATGAGTGTTTATGTGGTGAACAATCCACTATCACTGTGGAGATCAAAACTTTGTCTAATCCACATATGGAGGAGGTAAAGAACAGAAACATATCCCTACTTCTATAAATAATTCTGTCCTGCAGTCAGTTTCTGGAAGTCAGATTTTGTGCTTCTATTATAATCAAGCCCATTTCTCAGTAACGGAAAAAGAAAAGGAAGGGAGGGAAGAAGGTATTTTAGTAGTTCTCGATGCAGACTTAGTCTAAGCTCTTAGTGAGTTCTATCAATGCAGAAACACCTGCTCTCCAACTTTTCATGGCTCGCATGAAAATATATTAATATAAATAAATAGCATTCTCATGCTATTTAACTATAATCTGGTCAATTAGGAAGTGACATGATAAGTATCTCTTTTAAGGACATGTTCATCAAAAAGATGGCTGATACTTTTATTTGGGCTAAAGACCACATAAAATGAGAAACATTAGCTATGGAAATAGGTCCTTTACCATTATTGTCTGAAAGAAGCTTAATGGAACTAAGTCTCACCACCAATAAAATGAACTAAAGTTTTAAAATGGCTAAAAATATTGACTACCAACTAGTAACTTTATTTGGACTAATAGCTTCAGTAAATTGTAATCCATCACTAGTGTATTTTATTTGAAGCTTTCTAGAGTTCTGGCAGGTGGAGGCATAATAATAATTATAACTGTTGCTGTTATTTAATGTTGGAAATGCAATGGGAATTATGAACAGGCAAATATACTCTCACAATCAAATGCATTTCAATGTAACCTGCATAAGGAAAATATCTGAGGCAACTGGGGAATGCCAAAAGATTCAATGTTATGCTACTGTAAAGATCTGTATGAAATAACTATGAAACAGTAATATGCTAAACTTTACAGTGACATAAAAGCCAAGAGAGAAAGCTTCCCAGATACTGTTTCAGCTTTCCAGTGATTGTTTGTCTATAGTCTTGAGAATAACAAAAGGAGGACAATTTCTTTAAGTTATCACTAATTTTTACACTGTACTTTTACCTTCATATGGGAGGTATTATAGTGGCATGTTAACATGAGTTACAGATTCTGAAAACACCACAGTAAATTTTTTGATGCAATGTAAAGTTTAGCATGTTCCATTTTTTCTGAAATATTTCAAATGATCTCTAATGAGAGAACTAAATAAAACATTGGGTATTAAATAAATCCAGGAAGAAACATACTTTAAGAATAGCCTTTTCATATAAAGCTTATCATCCTATCCCTTTTTAACAATTATTTATTTCATTCCTTCCATGGATTAGTAATATATTTCTACCCCAACTTTCTTCCAAGATGGAACTCAATACTGGCACATTTACGATTTCTAGGTGGTTTACCATTCTGGTACTGATCAGACCCAAAAGAGAAATGTTTATACTAATCAAGCTTGATGCATTAGGCATGCATCTCCAGCAACTAGTTAGTACCGATTACGTGGAACCAATCAGTATCATATTGTAAGTAGATTTCTGATTTCTGATTAAGTTAGGAGAGAAAATAGGAGTCAATGGCAGGGTAAGTCTCCCAACATTACATTTAAACTCTTGCCCTCATGTCAGCTCAGATCTGGATCATAGCTTGCAGTTGTTCGTGACTCAAGTTACTTTAAGACTGAAAGTTCAGCAAATCATTCCTCAGGCTTTAAGAAATATTGGATATTTCTCGGCAACTTGAGTTTTTTTAAAAAAAAATAGTAACTTATTTAGCTTGTATAAGGCCTGACCAAGGCAGTCTGCAACACATCTGTAACGCAAAAACCATTACACACTATAGATTAGAGTGTGACAAATGAAATACAAATGTTTCAAATTCTGGGTTCTTTCTTGGGAGTTTATAACTACAGCATGATTTATATATATATTTTTAAATATAGCTCCACATTTGACATACCTTAGTAATTTTTCCCTTCCAAATATTCCAAAACGCCAAGGAAAAATGGTAGAATGCAACAATTACTTGTCAGCAACTGGTCATGCATACAACCCCAGGATTTACAATATAAAATTAACCATGGACCTGCCAATTTAGAATCTACCACTGCCTGGAAACATATCATAAGTAGCTCTGCCTAAAGGAGTATTGACACCACAGTGTGTTTAGTCCTAACACATCTGGACAGAACCAGCTTCGGAGGGCCATGGTAAAGATACGGTAATTCGAAAAACCAAACCTGAGATGAATCTTCATTTTCTTTTTAGTGAACACACTGCGACACACATATATCTGACTCACATCATTTTTTATCTGAAATCAGTGGATCAGACTGATAATCTGAGAAACCACTCAGGTAGCACTTAGCTCTTGGGCATTCTGCTCAATATCTTTATCAAGAACTCAGAGGAAAGTCATCAGTCAATCGACCAGCAGACTGTCCCAAATGACATTGAAATTCTCATTACATTACAGCAAAATGTATCTTGCAGCCTTGAGAGCTGTTTTTCATTTGTAATAATACACACGTGCAGCACTTTCCCCAACAGATGTATTAACTGTCTGACTGCCCACCAAATCTTAGATAGGGAAGCTATGATCTACTCTCATTAGGATTTTGCGTTCTTCACTAGATCTTAAATTAATAGAGGCTAAAAAGAGAAAGGAGCAGCAGCATTTTAACCCAGCTCTCCCCAAAGAAAGCAGACTTAAGACTTTGAAACAGATATTTTCATCTCAACGAATGAATCTACAAGTATATTATTTTCAGAATAAAAAACCTGCAAGACAACTGTTTACATGGGGAAAAACTTGTAGCATTTACTGCAAAGTTGATCAGAAAATATAGATGATACCTTCCTGGAAATACCAACAAGAAGTCAAGAATATTAATCTTAGTTAAATCAATTTAATCATATATTTTTCCTTTAAAAAGCCCAGGAAAATATAATGAACAGAACTTATTCCTTAACCAGGAGGACAAAGAAATTTCCCCCCCTTTTTGTTTTACTTCTTGTAATTCAGGATTGCTGTTGAAATCAACTCTCATTTAGTTCATAACAGCTTGGAATACTTAATTTTGCAAGTGCAAGATTAATAATGAAGAAAAAGTAAAGTTGAGCATGGGGCTCATGATTAGTAACTCTTATTTTTGAACTCAAAAAGATGGACTTTGGTGGTCAGTGATTTAGCAGACAGGTTCTGATCATGAACTGAAAAGGTAAAATAACAGTGCTATCACATATAAGCCCAAAGGCAGGACAATATGTACATAATACCCATCATGCACATTCTGCTGAAACTCTGTAAACAGTTTCTATTATTCCGTTTCTTAAAACCAGAAAAAAACTATTTGTAGACTATGTGTGGTCATTATTGATACATCTCTACATTTAAATATGCCTTTTAAAATATACATTTTATAGAAAACTATGGGACAGACAACACTGATATTTTCTGCACTGAAGCATGAAAAAGCTTTGCATTTCACAGGAAATTCTATAAATCAGTAGATAAATGCTTTCCTGTTCCCATAAAAATAAATTGTTTGTTGAACTAGTATTTAATTATCTTGTAAAAAGAAAAACAGTGGTAAATGAAAAGAAATGGAGTAAAGTCATAAGCCCCTGCACAGAGGAAAAATAAATGGAATTATCAAAGAATGGGGTCATACAGAATGCTTCTGATTGCTTCCTAACAACTATATCAAAGAGATAAATAAGAAGAAAATGCATGAATCTAAGGCTGAGTGCTGTTTATACATGTATAGTCAAAGTATAGTAATATTAAAAAATGGACCTATGAGTATTGATTTTCATTTTAGAGCTATTTAAAAACAATATAGTTACTTCTGAAAAACAGACATATATTAAGACAATGGCAGACATGCATATATATGAAATTGCCTTATAACACCTCAGATTATTGGCCCATCCAATTTTGTAGAAACTCTCCAAAATTTCATGGAGAGATCATTCCAAGGAAGCAGTACCCCTTTAAGTGAAAGTAACAAAACTTATTTTCCCTTTGAGCTAGAGCCCTTCTAAATAAAATTCGGGGGAGAAATATTCTAGGAGCTTAGAAGTTCGCATGTTTGTCTGACAAGATCTCTTATACCAGTATTCTCTGGCTCTAGAACACAGAACCCACATTCCCATATCTGCTAGAAGGGAAGATATCACTTGAAAAGGATCTGAATCCTAAATCCTATGATTAAAAATCTTTATAAGCAAGTAATTCAGACCTTCAAGGGGGAAAAAGTGGCCTGCTATAGTATCTCTGTACTCTGTTCCATTCCGTATCTGGCCCAGAATAGGAATGCCAAATGTAAAGATGACACATGGGGTTCTGCTATTCAGAACACAAGGAGAATTTGTAACATAGTTAAGAAGTGGCAAACATTTAACTGCTTAGAACTGGGTCCAAATTTAGAGAGTCATGCTTTAGTAACAAATAACTGATTTCAACAGGACTAAAATATGATTCGTGTATATTGGCTCTTGAGTTTCTATAAGGAATGCTTAGTTGAGGAAGTATATTTGCCTCACTGCCCTAGATGTTTGAAACAAGCAATGTTTCTGCCTTGAATTATGCCTGATTCATAGGGCTAGAAATTTTTAATTTTAACTTTTAATTTAAATTTAATTTTAAGGACATCAACATTTCACCTATATTCTTAGGCATCTGCAGTTGTTCCAAAGGTACTGCTATAAGGACAAAAACAGGTTATGATCCTGAGATTAACATAATTAATATTAGTGAAACCAACGGTAAGCCATAGTCAATATATATGCAATCTGAACGAACGTATATAATAAAAGACATTTTATTTCTCTATCTAAATACTGAAAATAGATTATATAGATCTTAAGAAGGTAATTCTATTCAAGATGGAGTGTTTCATGGCTTCCTAAAGTAAAGCCTGTAATCTGATACCATACATAAACTGCCTGAATTACAGAATTGTTCATAGATACATCCTTATGCACATTTAAAGTATAACCATATATTCTGCCGAATATATATAACTTTTATTTAAAAGAATGGTCACAGATACAGCATATCCTCGATTTAAGCAAAACCTAATTCTTATTCTTTTTAAATCAAGGGCTATCTGAAAGTCATGATCCATCTGACATTCATTCCTCATATGTTCAGAGAAAAAAGAACTATGTTCTACAAACATCTAACACTAAACGAGAAAAGCAGGGGATCAACACTATGTCCCTGTTAAAATAAAATGTAAGAAGCTGTGTTTTTAACAAGGTCATTCTCTTGAAACAGTAAAGCTGCATATTGGCTTGCCTCTCAGCTTTGCAAAAGCATAAAAAAGCTTGCCTAAATGCCCCTTCTTTCTACAATATCCCACTACATTTTATTCTGTCATGTTCTTCAAACTGGAGAAGGCTTTATGAGGATGAAGGGAGCTAAATGGTATAGGAAATACTTCTTATATGAGCTTCCTTCTCATTGTGCTTTGATTATTTCCAAATAACTGCTCTTGAAGCTAGACACTACCTTCCGTGCATGCAGAACAGAATTTAGAAAATATGATTAACAACAAACTATAGTGAATAATAAAAGAAGCACTGTTAGGATCATATTATATAATAGTAAGCTAGTATTGAGAGTAAAGAGACCAGTCACGGCATTTGTGAAGACAGCAGTGAAACTTAAGCAAGAATCCTAAACCACAGAACAATGGATTTGAATTTTAAGTCATTAAGGGTCGGACTTTTGTGTTTTAATTTAACACAGATATACAAGGAAGTCCAAATGTATTTTCAAACCTTGCCTTACCTTCAGCTGCTTTAATATAATATCCATTCTCTTTACTTTGAGGGACATCCAGGAGCTGCATGATTCTATCCAGCAACCCATGAATTATCTCAAAACCAGGGTTTTTGTTATAGAAGATAGCACAGAGATGCCTGTGGTTTCTTGTACCTACATCTGAAGAAGGAAAAAGCAAAAAAGTTAACAACTTTTTAAAAACTGTACTTCAAAGACCATGTTTGTTCTGATCCCATGAGGTATCTATGTTTAACAAAACCATGGGTAGCAATTCGCAGCTTTGGTGGGTGTCTGTTTGGCTTGTACTTCCTGATAGCCAACTACCAGTTAATAGCCCAGCTGCTCGGTAGCATGCCCTATCATCTTTCCCAGCATGATAAAAAGTGCTCACATGGCTATATATTATGCCCAGCAGCTAGCCATCAATGAGTTGCTTGGGGGGTATAATGGTAAATAGAGAAGAATATGCAAAGTAATTATTTTTTTTTTCAGAAACTAACCTCATTGCAACAATAAACCTGTATCTGAATGATATTAATTCAGAGGATCACATGACTAGCATTCCCCCACTTTAAAAGGTAGGTTTTAGCAAAGTCTTTTCCCCGACATACTAGTTTTTAAAAGCTTATTATCCTATCACACCAAACCAGAGTTAAACAAAATATGTACACATGGAAAAAAGTTGCAGTCTTAGGCTGATGCAGTTTCCTTTCTCTTCCCCAAACATTCTGTTCATCCAGCCTTCCCTCTCCCAGCCATGCAAGAGAAGATGGGAGGGGAAAGCTTGTAACTTACTCTCCCTTGTTCACATTGCAATAAACCAGAGACACACAACCTGAGGTTCCAGGACTGCTGCAGCCCTCAAAAGCCTTAGGACAAACACCCAGAGCCCCCACAAAAGTTGTCACTAAATTGTAATTTTATCTTGAGTGACAATTATTAAATTTATCATAAAAATTACTAATCGTATTAACTATAATTAATAGATTTTTAATTTAATTTAAATTATATTCAACTATACAGTAGGTATTTTCTTTTGTTCCTGCTTCAACAAGTTTTTAGCAATCCTAATATACTATTCAAAGGACAAAAACGGTCATGGGCCAAAAAAACATTGTATACCACTGTGATAAACTATGGTCTAGTATGACTTATGTGTTGAATTCCTTTTAGTTGGAAAATGTGGCCAATAAAATGAAATTAGAAATAAAAATAGCAGTATGAAATTCATTCGCTACAGACCACATAAAAGAATTGTTGCCAAACCGAAGCAAAACTTTCTTGGATAAGCTTAGGTTCTTTTTGGCCAAATAGAAACTTATTGCATCATTCCATAAAATTATTTTCCTGTTTTTGTTTTAAAGTGTAGGAGCCAAGATGTTAGGAAAAATTACATATGTATTGTAGAGAGTTCAAAGTGCTGTTTGAAGAACCCGTTCCATACAATTTGCAAGGAAGGTAATCAGTGGGGGCTCTCTGGAACAAGCCAAGAGAATGTAACAAGAAATACTAGTATATGCTGCCCCCTGGCAGCAAAAAAAATTAAAACACATTTTGGAAAATTTATCTTTCATACAGTATTGTTATCAGTACTCTAGCAGCAATACCTATACACTGTTAAGAAAACTCATGAAACAACTAATATATAAATGCAAAAACATTTCTGTGTTCAGTATTTCTATTGCCAAGTGCTTTTTCCCCCTAAATGTCCACTCCAATAGTGATGCCAACAGGAAAGGATTCAGTACCATACATTCATACACTGCCGTTCAATTTGAACATTCTACTCCATTGTTACAATACAATGGCCACACATCTGAATTACAGATATAATTTTAGTGTGTTTAGAACTATCTATTAACGAAACAATATTTATAATGTAACTGACAAATGTTCACACAGTATTACATTAACAGTACTGACCAAATACAACTGTCTAATAAATCAATTTACCCAAAATTAAGCACTGGTGAAAGCATTTGGAAACATAGTTTGTATTCTGTTAAGTATGCTAACTAATAAAACTGTGATGGCTAACAAATGCCTTGGCTTTATTATGTTCAAAAGCAGAAGGAAGGTTTTTGAGGAATTTTAGAATATACGTTTTAAAACAATACTTTTTCATAATATTGATACAAAGGAATTCAAAGCAATCAGTTATCATGTGTCTACAAATTAATCTTCTGCTAACCCATAAATCTATTTGGCATGTGCTTAGCTTGTGTGGATCCAGATGGCTGAGATTATGATCCAGGCTAGAAATTCTACATTGTCTAAGTTCCTTGAAATTGGGGGGGGGGGGGGGGAAGGTAAATAGTTTAAAAGGGCAAAGGAATATATTTTAACAGAAACTAGAGATGTGCAGTTTCTGGATCCAAAGCAGGCAAGGGTGTTTGAGATCTAGCATGAATACCCACCTTGTATATATCAAATGCTAAAGAAGCCCCATCCCATTGAATGCTATAAGCAGATGTGCCGGCTCAGGAAAATACAAGTTAGAGATAAGGAGGTGTTACAGAGGCAACAACAGGTAGTACAGGATGAGACCATGGCCAGTGTACCAAGACTATGCCTTCCTCTTGCTGGGCTACTGCATAGGTTGAATATAATCATATGTGAGCATAGAAAGAGAAGAAACAGGTCTAGCAAGCATACAGTAATCTACTACTCTGGATGCTATAGCTACAGTGAACTCACTTATATCCCTGATATTTGCACTAGATGAATGAAAATTTTCCTACCCTTGGTGGAATCTTTCACTACAATGTCAGAGATTTCAAAGAGTTTCAGAGGTAAAGGCATCTTCTTATTAGCTGTAATAGTTTTCAAGAGTCCAGGCAACAGTGTAGTCCGTGCCACCTGTAGGACACATAAGGTGCTTGATAAATTATACTTCCCTGAAAAGAAAAGTTGCCAACATAAGCAAGAATGGGATTTCACATGGTTGTTGTGGGGAAAATAGGAGGAGAGAGCATTAAACAAGTAAGCTGCTTTACAGTATTTTGGTCAACTTAAAGGCAGGATAAAAATCTAATAAATAAATATCTACATAATTAATCATAAATGCATAACCCTTATTTTTCCTTTACAGTACAGGCCCATGGAGAAATATTAATTTCCATATTAAAATCTGTCCATATTAATTATATCACAAATTTCAAATAAACTGGAAAAATGGATAAAGTTAAATATTATAAAAGATTCTTTGCCTTGACCACTAAGAACTATACAACAACTAGAACTGAGAACAAAATAAGGCATGTGATTAGCTTCTACTTTAAAAAATAAATAGGTAGGGTTGGGAAGAATGTGAAGGTGAATATACCATCTTATTCACAACTTTGCCTGCTGGCCAGGAAACATCATATATGGTATTATACTCTAGTAGAATATGAGTGGTTTTTCTTAAAAAAAAAAAAAAAAAAAAGATGCCTTTTGCTATACCAGCTTCAGGCTAATATAGCTGAAAGACCCAGGCTGATAAAGCTGAAAGTTCCTGAAGTTTAGAGCTGTTGGTACCTTGCTCCAAAATGTCCCATTTTGAGACTCTACAATTGCTGGCACAAACATTGCTGGTGGTAACTTCCTGACTTTGGAACTTCACAAAAGTAGAAAAAGACTGCAGTCGAAGATGTAGCAGATGCACCCTCCTAGAGAGGTATGATTCCTCATGAGTCTAAATCCAGCAATCTAGTTTCAAGGCTAGGATTGCAATGAATTTTTCAGGTTTATACTGAAACTTTTGTAGCTCTCACCTGAAATTCAGCTGTTTTGGGGTTGGCTATATGTACAGCTTTTGTTGCAGAAATATCAATCCCCAACTTACTAGCGATGTCTTCTTGGGAACACTGAATATGGATACAGGAAGTCAATGTATTTAATCATGTTAAATTACAACTCAATTGCAAGAAGAATTAAAAGCCGAAAAAGCAAAGAAAGAAATAAGGCTCAAGCCCCAACAGTGAGTTAATTTTCATGTTACAGTACTACCCAATTTAGTAACATTTTATTGCTATAATTATGCCGTTAAGGATTTTAATTATTGCTGTTTAAGGAATAACAGTTTTTATCAAACCTTAGAATTTAAAAAACAAACAAACCAAAACCTTAATCTGAAACCTTGCTGATAAGATTGGGGACCCACATTACCAGTGCCACTGGGCTGAACAAAACTCTTTCAGCGACGTCCAGGTAGACACAAAGCCACCAAAAGTTGGAACCTCAAACCTCTATTAGGGTTGTGCACATGCATGCATGCGGAGACGGCCAGGACCAGCTTATAAAACAACTCAGCAATCATGTAGAAAGACAGGCTTTAATAGGTTGAAGAGGGGAGCATTATACACACGTCCACATGCAGCAAAATACCTATTTGAAAGGATTTATAGAACCCTATCTTCCATTTCTTATCCCAGATGAATTATCTGGAAGTACAGTGAGGCAAAAAAGTATTTAGTTAGCCACCAATTGTGCAAGTTCTCCCACTTAAAAAGATGAGAGAGGCCTGTAATTTTCATCATAGGTATACCTCAACTATGAGAGACAAAATGGGAAAAAAAATCCAGAAAATCACATTGTCTGATTTTTAAAGAATTTATTTTCAAATCATGGTGGAAAATAAGTATTTGGTCAATATCAAAAGTTCATCTCAATACTTTGTTATATATCCTTTGTTGGCAATGACAGAGGTCAAATGTTTTCTCTAAGTCTTCACAAGGTTTTCACACACTGTTGCTGGTATTTTGGCCCATTCCTCCATGCAGATCTCCTCTAGAGCAGTGATGTTTTGGGGCTGTCACTGGGCAACACGGACTTTCAACTCCCTCCAAAGGTTTTCCATGGGGTTGAGATCTGGAGACTGGCTAGGCCACTCCAGGACCTTGAAATGCTTCTTACGAAGCCACTCCTTCGTTGCCCGGGCAGTGTGTTTGGGATCATTGTCATGCTGAAAGACCCAGCCACGTTTCATCTTCAATGCCCTTGCTGATGGAAGGTGTTCACTCAAAATTTCACGATACATGGCCCCATTCATTCTTTCCTTTACACGGATCAGTCATCCTGGTCCCTTTGCAGAAAAACAGCCCCAAAGCATGATGTTTCCACTCCCATGCTTCACAGTAGGTATGGTTTCTTTGGATGCAACTCAGCATTCTCTCTCCTCCAAACACGACGAGTTGAGGTTAGACCAAAACGTTCTACTTTGGTTTCATCTGACCATATGACATTCTCCCAATCCTCTTCTGGATCATCCAAATGCTCTCTAGCAAACTTCAGACGGGCCCGGACATGTACTGGCTTAAGCAGGGGGACACGTCTGGCACTGCAGGATTTGAGTCTCTGGCAGCATAGTGTGTTACTGATGGTAGCCTTTGTTACTTTGGTCCCAGCTCTCTGCAGGTCATTCACTAGGTCCCCCCGTGTGGTTCTGGGATTTTTGCTCACCGTTCTTGTGATCATTTTGGCCCCACAGGGTGAGATCTTGCGTGGAGCCCCAGATCGAGGGAGATTATCAGTGGTCTTGTATGTCTTCCATTTTCTAATTATTGCTCCCACAGTTGATTTCTTCACACCCAGCTGCTTGCCTATTGCAGATTCAGTCTTCCCAGCCTGGTGCAGGTCTACAATTTTGTTTCTGGTGTCCTTCAACAGCTGTTTAGTCTTGGCCATAGTGGAGTTTGGAGTGTGACTGTTTGAGGTTGTGGACAGGTGTCTTTTATACTGATAACAAGGTCAAACAGGTGCCATTACTACAGGTAACGAGTGGAGGACAGAGGAGCCTCTTAAAGAAGTAGTTACAGGTCTGTGAGAGCCAGACATCTTGCTTGTTTGTAGGTGACCAAATACTTATTTTCCACCATGATTTGCAAATAAATTCTTTAAAAATCAGACAATTTGATTTTCTGGATTTTTTTTCTCATTTTGTCTCTCATAGTTGAGGTATACCTATGATGAAAATTACAGGCCTCTCTCATCTTTTTAAGTGGGAGAACTTGCACAATTGGTGGCTGACTAAATACTTTTTTGCCCCACTGTATGCTAATCTCAAAAAACACTGAGAAGTCAATCGGGGCAACTATGGCTGTTTCAGTACTGAAACCTAATTTAAACTAAGTGGAAGGAGATCAAGATAATCAGTTTCATCTAAAATCTGAAAGCCAATTATTACTATAGTCTTCAAGGTTCAAGAGTTTCTTGAAAACAAGTCACATGCCTTGTTCAAAGCAGTTGAGACTGCTAGCTATTGCAGAGGCTTTCATCACTCTGAATACCCAGCTAATGAATCCATTTATCTACCAATGCTTGCTGACATACTACATGTTAGTATCCACATTACAAAATAAGGACACTGAAGGTGGTTTGAAAATTTTTTTTTCCTATAACCTGAACTTTCTGATGTTCAAAACAGGGCCAAAAAACTTAACTCCCATTCTGAGGACATGATGAAGCTAGTTTGCTCTTTGTCAACAACATTCTTCATAAAACAGGAATATTCTTATTATTTTTCTTCTTCTGCCTCCAAATTAGAGCAGATAAAACAGAGAGAAGGGCATAGAAGAATAAGGGTCTTTGGATTTCAAAAATCAGAGCAACAATCACATTCTATTATCAGCGTAGTGCCATATGTTAAGTATACTGAAGACATTAAGAAATGAAGGCTTCACAATTGCGGAGTGCTACTGCAGTCTATCTTCTTATAAGATACAGTACCCTCTACTGAGATCTATTAAACACATACCAGAGCAAAAGTGAGGGCTTCAGTAAATCCTGCAGCCGCCAAATCTTGCCTCAGAAGTTCTGTGAGTTTATTGAGAGGAAACTAGAGGAGAAAATAAAAATTCTTTCAGATCAATGAATATCACAAAACTATGGAAATTACTGTTAGTTTACCATTTTTCAAAAAGAAAGGAGTGGGATAACACCAAACAGTTACATCTGGTCTCTACAGAGGAAATGCAGTTCCCAATTAGGGATTTAATATACAGCCTCCAGGTTTAAACCTCGCCTTTCTGGAAGCCCATCCATTGCAGGTCTTTTGAATTTCTCAGATCAGTTGGGCATCTGTTTTGTATCCTTGCTATGGTAAACTCCCCTTGCTACAAGACATGACAGAAGAATGTTTTAATTCTTAGACAGTTTTCTTCTACAAACCCTTCTGGCATACTTCTAGCCTTTTAAGTGACAATACAGACTGTTTACTTAAGGGTGCAATCTTACTTGATTAGCTATGGTGTACGTTTTTGGAATAGTCATCTGAATGTTATTATAGCCATACGCTATTGCTGCATCTTCTATGATATCACACGCATGGATAATATCAGCTCTGGTAGGTGGGATTTCAACCTCTATATTGTTCCCATTCCCTATGACGTGTGACTTCAAACACATCCTTGTAAGCAGCTTTGCAAGGCTGGATGGTGTCTCACTAAAAGAAAACACAAAAGTAATTTTTAAAGAATGTTTTGAAAAATATTACCTACTTTCATTAGCATTCAAGCATCATAATTCAGCATAGGTAGGTACCCTCATAAATCAAGCCTGGAGATAAAATAGATGTTTTTAGAAGTCCAAAGCAAATCCTGATGATATTGGGTGAGGAATTAGTTCATAAGACTTTTTAATTAAAAATATGCTGTCCTATTGGTTTCAAATACTGGCATTTTCGGCATACCCAAATGCTCCCCACTCCCCAATCAAGTTACCATTTATACCTTAATATATAGCTAATAGGAAGTTGTCAATAAATACATAAATGGTTGATTTTTTTTTTCACTAATCAAAACTATGTAACATGTTCCAGGAGTTTTTTTAAAATAATTTTTATTGAATTAAAAGAATAATAATAAAAGACAATACAAACTAAACTCAGAAAGAAAAATAAAAATAAAGAGAGAATAGAAAGTGCAAGTGAAGGAAAAAAGAAAAAAGAGGAAAAAATAAGAAAAAAAGAAAAAAAATTAAAGAAAAGACTTCTGATCTTCATCACAAGTACAAACAAATTTAGTGATTCTTTACCCCCTATAAGGTTACATGCAAGTATCTCTTCTTCCCATAACCCATCCCTTATCCATATGCAAACCCATCAATCATTAACATTTCAGTCCTGGTGTCAGCAAAAAAGTCCATAAAGGGTTCCCAGACTTTTAATCTTGGTCAAACAAACCAACTCTGTACGCCTTCCTTTTGTTTCTAACAATCTTGATCTTTAATTTATTCAGATGTTATTGTAGGATTTGATCTCTCTTCAGTTTTACTTTTTCCCATCTCAAAGGCTTCTTTGAGGCTTTAACAAACCTCTTTTGTAAATTCAGTAAGGAGTCATTATCCAGGTCATTCTGTTAGCTTATCATTTGTATTTCCACTTTAACTGTCATCTCTGTTTCATAATCCATATTTTTTTATTTTCCAGAATTTCAACGATTTCTTTATATTCTAATATTTCTGCATCAGATTAGGTTTATTTCAGCTCTTTATCCTGTAGTTCTTCCAAGGTATTCTCTTTCACGTCTGTCATTCCTTCTTTAATACCTTTTGGAAATAATCTGTCCACAGCAGCAGACATCACTGGTGACATTGTAGCTGCTAGTTTCTGTCCACATTCTTCAAATATCTCCTGGAGTATTTTAAGTGTCATACCATTTTCTGTCATTTTGTCCAAATGCTGATCAATGACAAAAGGCAAGTCTCTCTCTCTCTCTCTCTCTCTCTCTCTCTTTTATGCTTGGAATCTTTAGCCCCCTCTAATGTCCAATTTCTGAAATCATAAATTCTCAAATTTCTGTTATGACTTAAGGTAGACTAAACAACTTAGCTCCCACAAAGGTGCTATTCATTTATATAATTATTTCCAAAATCTTATAGCAAAAGTTCTAATAATCCAAATTTGTCTGGTTCTTTAATTCATTTATAATTTTCTTGAATTAAACTCTTATTTAGCTTTTTGCTGTTTATTTCAAATTCTTTAAATTCTTAAGTTTAGTTAATTTTTCTGTCTTTCTAATTTACTTTCTGGAATGAAGGTAAACTCATCAGGTAGCTTTGCAAACTTATTGCTCTGAAGATCTCTATTAGCCTTAAGATAGTTAAATAGGTAATTTCTGAAAGTGATTAGAAAGTGAGGTTAGTGAACCCAGCATCCTTACAAAGGCTCTGCTGCAGTTGAGAGCATGATGGCTTTCCTTTGTCTTCCGGTACTCAAAACTGCAGGAAACTGCTGTCCTGCAGTCTCCTCATGAGGAGGAGCTGTCCAGAGCAAAAGTGGGCAATCTCTCATCCTCTCCTTATCTGGAGAGATTCCGTAGGACTGGTCTATTTGCCAGTCCTTCGGTTGTGGCTGTGACATCATCTCCGCTTGTTCAGAGAATGTTAGCTCACCATTCCTCACCCAGAAGTCCAACATGTACCAGGAGTTGTGATCAAAATTATTTTCTTTGCATAACCTCAAAACTGCTAGTTCTTTCACAAAAAACAAGAAAAAGAATTAATCTGCTAAGAGACTTACATATACTGCAAATAGTTCCTAAAAAGACTGAACATGATTTCAAGCGGTTGAAGTAAGAGTGACAATATAATTAGAAAAAGGAACTTGAGGAGGGGGATGAGGGAGGTGAAAGCGTGATGTTCTACATTCAAATAACAAGAAACAGCGGCAAAATAAAAAGATCCCAGTAGCTTTTAGCTCCAGCAGCCAGACTAGATTTCTCTTGATATTTAACATGCTATAGAATGGAGCAAATTCCAAACTGATGTTTCTACAAGAGTGACCTTATCTGCTAATCCTGCTAAGGGTATGGACATCTGACTCCTTCAGTTTAGGAGACAGATTATAGATTTTACGATGCAATGTACTTTGCACAATGTAGCATATGTGTGTGTGTGTGTGTGTGTACACACACACACATACATACATACTGTATATGGACAAAATAAGAGCACAGCCACCGATAACTAAAATTCACATGGAAGCACAGCTGACCTTTTGGAAAAGAGATCTATTCAAACCCCTGACACACCAGTTTATTAGTTATCTACATTGTCCATAAATCAGTACATTCATTCTTGCAAGACCTTAACTGTCAAATTGACACTGACTTCACCATGGAAAAGAACAAATGGCATTCCAAGGAACAGAAAGACTCAATAAAGGCAATACTATGTTAACACAAAGAACATACTCCTTGTACTGACTAAGACTTTGGTTTTTGATTAGCAAGTTGTATAAACCCAATCAATTGTGAATTATTCATACCTGACTGAACTTCCCTAGCAACATCATCAAATATTTCAATGGAATAGCGCTAGAAGTCCAGCTTTGCAGCTGTCTTTCATTCAAAATTATCCCTCAAAACTAATAATGTAATTGGTAAGTGCAAAATTCATTCAGAACAAAATTGGAATAGCATCTTCCAATATTATAATGGTAGCACCTAGTCTGTAACACATATAAAACTCTCACTAGTATTTATAAAATCCTCAGGAATATGTTTGATTCAGCCTACTGCTCACTGATCTTCCATCATCTTTATAATAGAACTGTTCAGCTGTTGCTTTTAACAGTGTATTATTTCTTTTAAAATAATTGCCACTTTTCATCTCAATACATTATAGGAATGGATCTTTCATTAGTGTATTATACAGGAAGAATAAGCTGAAGCTGAATTAGAAATTCCTGTTATTTATTATTTTACTGTATTTATTTTACTGAAAAGATTTATATGGCTACCCATCATGTAAAATACAGTCAGGACCAGAAATATTGGAACAAAGATAACTGTTTTGGTATTTGGCCTCTGTACACCACCACATTGAAGTTGAAAGGAAACACACCCAGATGGGAGCAAAGTCAGGACTTTCAGCTGTAATTCAAGGGGTTTGACAAAAGTGGGGCACTAACCATTCAGGAAGTACAGTCAGTGGCATACACACACCCCTATCGTTGGTGGCTCATAAGTAATGGAACAAACCAACATCATTACAAACATAAAGATTGCCTTTAATACCTGGATGAAAATCCTTTGCAGTCAATGACTGCCTGAAGTCTGGAACCCACGGACATGACCAAATGCTGAGTTTCCTCCCTCAAGATGCTTTGCCAGGCTTTTACTGCAGCTGCCTTCAGCTGCTGCTTGTTTATGGGTCTTTCTGCCTTCAGTCCTGTCTTCAGTAAGTGAAAAGCATGCTCTATTGGGTTGAGATCAGGTGACTGACTTGGCCATTGAAGAACATCCCACTTCTTTGCCTTGAGAAACTCTTGGGTAGCTTTTGCTGTATGTTTTGGGTCATTATCCATCTACAATATGAAGCGGCATCCTATCAGTTTGGCAGCATTTGGCTGAATCTGAGCAGAAAGTATAGCCCTGTACACTTCAGAATTCATCCTGCTACTTTTATCAGCAGTCAGGTCATCAAAAAACACCAGTGACCCGGTTCCATTGGCAACCATACATGCCCATGCCATAACACTGCCTCCACCATGTTTGACAGATGATGTGGTATGCTTTGGATCATGAGCTGTTCCTTTCCTTCTCCATACTCTTCTCTTCCCATCATTCTGGTGCAAGTTAATCTTGGTTTCATCAGTCCAAAGAATTTTATTCCAGAACTGGGCAGGCTTTTTTAGGTGTTTGCTGGCAAAGTCTAATCTGGCCTTTCTGTTCTTGAGTGTTGCCACTGGTTTGCACCTTGTTGTGAAGCCTCTGTATTTACATTCATAAAGCTGTCTCTTGACTGTAAATGTTGACAATGACACGCCTACCTCCTCAAGAGCGTTCTTGACCTGGCTAGATGTTGTGAAAAGGTTCCTCTTCACCATGAACAGAATTCTGCAGTCATCCACTTTAGTTGTCTTCCGTGGTCTTCCAGGCCTTTTGGTGTTGCTGAACTTGCCAGTTAATTCCTTCTTTTTCATGATGTTCCAAACTGTTGTATTGGCCATTCCCAATGTTTTTGCTATCTCTTGAATGGGTTTATTTTGTTTTCTCAGCCTAATGATGGCCTCTTTCACTTGCATGGACACCTCTTTGGACCTCATGTTGAGATTTCCAGTGAACAGCTACCAAATGCAAATGTAACACTCAGAACTACCTCCAGGCCTTTTATCTGCTTGATTGGTCATGGAGTACCCAGGAAACAGGCCACACCTGGCCATACAGCTGCTTGTGAGCCACTCATTCCATTATTTATGAGCCACCAATGATGGGGGGGAGGGGCTGTATGCCACTGGCTGTACTTCCTGAATGGTTAGTGCCCCACTTTTGTCAATCCCCATGAATTACAGCTGAAAGTCCTGACTTCGCTCCCATCTGGGTGTGTTTCCTTTCAACTTCAATGTGGTGGTGTACAGAGGCCAAATGCCAAAACAGTTATCCTTGTTCCAATATTTCTGGTCCTGACTGTACAATTCTGGACTGCTCACAATAATAATAAAACCATATACAGTAAAACCAAGAAAACTGGGCACCTAATCCATCATCTCCATCCATCCATCTACACAATTGCCAGGCTCCAATTAATTATAAGGTAGCACTCATTGAGTAATCCTGTATACTTCATTGGTCAATCTCAATTAACTCCAAACAGTAGGTAAAGTCAATTAATTAGGCAGAGGTGTTTTTTGAAATCAGTTCCTTTTGAAAGGTTCAGCCTGATGTTATTCTTTTAAAACAAGAATAGGTACCATTCTAAAAGGTTCTTTTAAAAATATATCAAGTAGAACAACTGGTTGCCCTAGCCCTTAAGATCTTCTTGGTAAAAGTTGTTCTTTTGATCATATGGCATACTGCTTTAGAAATTTAGCTGACTTAATTCAAAAGTTGGGAAAAATTCTTACAAATGCCCAATGAATGAGGTCAATCTATAATTATTTTAATCTTTACAAAAAGGAGAAGAGACCAATCTGGCTAACTTCCAACCAATTAGCTTATTAAATATTAAGAGTAAACTCTCTGCCATATACCTTTATAATAAATTTATCGACTGAATGATCCAAGTGAAAGTGCTGGCTGAAGAGCAAGACATCTTTAAACCAGGTCAATCAACTTTTGAGCAATGTATCACTTCAAATCATCTGGCAGAAAAATACTCCAGTTGCCAAAGAGGAATTCTCCAGGCAACTGTTCACTCCATCCCTAAAGAGAGTTTATGGAAGAAACTGACAGCCACATTTATAGATCGCCATTTACTCTGGCTGACTGTGATTTATGATTTATTAATGATTTATACTTTATTTATTTACTTTGGTTTCTATTCCACTCAATTCCCAAAGGATCTACACATCTTACAATAAACCAAGGTAAGTAAGATTAAAGCAAGGAAAAAAAGAAAACAATCAGCAATTGCAGCAACAACCTAAGTGCTATCTTCAGAATAGGACGACATTCAATTCAATTTTCCCCAAATGCTCTCTTGAAGAACCATATTTTAACTGCTCTTTCAATTCAGGTTAAGGAGAGGGGGTATGAGAAATTAAAATACTTGCCCCAAGGGCCTCCAATACTATACTGAAATTCACTAGTTTTAATGATAACTTTGACACTGCAGCAATTAAATTATTTCAATTCAAGATATTAAAGCTTTTGCTATATGGTGCACAACTTTTCACCTACAAAGATACAATGACTTTAGAAGGAATCCAACTGAAATGCATACGACCTATGCTTTGCATTCCTCAATCTGTGCCACATGCATTTCTACAGCTGGAATTGAGGTGTGTTTCTATAGAGTTCACATGAGAATTAGTTGCTTGAAATACTACCTAAAACAAACTTTCTGGGATGAGTTCTTGGTCCAGTCTATCTTCATTGACCAGCTTGACTTGGACCTACAGAATGAAGCTTCAAACTATGGTTATGGGGGCCTTGACAGTACACTTTCTTTCCATGTTACATACAAGGGCATTTATACTAATGAGTTTAATGCCTAATTCTCAGAGGTATTGGAATTTAGTAACATCCCATATTCAGAGTCCCTCTGCCCATGGTCAGATTAAGCCATTGTGACAGTTGTGAAACCTCGCTGAGTGGTCCACTGTCCCACATTTGGCACTGAGTTAATATTCCCCTATGCCTCACTAAATGTATCGATTGGCCTGAAGTATAGGTTGAGCACTTTCTACTAGCAGATTAGTCTACCAAAAATCCTATGAAAGTTTCCAGATTTTGCTCAATTATGACTGCTATCGGAAATGCTGGATTTGAATTATGCTTAGTCTTCAATGATTTGTTGTTCACCTTTTGTTTGTTTTCTTTTGGACTCTGTCCATATCAATCAATCAGTAAGTAAATATGTGGTGAAGATAAAGAATAGGTTTAGTGGATTAGATCTGATAAACTGAGTGCCTGAAAAACTCTGGACTGAAATCTGTGTCATCAACAAAAATATCCCAAAATGAAAAAGCAAAAGGAGGTAAAAAAGCAATTTCCTGATACAATGAAAACAGCTGAAGAAATGTAAAAGAAAAAGACAACAGAAGAAAATGTGTCCAAAGAATTTCAACAAGAGGCAAGGAACTAAATCACTATTTTAATGCATGCTTTATTTTTATCATATTTTATCATATCCAGCATATTCAGCTTTCAATCTTTATATTTATTTAAACTATTCCATAATTCAAGCCTATTCACTTTATCATATTCTAGTGAATGGGCAGGCTGGAAAGCCCTGCCCACATTCACTAGCAGAAACTGGGGACCAAGTTTCGATCAACTCAGAATAAGGCATGGTCTTTGTCACACAGAAAGCAAAATCTCCTATCCCTCCTTCTTTAGAAGGGAGAGACTCTGTGCTTGTGGGAGACAGCAGGCAGATATCCAGAGGAAGGGAAATGATGAAGAAGCTGTGTGCCAGGAAGGAGAGAAGGAGAAAGCTGAGATCATTCTCTTTCACCCCCAGATTAAAGTTTGGAATTTCCAGAAAAACAAAAAGCACATCCAGGAAAATTGAAATCAGAAGGAAAATCTGATTCAAGGCTCTGTTACTTGGCAAAAAAATTCTAGCTGGAACTGCAATAGGTTTAATTTTTGTTTTTTGTGTGTGTTGCTATCATTTTTATGTCTCTGCACAATTTAAGGGCCCTGAAGTTCTTGTCAGTTCGAACCAATCTTTCAGGGATTCTGGGCTAATGAACCCTTAAAAACCTGTTAGCTCTTACTGGTAGGAAATTTGTGCCATCTTGTGCTCTGCTAGAATTCTTATATTTACTTTTATATATTCTATTGAAACCTTTTTCTTGTCCTATTCATTAGAATTGCTGGATCCCTTAATTAAAACAGCTTTCTAATTGATCAACAACGTGTACCTGCATTCAATAGTGTTATTGCACACCTATCAGCCTCCCAATTTTTGCCTAGTAATTACCAGAAAGTAACCAGCATACTGGTTGGGGAAATCTGGGAGCTGGTCCACACATCTTAAAGTTGCCAAAGTTGAGAAGCACTGCCCTAGAGGATAGATGGTGACAGTGAGCCTACAAGCTGCTACTCTAAGCGGCAGGAGGTGGGGCCAAAGTGTCAAGACCTAGAGGGCTTCTGGGGGTAGGATTTTTGAGACCTCCACTTGCCCACCCACAGGCTCTGCTGTGCCACAACTCATACTTTCTTTCTAAATCAGCAGCTGTGCAATAAGCTTTCTCATATTCATGTATTTTTCTGATGGATTAAAAATCTCTTCTGTACATCCTATGTCTGGCATATTCCACATTACATTTCTCAGATTTTGCTCACTGTCACTGCTCAGTCCCAACTGTGGGGTATTTAGAAAACATGCTTTTTTTCAGAACACACTGGGGCAGACAGGGTGATTTGTGACCATGCACTGATACTGGAATATTATACCATTGGTACTTACTTCCCTAATATAGTTGTGTTAATATGGGTCTCGTTATTGTTTTATTGCTTTCTCTTGCCTTATTTTAATGTTTTAATATATTTTATGTCACCAACAGTCACTTCAGCAATTGAGGTGGCTCATGAAGTAGCTAAATGAATAAATAAAATATCTGTTCAATCAAAATTCCACTAAGCACCTTCCTGGGCACATTTCTCTATACACTCTTATTACTTTCAATGGCATTCTTCTAATCATCAGGCATGTATGTAGTCTTCACACATGTGCTAAACAGACTGCATGGCACTTCATACAGTTACACGATCTACTTTAGCCTTACCATTTTTCAACATTCTCAGAACATTTATGACTTCCTTTTCATCATTTTTTCTTTGACATTAACATTCATAGCTTTTATTTAAATTTTTATCCTTAACGTATCAGTATCCTGATACTCCTCCCAACATTCTCTCACTGGTTTCATCCCAAATAATTTAATCATTAAAAAACACATTTAATTTGCTTTGCAAGAGACACCTTGCTTAGCTCTCTTCAGCCACTTCCAATTTTTTTTTTTTTTTCATCACAATTACTCTTACATGTTTTTTGCCTGATTTAAACTTGACCTTCCTTGGTCTCTGTGATTCCATCCTAGGGAACCATCCTTTTCTCTCTATACCATATATTTTCTCATATTTTTTTTACAACAATCATTTTCTTATTCACTTTTTGCAGCCTACTTAATTTCATCATTTCACCAAGCATGCTTTGTCATGTTTTGTATTAACATAACTTACACACTGTGGCCCTTTGTAACATGATTCTTTTCACTCTGTTCAAAGTAGCTTCCACATTATCTTTCCTTACATCCACTTTCTATTATTTCTGTGAGTATATTAACCTATCTTCTCATTTGCTTTCATAGAGAACTCATACTTTTTCTTTCAGTTATTCTTTATTTTCACTCTCACTCATTTCACTTTTATCCCTTTTACTTCCAGAAAATGTCCATTTTTTCTTAAGGATCCACTTTTGGCATTAAAAAAAAATTAGTCTTTCCTATATGAGATCTTATAACCCCCTTTTATCCCTCACTAATTCTCTGCAACTTTTATTAGAAACATTCAAGCCAATCATGCTTTTAAATTTAGATTCTTTCCTCTGGCATGTGTACAAATGAATAAATTTATGCTTATATCATGTATTCAAAACAGACTTTTTCTAAATAGATACTAATTATTATTCTCATTATTAGGTTCTCTTGTTTCAGTCACACACATTCATACATGTCATCTAATTTAATCACTTTGTTCTCAGAATCATATCCTTTCAGAAAATTGCGTGATTTTTCTCAAAAGCCTGGTTCTTTCACTATCACCATTCAGTGGAGTATAATGTACAACTATCATTAACCAATCAATTATCACGATACACTACCCACAGCACTCTAGATGCCAATTAATTTTTTCTAGCATATACTTTAGCCATTCCATTCATCATCAAACCTACACTTTGATTCCATGCAGGTATCTATCAACTGAATTCTATACAATCAGACAACCTGCAATCAGATCTATTACAACTTTTCTCTTAGACTCACAGATACACAACATAACAATCTTTTTTCATTTCATTCATACTGTTTACCATTTACTTGTCCTACAGTCCAAGTTGCAATCTTCCATACGCCAAGATCATTGCCAGATGAGCCCCTCTGCTACCCATCATGGTTTTGGCCAATCAGGCTTCCCCACAGAATTTTTTTTAATAGTTCAATTATAGATTAGGCTACAAACTTAAGTTGTACCTATGCCACAAGCAGCATTCTCTGCTCATGGTAAGGACAGTACTGGTCAGTTTGGGCACTTTTGACCAGTATTCCACAGGCACAACCAAAGTCAGTTTTACCCTAAGCACGCTCACATTATCCTATTCAAGCTAGGTTCTCTAATCCAGAGACTACTTTCCAAGCTAATATGCTATCCCATTTACTAAGTCTTGATTTAATAAAATGAAGATGTCTGGTTAAAACAATAAGCTGCTAATGAATTATTACCAGTCTTGCCTATTCTTACAAAAATTATCATTAGTTAGAACTGATTACACAAAAATCTATCACAGATGCTGTTAATGGCATTCTATGTGCACTTTTTGAAGAAAGAGAACATACCTAATTCCTATCTTCTTATTAATTATTTCAGGTTTTATCTTTTCACGACGGTAGGACAGCTCCTAGAAAGATTTTAATACAAGAGTCACTTCTTTAGTATCATCAGACTTGCCTACATAACAAACTATACAAAGTTCTTTGACCAGGTATTGATAATCAGAGTTTTACTATTCTTAAATATTAGTAGTGCTAGTTGTTCTGGCCAACAGAGATATAGTCATTATTAAACAACGTGATCAATCTTCCTGACCAAACATTTGGTAGCAATACTTTCCATAACCATCCATCACATGAAGAACCATTTAACACAACATTGGCATCAGATACACATAAAACAAATAGCCATACGTGAATATGAACAATCCCAGCCTTTAAAAAGCTTCTCCAATATGCACTGCCAGGCAGAGAAATGTCAAGAGCTTATCAACATACAACTAACTGCTTGTTACAGACAAGCCTTTGCTGATATTTGGAGCAATACTGAGTTACTCATGCTCTGGAACATGCTGCTACTGAAACATGTGCAGCCTCTGCTTTGTTGATATATCAGAGGTTACCTCCATTTTGCATTGGCTGAGAATGGTGTTACTTTTCTTCCCTATCAATATAGGACAAGATCCAAAGTGTGCTGTTTTTCTACTCTGTTTTTGCAGTAAGAGTCTTCCTCTCAAAAAGATTGGAAGAATCTCTCTGTTAGAGGTTCTGCAGGAGGGAAAAGTGTCTGCCACTTTATATGGAACGCATATAAGAAGTTTGAGATCTCAACTATCCTTTGGACTGTAATTATTTAATTTCATACAGACATTAAAAGAAAAAAAAACCTTACAGAATTTATGGATAGATCAGAGGTAGGCAAACCTTTCGAACCTGGGGACATATTATGAATATTGCCAGTATGTGGTAAGTGCATTTATAAAATGGCTGCAATAGGAAACTTAGCTATTACTAAATGGCTTCCAAAGTGGACAGAGCAGATCGTGAAACACTAGGTATCGGCCCATTTTTCAAATTAAACCATTTGGAATGTGAAATAAACTGAATAAATTAAAAAGGCCAAACAGCTTTTTCAAATGCAAAACTGCTGTCTTGAGCACTTAGTAAGTTTTTCTGAGTTCAAAGCACTTCCAAAATGTAGCTACCTTGGACTAGATGCAACTGATTTATCCTCAGGATGGAGCATTTCAAATCAAAAATGGTTCAAATTTGAAATCCAAACAGAACATTCATTTACCAGAAGACAAACTGTGAGGGTTTTTTTCCCCCCACAGACCTTTTTAATTCCCCAGGATGCTCTTTACCATTATCACTTACTTCTCTGTGTGTGTTTTATTTAATCTTAATTCTCTTCAATAGGCTCAGTATCCTGAGGACAATACCCATGTTTTATTAAGCCATGCAGTGAAGCAATTTAGTTCAGGTAGAATATGAAATTAGAAAATGCACTGTAGTTGAAAGTGCTACCCACTTGGTACAGCAACACCTTAAAATATACCTTGGGCAACCAGTATATCTTAAGGTATTAAATAGAACAGTGTAGGAAATAGTAATGATCGTATTCAGTAAGGAAGCTCTATGGAATACAAAGGAGGAAATAAGGACAAATGTCCAGAATTTCTTTCAGGAGACAAGATAGTTGAAGAAGAAAATATCACATCCTGGCTTTCCTTTCCAAAATACTTGAATCTGTTAAAAAAATGTTCCAGTTCTTAAATATATAAAAACTCTGCGTTAGCTTTTATAATACTCACTGGAAAGATGTAGCTTTTTCCATTAGGATAAGTTACTTCTACTGCTTCAACCCTTAAAGAGAGCAAAAACAAGCAAATATTTAAAGCACAGGCTACAACACACAGGCGTATTGTCACAAAAGGAAAAGTCAGACTAACTCACGTGAATGGCTTATTGCAGTATTCACTAAACATTGTAACCAGGATATCGAGTACAATTTTTGCCTGAAAGACAGATAGCATACCTATTTCTTAAATTAAAGTATTACATTAAATTGTTAAATAATGTAATGTCAGTAAAGATATTAAATTAATGCATACAGTTTTAAATATAAAATTACAGTATCGGTTCATAAGAAAATTCTTAAAAACTTTACTACTTTTCCAAAACAAATGTGTTATGCAAAACCAGGCAACTAAATCACTAATTAAGCCAATTAACAAATGAAGCGCATGCATGTCTCTGAGGCTGACATAGAGAAACCCAAACTCTGAGTAGCCCATTACATTATTTACATTTATTTCAAATTTAGTTTCCAGAGACATAACAGTTACCCCAACAACTAATTCCTATGATCCAATATTTTCAAATCTCTTTATAAAGCATCAAACTGATTCTTTACATTTACTCTGAAAGAAGTCACATTTCTAAAAATTAATATTGGTCAGCAGTTAAGGTGAGGTTGAAAGGAACATCATTCTCATTTTATTTTGTAAATCAAGATTACACTTCATTCAACATTTTGTTTGTCAAGGGTATTTACCTTGGTAAGATCTGTGGCTGTACACTCAATGAATACATTTCTAGTGTTAAGACTTATTTTTGAATGTTCTCCTAAAAAATACAGATACGCTTGAAATGAAGTTGCAATTGTTTTGTTCCTGAGTTTAAAACAGAGACAGTTTTACAATTCTTTCAACTGAGTATTGGAATTAGAGCTATTGGAAAACTAACAAACAGCAGAATAAATATGCATGCTGTGATCCAAGTGATCTTTTTTTAAGTGAACAAGAACTTGCAGATCTCCTGTAGGTCCTTGCTCTTGATTCTCTTTGTTTACAGCTGTTCAGAGTTTTATATCAGGATATTTATTTATTTATTTATTTATTTATTTATTTATTTATTTATTAGCAAACTTGTATGCCACCCATCTCCCCCAACGGGTGACTCTGGGTGGCTCACAATAATAAAAAAGAAAAAAACACAAGTCCCTCCAACCATGGATAAAATCTATAAATAATTAAAAAACATATACTAAAAATATTTGAGAATTTTGCCCCAAGATAGTACTCAAAAGGGGACTCTGAAATCCAGATGTGCAGGCATGATTACATACATTATTTTGGGGACCAGGCCCTGAAAAAGAAATTGCTGGTGAAGGGTACAATGTATTCAGTAGAAGATCTGTATTTCCTATAATTGTTATAGTAAGATTGTGGTGTTAACTGTGGTTACAGCATGTATAAATATCTTGCCTGCTTAAAAAACAGATGTTATTTGAACTGCAATGCATTGCCAAAATTAGTCTTTGACAATGAAGCAGTACTGCCTGCGGCTAAAAACAACATTGGTGCAACTATTGATAGATTATTTATTAATACTTTTCTGAAAACATATCTGTTATTTATTTAAAGGTCATGCAGATGGGATATTAAGAGTAATCCCAAAAATATGTTCAAATTATGCTACTTCATATTTCACTTAAGGAGCTGAAATTATGTAGATGTTACTCTGTCATCAATGCTTCTAAAGATTTCATAGACCAGAATCTCTAGTTCCTATGTCATGAGAAATAAACTACAGCTACTGCTGTCCATAATTCATTATCTATGTGTGATGGAGGACTTGGATGAGGAGGTTCAAGGTCATGGGGAGAAGCATCTCCTCAGCCCACAGCCTGAGCCTGTGAAAGCAAAGAGGATGAGAACCACCCTAAGGAATTTGTAGTGTTTAATTGTAGAGTTTGGGAGTTAGAGTTAGTCTGGTGAGATTCTGTCTAGCAGGTGTAAGCTAATAAAGTAACTAAGCAATTCCAGAACCGTCTCGTGTAGTTTCTTGGGCTGAACCTGACGCTATGTTGCTTTATAACAGGAACAAACGACTGCAATCTGAACAGTGTGTGGTAGCAGTTTCTCTTCCCTACTGTAAGCAAGAATTCTGAAATTCTGGCTTCCTATGAAGTGCAAATGCACTTCCCATAAAAAAATAAGATTTTCCTATTCCTGTTCTTTATTTAATAGAACTTTATATAGAAAAGTACTCAGTGTCATTCTGAAAATGGGTTCTTGAAAAATTTGTAATCTTGGAGCTGCTTTGAATGATATATAGAAATGCATTTTTCAACAAGCTACATCCATCGTCACGCAAGTGGACTTCTGCTTATCTATGGGGTTTCCCTTTATCCTGTGAACCTTTCCCAAATATGTTCCATATGTACATGGGAAGAATGCAGATAGAAGGTGAATCCAATCTGCTAGTAGCATCCAGCCTGCTGAGTGGATTATACCCAAGTGTACATATGGGAGCCTCAGCCAATTTAAATTTTTTAAAAACAAAGATTATATTCCATTTCTGTTAAAGATTTGAAACAATCAGATCTTGAGAATATATTCAAAAAGCATGAAGAGGTTCTTAGAAACAGAAAAAAATTTTAAGTTGAGGAGTACCGTCCTGAAATAAACATAACAAATTTCAGACTATAACAGTATGCCATTTCCTATTTCTCTCATACTGCAAAGTTAATACAAATGTTGCTAAGAAAAATCTTACCATTAATTATTGGTGGCATCGAAAGAACAACACCATTGCTATCACAGATAACTGGATAAAGCGATTCATTTTCAATAATATGTAGATAGTGCCTAAGATGGCTATCCATCTAAAACCAACAAAACTAAAATTAATGTTTATATCTTTCCACAGATACCACTGCACAGTATCATCTCATAATTTCTGTATAACCTTATTATATACAGTATGTGTGTGTGTATATCTATATATTTTAAAATGTATTTAAATCCCTAGAAGAAGCACATGTTATATATGAAAGACTTTTCATAGGAAAAAGTCACTAAGCACTTGGAAGGTAATCAGCAATTCACTTTCTTTCTAGTAGATTCCTCATGTCACATTCCTTGTTCAAAAGTCTATGAGCATATATGTAACTAAAAATAGAACTATTTGTAAAAACTCAGATTATTGCTAATCTGTATAAAATAAGCAAACTATCAAGGAATTTGGATGTTGACAAATTCATAACAGTATGTAGTGCACAGTACATAGTACACACAGTGCAATTCTTCTGCAGAATCTTCAGTACAAGGAAATACATTGTCCAGCAACACCAGAAGAGAAATTTCTAATGTTATCCACCCTGGGAGACAAACCTTAAAAAGCAGATTTTGTCTTACTGGACATAAGAATTCAGGCCCAAACTATTATCTAATTTCTGCTTAGGCAACAAAGTGGGTTTGCAAGCTCACGTCTATGCTATAACATGATATCTAAATAAACAAATCATAGTTAGGGCAAGCACTCTACTTCCAGGAGCAACAGTACTATGGAGTCAGAAAGGAATTTAGAAAAAGTAAGCTAAAACTTATTTTACCAATGCTCAAGAGTTTACTGGACCACTGGATAATCTAAGTTTTTTTGCTACGGGCCAAACTGTTTTGTAAAATTCCTACAGTTATAAAAGCTGGATGTTAGCTGAGCTCAGTGTATAAGGCTGGTTAGTGTTTCCCCATCCCCATGAGTTTATTAGGAGCCTCAGTTGCATTGTATTATTTATGTGTGTTAAATATCTATAACCTGAAAAAAAAATTAAGTTCTTGTTTTTACCTTCATGTAATGTTGTTTGTATGTATTTATATATTGTATTTACTCAAGGCCACTATGTTGAGATAGATGGCCATATAAATCGTATCAAATCATAAATAAATCAAAACATATCTTCTTGTTTTAAAGTTACCTACCCTGTACATTTCCATGATTTCAGGAGCACTATATTCTTTATCCTGATTCAATGGTTTGAATTTAATTTCAGCTGGTGGTTTAGCTGTATATGTAAATGGGCCAGAGATTGCATCTAGATCATGGGTACCAATTGCAACTAATGATCTCTTCCTAAGAAGAAAACAAGATGAATTAACATGCCATCCACATATTAAATTCCCATTAAACAGGATACTGATGAAAAACAGGGATAAAGTGACATTTGTTATATTCTTGTATAATAAACATTATTCATGAATAATAAATAAACTTTGAGTATTACACTATAACTTGCATCTGAAAAATGACTGCATACAATTATTGTTATCCAGCAATTTCCTTCCCTTTTTACTTACATTTGATTTCTAATATACCACATAAAACAGAATTCTTAAGCATTTTCTTTTCAAGTTTAACATAAACTAATTCAAAATGGTATAAAACACTTTCCAAAGCATTGTTTAATATTTTACTAAAAATAAATTGCTTTTCAGAATACAACTAACCTGCATATATTTTGATGCAATTTCTCCTGTAGGTCAATGAAACTATCATAGCGGTCTTTGACAAAAGTTATATTACGAAGAATTGCAGCCACAGCATAAGGACGGATATTGGCAGTCTGCCATAAAATGGATACAATTATCAGTAACAGACAATTTGGGCAAAAATATTATATATGGATTGTTCTATAAAGTGATCCATTATTTAATAAAATTAAGTCTTCATCTTAAAGCAAAACACTTAAAATAACTCATCCCCAAACCAAATATTACTTATTAGAAAGATCCAAAGAATCAAAGTTCTATATGCTCAAGGAGGTGTTAATACCATATAATGCATAACACCACTTCACTCTCCCCAACATATACCCACACCAACTTTCTCACATAGCACATAATAAATTACTTCTAAAACAGAGTAGAATTCTAAAACTACATTGTGATATGACATGGAAGTCAGCATCCTGCAGTTTTGGTTCCAGCTTTCAAGAGCTGGCAATGTTTACAATAAGCAGATGGATTAATTAAAGTTTAAAAACAAGACTTTGGAGTCAAGAACACAACTGAAAGAATGAAAATCACCACAAAACCTGATCTTGCCATTCTTGACAAGCTAAACACTCACTTAACTCTTTTCTGAACATGAATAAGCATAAATTGTTTGACCTTTTTAAGTCAGCATTGAATTAACATTAGTATCATACATTTTTTTGTGAATTTTAGCATGGGATTCAAGGATCAACTGTTTTAAAAATGCTATTACAGTAAACACCTGCAAAAACTTGAGACAAAATACCTTTAAAAATAAGCATTAATGGTATTCCTTAAATGTCTGCACTCAAAGGAAAAGGACCAGTGGTGCAATAAAGCAATACAACAGCAATTTTATTGCTTGTTGACTCTTATCCAATCTCTACAAAAATTTGAAAAACATGTATTTACAATCTATGCATCAAGATGAGGATTCAGTTTTACTTACCTCTTCAGTAATGGTAAGCCTTTGAATTTCACCATTGGGTGGTGTGATTTTTTTGTATCGTGGAGCCCTTATTCTAAAATATTGAGATTTTAATATTAAAGATCAGTTTTAGAGCCATAAAAAAGTAGACTCCACCTTAATGCTCCTCCCTCATCCAACCAATACCCCATTAGCACATGGAAACATATAAATACTTCCAGCATGGTTCAAAAAGCTGTTTTGAGCTAAAAAAATTTAAAATTTGCATATCACTAGTAGATAATTTTTTCTGCCACTTATTATCAGATTCCCAGCCACACATTTAGAACAAGGATTGGCTGTGTCTTATATATTTTAAATATTGTTAAATATCAAATAGCTTTCTGAGCAACAATATGGAAATAGTTTGCCATTACAACCTTTTAGAATGTTTTTTCAACTTCTCACTCTATCTGAAGTTACATATCTAAAAAGTATTAAATATTTATGATTTAATAACATAATATACAATAAGATATTGCTTAAACAACAAACATAAGTTACATGTACCAAAGCAGTTCAAGCAACCTGAATTTCTAGTTATCTCTGAACTTCTCCTTTAAAAAATGAAAAATACAGGTAGTCCTTGGGTTATGATAGCAATTGGGACTGGGATTGCCATCACTAAGCAATGCGGTTGTAAAGTGCGATGTCATGTGACCGCATTGCTTAGTGATGAAAATCCCAGCAGTCCCAGTTGCTGTTGTAACCCCAAGACGTGTGGGTCATTAAGCAGTAAGTGGCAGGAGTCCCAGATAAAGAGCGCAGGGGTGCCACGCAGGGGTGGGGCAGTGCTGGGGCAGCCCCTAGGAGGGCCGGTGTAGGCTGCATGTGTGCTTGGGAGGCCTGCTACAGCCAACACAGTAGTGCAGGAAGGCTGGGGGATGGATGGTACAGTGCGAGCACAGGAAGGCCAGGGGATGGATGGCATGGCAGGGCACAAGCACAGGAAGGCCAGATAGACTTACCAGAGTGACTTGTGACCTTCACTGTTGGCTTCCCCATTGACTTTGCTTGTGGGAAGCCAGCAGGGAAGGTGGCAAAAAGCGATCACATGACTGCAAAACACTACAATTGTCATAAGTGCAAGCTAGTTGCCAATTACCCAAATCATGACCACATGACTGACACTGCGACATCTGGAACATCAAAGACCAGTTGTAAGTACCACTCATTCAGCACCATCGCAACTTTGACTGGTCGCTGAACGAGTGATCAGTAAGTGAGGACTATCTGTAAAGTATAAACTTTCAGTTAGTAGATAGGATTTCTTGCTAAAGGCACAAACATTTATACTATCAAACACATAAAGAAGTTGACATGTTTCATCTGACTGCTTACTTATAAGCCTAATGAAACACTTAATAATATTAGTTTCAAATGTCATATTACCTCTCTTTAAAAACCTGAAGACCTCTCACTAGGCCTTCCAAACAAAGGAGGTCATATCGGTTAGCAGGAACATCAATTTTATACAGAATGGTTTCTGATGCACCCTCTGCTTTTCCATCACCTTTTTCTTTGCTTATTATGTCCTTCTCGGAAGTCTGAAATTAAAAAAAAAAAAGTTTTATAAAGCATACGAACAAACAAAAATAATGAGCAGACTTCAAAATCAAGCAGTGTGAGTCCACTCTTCCAATATAACTTTTAAGCCCTTCTATACAGCTCCACAAATCTTGCTTTTTAGAGCTTCCCAATCCTTTTGAGAAGATATGAGGTCCATGAGAGTTTGCAGATGGGAAGGAGAAGCTTTGTACCATCTAAATCTGTTGTTAAAAATAGTTAAGGCAGTAAAAACAGAACATGGGATTTCAGTTCATGGAAATTGAAATCCTATATTCTGTTTTTACTGCCTTAACTATTTCTAACAACAGATTTAGATGGTACAAAGCTTCTCCTTCCCATCTGCAAACTCTCATGGACTTCATATCTTTGATAAGCTATTTGAAATAAGAATATTTTGCTTAAAATGCATTCATATATGAACAAGCTTATACTTAAGTTAATAATCAACCTCTGAAAATTAAAAAAAAATGCATCAGTGACAACCTAAACTATTTTGACCTAACACATTCCTATCATCTGATTGATTATTCAGAAGTAAGTTCTACTGATTTCAGTAAATTTTACTCCAAGCAAATGTGCATAAAATTCAGCTTAAGGTCAAATAAATAAACATCTAGATAGTACTAACTGTAAATATGTAACATCTAAAACAAATGTCAGTTGGAAGCTATCCCTAAGCTCAACATTAGCGTTACTTCTCATTACACACAGGCATTACAATTATTTTTTCAAGGTAAAGTTAAATTTGGAATTGTACTAGTTGTATAATCAAAGGATCCTTTTTTAAAGGTCAATACCGGAAGTTATTCATTAAATAAGCAATTTGATCTCCCCCCAGATAATTGTATTGATTATGCTAATTAATGACCTTTGTTGAAACCTGTAGGGGTATGTACTCTTTGATCCTAATGGACCTCTCTGCAACTTTTGATACCACTGAACATGGTATGTATCCTTCTGGACTGCCTGTGGGGTTTGGGGGCATCGTTCATCAATATTTCCAGTTCTTTCTCAACAGTCAATTTCAGTTGGTGATGCTGCCGGAGAAATTGACCTGGTGGTCTGTTACCTTAGGAATGTCAGAAAACTCAATTCTCTATCCCCTACATTTTAATATTTATAAAAACATACTCCTGTAAGAGGTTATCTTTTGGTCTGAGGTATGGTATCATCAATATTCTGATGATATCTAACTGTGCATTGTCAGCCCAGGCCATCCAGGCAATGTGATGGTAGTCTTGTCCTAGCACCTGGAAACTATATTGGAAGAAACAGTCTGAAGCTGAACTCACGCAAGTTGGAATTGTTCTTCCTTCACTGAAGTTTTCTGTCATACCCAGTGCTGTCTCTCCTGAAAGAGCATGTCTGTGACTTGGTGGCCTCCTAGACTCACAACTATTTCTGGATGGACAGATGTAGACCAAGATCAGGAGATCTTCTGCCCAGCTCTGGCTGGTGTACTGACTATAACCCCACCCGAAATGAGCAGAACTTGCAACTGTAACTCATGTTCTCACCATTGCCTAGTTGGACTTCTACAATGTACTTTATACATCACTTTCTTTAAAATCATCCAGAAACCCTAATTGGTACAAAATGCAGCAGCCTGCTTACTAAGTAGCATTACCTGTCATGAGTACATTACACTTGTGTTAAAAGCCCTGCACTAGTTGTCAATGGGTTTCCAAGTGCAGTTTCAAGCATTGGTTTTATCTATGTATTCATTATTTATAGTTTTTGTAGACTCTGAGTAGATTAAAACAGAGTAAAAATATAAAGCAACAAAAAAAAAGCATGAATTATAAACTACCTTCCCAAGATTAATGCCTCCAGCAATCGGAGTTTTAAAAGTTCAGCAGTTTTTGCTTACAAAAACCCTATATGACTTGGTCCCACGATACCTCCACAATTGCTTCCTGCAGTTAGAACTGTCCAATCTGATGCAAAGATCATAAGAAAATTGCTTGATTCCCCATTTCCATGAGATCAAAAGGGCCAATCTTTATTTATTTATTTAATTTTATTTATATTTCAAATTTGTCACCGCCCATCTCACTGTGGGGTGACTCTGGAAATATCAGGAGATATTTCTCTATCATGGCTCTGATTTCATGGAGCAACCTCCCCACAGAAATTAAATTAGCTCCAGCCTTGTTGTCTTTCTGGAAACAAAGATTGAGGTTTTGTGGAGGTTCTTTTTAACTAATTCAATGAGATACCACCATATTTTAATTAAATTCAATGCCTTTCATTTCATTCGGTTAATAAATAAAAAAAAATACATTTTATCCTTATTAATACCCAGGTAAGTCTGACAGAAAGACTGAGACTACATAAACTTTAAGAGCTTGGTGGTGTCTTGGGGAATGGATAGACAGTGCTTACAAGGCTCAACTGATTATTGAAAAATAATGAAGTAATACCCAGCATAATTAGAACTGTTCTATGTTTTCACTGTTAATTAAGTTTTTTTTTTACAAAACAGAATCCTGAAGAATGAGAGAAAAAAGCTTTATATAATGACAGCTGCATTACACCACACCCATCACATCTACAGTGAGTCTGTAGTAAATATAGCAATTGAAATACTTACAATTTCATCAAGTTCCAAACCAAATTCAAAACAGAGTTCATCAAATTCTTCATCAGCTGCAAAGAAATAGCTTTTTTAAAGTTTGGTTACATGTTAAAATTTAGAGTAAATTGGAATTAATCCATCTTTTTGAAAAAGATACTGATTTTATCATGGTATTTACTTAAATGTCACTTCAGAACTATTTCAGAGGTGGCCAGAAAGTAACAGGAAGTGATGCACTTTTGATAAGCAATCAATGTAATAACCTTCCACTTTCACAGCTATCATGGGCTAATAATCCATATTAATCAATAAGTAAAGTTGTTTCCTTTATGTTTGGCTTCCTGCTGGACAACACAAGTCCCCCTCCTCCTTCCACGATTTGTCACTTACTCTCTTCTCCAACCTGGTACCGGCTGAATGTGTGGGAGTACTGCTGCCCAGCATCCACAGCAGGCATGGGCTTGGTTGAAAGCAGTGGGGGCTGAAGCCCAGCATATTTGGCAGGCACCAAATCAGGGCAGGATAATACACCTTTTCGCCCCTGAGCTCAGAGAACTTTATCGAGGCTCTATTATGCTCCAAATCAACCAACACACCCTTTTCTTACTCTAAAACCGAACTGCCTGAGACCTAGTGCAGAATATCAGTCACGCAACCAGCCTCTCCCACCACCTCCACCTCTTCTGACCAAAAGGCACGCTCGCTACAAGCCCCTCATCTTTTCCTTACTGTAACTCCTTCCTAGGGCTTGAAAAAGCAGATCCCGTTTCACGCCGACTGTCGGCATGGCTCACTAGCAGTTCCTGCTACTTTCTTCGCGGCGCATGCGCCAGGCTCACTGAAACTAAGGAAGGCCCTTGTGGGGTCAACTCTGTGACGTTATAGCTGCGATCTAAACTTCTGCCCGATCCAATGCTGCTCTTTTGGCTCTGTCTTCGCTCATTTCCTTCTTCCAGAAGAATCAACATAGTATAAAGTTCGTCGAAACATTGTGTTCTTAAAGTGGTGAATAACCCGCCAAAGAGAAACTTGTGTAAAGTATGTTTTACTTGATAAGGCTTGTCTTTGGACACCTAACATTAAGACCGCCACATCAACCGGAAAAAGGAACGTATTTTTTGTCTATAGACTTACGAACAGTAAATAAAGGGTAGAACCGACTTCCCCCTGGCACCATTTATCAGTTTGGTAAAAAGAAGCAACACGTGTGCATGTAAGTCAGTAAAACCTACCATGTTGGCATTAAACTGAATACTTCCTCTGAGGTAAGGAGATAGAGATCGGTAAATCAATTTAAATGGGGGGGGGGGCTTGTTCATTTTGCAATTTCAAATGGGTTGGGTTCATGGACGGGACTGTATTTATTTAATTTATGTTCCTATATGATTTCAGCATATAGTAAAATCGTGCCTGATAGTTTACAGCAATGCTATTTTCCTGCGAGTCAGTTCTGATTGCTTGTGGCTACGTAGACATGTCCATGCAGTTTTCTCGACGACATTTTTCAAAAGTGGTTTTGCCAGTACCTTCTTCTTAGGGCTGAGAGAGAATGACTGGCCCAAGGTCATCCAGTGGCTTTGTACTTTCTGCATAAGTAAAACCTGCTAAATGGGCACTTATTCCTTATAACTGTTTATGATTTCCTTCACTCTGTTAAGCCATTTAATCTATCAGAGTTTCAGTTTTCCACCCTAAGGCTGGGTTTTTACAATAATTAGCCGAAATGTGGTTATTATTTATTCAGTTTATATTATTCATTTCTACTGAAAGAATGAAAAAAGTACTCAAGATAGCTGTGAGTATTTAAAACCCCACACATCAGAACATTGTCCATTACGAATGTGAAGTGTAAACAATAAAAACAATATGAGCAAATATGCCAAGGTAGAGCAACACTACATTCAAATTAATCCAGTTTTATCTGCTTTAAAAACTCTGAACTATAAACCATAACCTATATGCTGCCTGGTTCATAACTCACTAAGTCACAAGCTAGGCAGCCCCATTTTTGCCTAGAATATGGAGAAAGCACACGTCCTGTACTTAATTTATTGTTCAGTGTATTGCACAAATCCAGCAAATTTGTTTAGTTGAATATATCTGGATTAAGTTAATCATAGGTAGGCATGGCATGTTAAAATAGCCATAATGTTTAGGGCAACATTATAATATAAAGTGGATATGGATGAAACTGAATTTTTTCATTTTGGGTTGTTCCTTGGGGAGTGGCTCTTTCGTTTTCTTGCTGTAGCTTTTATTTGTTATTTATTTACCTTATTTGTTAAGCCTCTTCTTCATCTTATGGAACAGCTTGTTTTTCTCACTGGAAAAGATTTGGAACTCACCATTCTGAAATTCAGTAGTGTATTTGGAAGAACTACGTAGTCTTATCCTCTTCCAGGGAATTATTAATGTAGCTCAATTAATGAGTTCAGTTATTTATTAGCTACAACCATAAAAACTATTTTTTAATGCTTATGTGTTGCAAGCTGAACTGGTGGTGGGGATTGTGTCAATTAAGATTTGTCCAGATTGCAATTGGTCCTTGTATATAGATTGGTAATATGTAATTGGACAATATGTAAATTACAGCACTACATGTTAAAGTAATGTAAAATGATTTTAATCAATTATTTGGAGAAATAAGACTTATATATTCTACCCTGAAGTAAAATCTAACCCATTTGATATAGATTTTTTTTTTCCTTTTGGAAGAACATTGGTTTAGAAATTACTCCAAACTTTTGAAAAGCCAGTTTAGAAGGAATTAAGGACATGAACATTCACTTTTTTTTTTAATAACCGAACTTCTTCCGTTGCATGCTTAAAAGATATCAGAAAAATATTTTTTCTTTCTTTTTTTAAAGATTCTATGATTTGTTCTGAAGTGATGAACTCTTTTGTGCTTCTGGAAATCAGTCTTCATTACATATGCATGTTTGAAGCTACAAGTGCTTAATTTTGTGAATTTTCCCCAGTCCTTCTTTTCAGTTTCATCTTTCGAAAGCACAGATAGCAGAATCCTAATTACATTTCTTTGAAAGTAGTGATTATTTAAAAATATTTACAGGTGAATGTATTTGGAATTACTGTCACAGTAATATATAAACTGATACCTAAATCCTAATTCTAATCTCCACAAAACAGATTACTCTGCATAACATGACTCATACAACATGTTAAACTATGAGTGGTTGACGCTTTGTGCTAGGTTAGATGGACAATGTTCTGACATTAGGAGTCCCATTTAACTTTTTTGTGGGTAAGAGATTAATATAAAGACATGAATGAGACCATGTAATAGGGCTGGGGGCAGGATATTTGTTTTCCAGGGCTTTGGTGGTTTTCCTTTTTTAAAAAAAAATTGGTATGTTTCTGAAAGTATCAAAACACATTACAATGGAGAGAAGCCATAGAAATCATCCCATTATTTTTAAGCAGTTGTAGTTAGGCCATGAAAAAAGGAGTTTGTGACTTCAAGATATCTTAAGTCAAAACCAAACAAACCATGTGATGACTTATTGTTATGTATGAGTCCAGTCATAAAGAGCTGGTTTATATATAACATAAATGGCTTTACAAGTAACAGTACAAGTTTACTTTACACATTGTAATAAACCAAAGGTAAATCACATGATGTATGAATTAGTTTGAATGCCAGACTGCGGGCTGTTGAGCTTTCTGGGTGTAGTTAGGAAATGCATCTTTGAGATAACTACCCAATCTTAGCAAAAATATTGCCTTAGTATGAATTTCTAATCCCCCTCCCCCTGCTTTGTGGTGAGCAGTTACTTTAACACATTTTAAACACCAGATAATTGTCTAGATCAGTGTTTCTTAAACCTTTTGCCCTCAGGGCCCCTTCCCACTTTTAAAAATTATGGAGGACCCCAAAAGAGCTTTTGTTTCTATGAGTTATATTTATCAATATTTACCATATTAAAAAATAAAATTGACACAGTTGTAGAATATTTATTTATTGAATCATGTAAAAATAACAATATTAAGCCCATTAGAGATTAACATAACTAAAATATTTTCATGGAAAAACCCTAATTTTTTAAACAAATAATAATAATAATGAGAAGAGTGACACTGTTTTAAATTTCTTTTCTCTTTCTCCTATTATGGGCATTAATAGGGGCCATAAGAATATCTTTGCTTCTTCAGTGATTAATACCAGTTCAAAGCCTTTTCTCTGAATTCACCAAAGCACTGTTGCTTGAACTTCTGGCTTGCAGTTCATCTGTCTTGTTTTTTGTGCCACAGGTCACCATCCAAAACAAACAGGCAACTGTAAGCAGTTGTTCCCATATTAATCATCTGTACAGATCAAGGGCATAGTGACACACATAACGAAGAGTGGAACTTTAAGGGGCTCAAGGCCCAGAAAAACAGATGATGGAATACAGGTCTCCTGTTGTTCTACTTCAGCTGTAGTAAAGCAAGGGTTTCTGAATATGGATGGAACCTTGCCGAATAGGCATTTCTAGGATTAATGCAGCTAATACAGCAAAATAAAGACAATGAAGTGTTCTGAAGAATTAGTGAAGAGGGATTTTGGCACATATTGCCCTAAGTTCTCCCCAACTAGTACTCTCCAGTTTTGTTGAACTTTGATTCTTAAAATTCCCAGCTAAAAAACCAGATTGGAGAACAATGTCTTACACTATTCAGTACAGTATTAGAAGCTAAAGCCACAGCGATAGAGAAATGTTCCCAGTATAATCCAGTTGGTGTGAAATTTCTTTTAATATGCACAAAACGCGTAAATTGTACAAAAAGTGGCTAGCTTGCTTTGATGAAATGATTTTGAGGGGGGAATATCCCATTTATTCATATCTTACCTCTCAGAATATAGTTTAATATTTGAGCTACAGTATTTAGGTATTGGGTTTGCTTATACAAATGATCACAGCCTGCAGTCCGGCTTTCAGAAATTGCAGCCAGCTGGTACTTACACACATCCTGCTGTTTGAAACATCACAAGAATGGAAATAAGAGTACTGACAGAATACCCATTCTATTTTCACTGCTGTTACATATGTTGAAGGCCCAACACATATATGTCTGCTCTCACTCTGATCAAAATACTGATCAAAATACTTTCTTTAAAAACTTTGAAAATATAATATGCGGCCTTATATACTACCAAGGAGTAAAGAACATTAAAATTGGGGGCCAACATATAGGATGCACTAGTAATTTCACCATGGATTTGGTTATGATAAAATGATTGATAATATACAGATCAATAATCCATATGTAGATAAGTGTACTAGTTTCCATTGCAAGCCAGTATGCAGTGATTAAGGTGTCAGGCTAGAAAGCGGGAGACTGTGAGTTCTAGTCCTGCCTGAGGTCCAAAGCCAGCTAAGTGACCTTGGGCCAGTCACTCTCAGCCCTGGGAAGGAGACAACGGCAAACCACTTCTGAAAAGCCTTGTCAAGAAAACTTCAGGGACTGGTCCAGGCAGTCATCAGGAGTCAAAAACTGACTAGAAGGCACTAAAGGAAAAAAAAAAAGTTTCCATTACACCTGTGCGTATGTGAATGTTATTAGCTCATTTCTGAAGGATTCCATTTGGAAGGATTTTTAAAGAAATCTTTGAAAAAGACAAAATATTGCCAGTAATTTACTACAGAAGCTGTCCCAAAATAGGTACCTTGCTATAAACCTATATACCTAAAATTAAGATATATAATCAGTAAATAAGAATACTAATGATGATCATCACTTTTATGCTATAGAGACCATAATTTGCTGGGTGGTGAAAGCTAAAGTAACAACTTTGGCAACACTGTATACTGTATAACATAATAATGCTTATTAGCTAAAAGCTACATCAAAATCTTCAGTCCAGTCGGAGTTCCTGGTGAAAGAGGAGAAAATTAGCTTGTGCCATAAATCCAGATAAAACCTCCTCCATGCCACATCACGCAAGAAGTGCACTGTAAGGATTTAGCATATCTGCCTGCAATTATATAGTTGGGAAGGAGTTAGTATATGTCTTTGTAAATGCCAAGTGCTTGAGTCAGTGTATAAAGAGAGAGGACCATACCACTCCTTTGAAAAACATTTGGAGATTTACAAAAACTATTCAAAAACTAATATAAAATTATTGTTGTATGTCTAAAAGTTGCTCTTTATCAATTCTTTGCTCCTGGATAATCTAATTCTCTATCATAAGGCCAAGGTGCATAGCATACATTTTTCTGATAATACTGAATAAATTAACAAGCCTATCATTTGATGTATCATCTCTACTGCCTTTCTTGTAGATTGGATACTACTAATGTCCCATCCCTCAGTCTTTGGGGATAAAGGCTAATCCTATCTATAAAGAAGAGTAACACAGCCAGAATTAATAGCAACCAGTAAGCATATTTTCTTACATCGCTCAGGGGTGGAGGGGCAAATTGGAATTAACATTAACAATTTCTAAACATTTTACAAGCTTTGATTCAACAAGAAACATTAGTTTCCATGAAGAATGTGGCAGGATTTAAATTAGCAGACTAATCTGTAGACACATGGGGATCTTTCAGCTTTATTTTCTAAGTTGCAGGGTGGATGTCACTTTTTTCATGTTTGCTATGAGGATTGGATGCATGCAACTTCTCTGTCTGATGCAGTCCTCAGATACATGATCCCTTCTCTGAAGCCATGCCCATGACATAATGTGACCTACTGATCACATTGGATTCAGTTCACCAACTTTGGCATACAACATTTCTGCTATGCAGACTGGAACCTCACGTTGGATCATGATTGTTTAAACAAATCCTGAATTAAGTAGATACACATGTCATGCATAATCATGAGGTTTGGTTTGGATTGGATTAGCACAATGTCTGAACCCAACCACCACACAGGTTTATGGTGCAGTGTGCTATTCATGATGGTTTATTCAATAGACTGGTGAAACTAAATGTAATGTTTGAACCAAGGGTGGAAAAAGCCATACCTGAAATATTGGAGAGGACTAATTATGTAGAATCCAGAAAAAAATGTTTTTGTTAGTCAGAGGCAAAATTGAAACATAGCAAAAATGATGTTTGAGATTAGTCTTCTCCAACTAATGTAGATGGTTGGACTATAACTCCCAGCCAGTATATTCAATGGTTGTAATTCAACCCAGTTGGAAGACCCCAAGTTGGGGAGGCTTGTCTAGACATACTCTGGATTTGCACTATAGTGATCTTCTGGGCTGCCAGATACAGATGATTTACTACTTGTTCATTTGACCTCTTTGTGCTTTCTCTAACACAGAGACAGTGCTGCTGCCAATCACCTTTCTTACAAATCGGCTATGCCTAAGTTTGTTCAACTTGGTTATCAGTTTAGATTTAATTAATCCTTTTAAGAAATGTCTTCAGTTGAACTCTGAATCATGAGTTTGCTTAATAGTTTTCTGTAATAGCTCATTGAGAAGAACACATGAAAATTAGAGATGGTTATGGATTTGCTTGAGGCGTAGAAGTTTTGAATATATTTGGCTTCACAATTGCAGTTAATGACAAGCATTCTCTGAATTGCCTCAATAAGGCAGAGTTAGCTCGTAGCTATATGACTTTTATACTACAATATAATCTTCATATTAAGCAACATGAAATCCTGTTCACGAGCTGAAAGGAAGGCAATTTTATTAAGCCAAGTTATACTGTACTGAATCACCAGTCATGGCAGGATATATCTTGCTCAAATATATTACATATCTCTTGGCTTTTGGAAGATATTTAAAGCTGCTAGATTCTGTTAATTTAATAGGGCTTGTGATCAAATGGAAAAAGAAAGCTTTATCCCTTCTGAAATTTTCTTGGGGTGCCTCTTTCTATGTTCTTCCTCAGCTTGTTCCCCTTCAGATGCATTTGGACAACAAATCCCATATTCTCAACCACTATGCCCAATATTCCAATGCTGACAGAGAATTCTGGGAACTATAATCCTAACACATCTGGAGAGCACTAGATTGAGGAAGACATGAAATTACTGTGCAAGCTTACATTGGTTCAAATGTAGCACTGAACACCTTGGATATAAATTAAACATGCCATACTATTCAATGTGAATGAATTACACAATTGTAAATGTGGGGTTTTCTTTTTTTAAAAAATAAAACCTTTGTTTATGCCAATTTCTTTCTTAAATTCCTTTGCTTTAAATATGTAGAACTCTAAGGCTGCATGTACTTAGAGACAAAACTGTGAATGGAATGCTGTAATTCTTTTTTCAAATGTTTTGTGGTTTTTGTTTTCTTTTTAGCAAGATGTGGTGGTGGAAGCTTTATTATCTTCCTGTTCTGAAATTGCTGGGTTATCTCAACACTTAATGTTCTACCTCGCTTCACTTGATTGAAAAGCTCTTGAAGCTGGAGAAAGGAGGTCCGAATAGACTGTTTAGAAACAGTGTAAAGAATACTTTCCAATTAATGTAAGTACCTCCAATTCCAGATTGCTAGCTCTATGCTAAAGCTAAGAAAAAAACTGGAACCTCCCTACTAAGAGCATACACTTTATGAATAAAATAGTTAACTTTAAAGATTTTCACTATGTATTTGATGAAACGGTGTTTGAAATGAGATAAGATCTATCTGTCTAAACTAGTAAATAGTTCACTATCCTTTATCTCAGTAGTAAACTTTCTGGCAAATATGATTTAGAGCAATTTGGGCCATCTATCTTTATATTTTAATAAATAAACAGGCTAATTGTTGTTAGGGGGGTTTATTCCCCAAAGGTATAAGATTCTTCCAGTTATTTTGACAAACTTAATAATATAAATTAATCAGAAGTTAAATTAAACTTTAAACAATTAAATCAGAATGAATTTTGTACACCATGCTAAAGTAATTTGTTTGATTAATAGGAGGTGGTGCAAGTACTGCCTTTTTTACTTCCTGTCTTATACAGTTTTTAATCCAAGCCCCAGTTTTTTTCTAAGCCTTGGCATACAGGTAGTAACCTGGACCCCGAGGCACTACTGTGCCCCAGTTACCTCCCTTGATACCTATCAGGCTCCTCACTCCACCCAACTTTTTACAATATAATTTTACAATAAATAAAGAAGTGGGCATATATATATATATATATATATATATATATATATATATATTAATATCCATCATGCTGTTTTATTTTGGGGTAAGCAATCTTCTACAAAGTACAGAAAAAAATAGCCAAAACGACAACAACAACAAAAAAGAGTGGCATGAGATAAGCAAAACAAAGCAAATACAGTTAAATCTAATTTATGCCAATACCATTTGCTATTTCTCTCCATAACTTTCTGGCTTTGCAAACTGTCCTTGCTTCCACAGGGTCCACATCATTTCATACATAGCTTTATGAGAATTATGCCTAGCTCCCCCTCCTCAGTTTTCATCATATGAAAAGTCTAAATTGGAGTGGAAGAATGCCTTGTCACCTTTGCTACCATTAAACTGTTGGAAGCACAGGTGGGATAGAAATGTTTTAACTACATCAAAACAAATACAGTACGTGTTACTGATCGTCCCCACATTTATCTTTAGATCCTGATCTACGTCTTGTCCACTGCTGGATTACAGGGCATGCACACAAGCTTAAACTGGAATCTCTTGCCATTTTTTCATGTTTTGAGATTAAACTAAGCATGTTTATACATGACTGTGGCTAGGTTTGTACAGCCCCACTGAATACAACCAGATTTATTCCTGAGTAAGAGTGCTCAGGCTTTCAACCTTAGACAGATGGTGGTCTTTGTACACCCTTTGCTGATGGTATATACTTTAGAAATCACAAATGTTGTAACTTCCTATTTTTGGAAGAATGTTTGTGATTATTATTTCTAAATGTGCCATTGGCCAATAACAGCCCTGTAGACTTCTCACTTCTCATGGGCATTGCTTTTGATTTCCAGATGTATTGCATTACCTAATGCCATTTTCTATTTTTTTAAAAAAAGTGGATAAAGGGGCAACCAGATACAATTTCCTGAGTAAAGCAAAATTCTGTCTGATTTTGTCAATAGCTCTCTCTTTCTCTCTCTGCATCTTTTAAATGTTTTAGAATTTTTTTCTCATTTAACTGAATAATTTGGTGAAATATAAATTAACTGAAGATTCCATCATGAATCCAAGTTGATAAATTAATACGGATATTTTACTCATCTAACAATGGTTTACTAAAACATAATTTACTGAATAACAACAATTGTTGGAATTCAGTCAAATGAGAAACCATCATTTACAAGTTACAGTAGCTGGATGCATACAACAAATAATTATCAAACAAGCAACATTTTGGCTTAATTTGGTATTAAGATTTATAGCACATGGTTGTTGTCTGCTGAAAGAGAGCACTATGTTTGGAGAACATATAATGTTGAGAACCAGAAGTGTTCATGACATAATGGATATATATGCATGTCATTTAAAACCAAAATGTATGTCTTAATAAACTAGAATTTTAATGAACAAATGGTGCACTGGTGATGTTAGTTGACTTGTTTCTTAGTTTACAGTTGGGGTAAACAAAAAAGGGCATATTATCTCTTGTCATCCACACTCAAGTTGCGATTTGATTGATTGATTGATCGATCGATTATGTGCCATTACATTGGTGTCAACTCTTAATGACCACATAGATAGACCTTCTCCAGGATGATCTCTCCCCATTCTTGTCTTTCATGTCTCCCAATGGTGCACCTTGCTGCTGGTTATCATCTTCTTCTCTTTCCTTCTACCTTTCCCAACATTATGGACCCCTCAAAGTAGCTGGTTCTTTGCATAATGTATCCAAAATATGATAATTTGTGCCTCAACTGAAAATTCTGAATTGATTTGTTTTATAATCCATTTGTTTGTTTTCTTGGCTATCCATGGCGTTCTCAAAAGTCTTTTCCAACACCAAAATAAAAAAGTGTCAATATTTTTTTCTATCCAGCTTCTTCAAAGTCCAACTCTCACATCCATAGAGTGTCACAGGAAAATCATTGCCTGCATTATTCTGATTTTTGTAGGTACAGATACATTACAGCATCTGAACATTTTTCCTAAGGCCTTCATTGCTACCTATTAAGCGCTAGTCCACAGCTCATTAATGACTGCTAGTTCCTTTACTTCCTAAAAGTCAGAAGCTACCCACCCACTTCAATATCTTCACTGTCAGTTCTAAACCTGATTACTGTACTTGTTTGGTTTATATTTAACCATAATCCCATTTTTTCATCTTGCATTACTAGAGCTTCCAGATCATTTGCATTTGCAGCTGTCAGAGTAGTGTCATCAGCATAGTAAAGGTTATTGATGTTTCTTTCTCCAGTTTTAAAACCAAGCTCATCTTTTTCCAATCTAACCTTTCTAAATGAATATATTCATCATATAGGTTGAACAAATAAGTATTGCCTCACTTCTTTGCCAACCTGTTTTACCATGTTAGGTCAGGACTGTGTTTTCCTGTTCTGTTTATACATTTTGAATGGGGACAGTGAGATGTTCTGGGATTCCCATTTTCCTAAGGACATTCCACAGTTTGACACAATTGAGGGCCTTTCTATAGTCAATAAAGCACTTTGACTTCTTTTTGGTATTCTTTGGATTTCTTAATTATCCAGCAGGCATCAGCAATAATGTCTCTTGTCCTTAGCCTTTTTTAAAAGCAGCTTGAACATCTGGCATTTCTCTTTCCACTCAGGGCTTTAAAGTGCATTGGATGATCAGAGCGTTATTTTGCTAGCATATGAAATTAAGGATATTGTGTAATAGTTTGCACACTCTGTTAAGTCTTCTTTCTTTGGTATTGGTATGTAGATATGCCTCTTCCAATTTTTTTTAGCCACGGTGTCATTCTCCAGATTTGTTGGCATAGTTTAATTAGAATATTACAGATTCTTCTTCTGTTGCTTGCTATATAAATGTAGCTTTCTGACTTGGTAATGACTAGGGTGCTGATCTAATTTCATATTCTAATATAGAGGTTCTTGTAAAAAAGGAATATCTTGTAAGGTATATCTTGAGTGTTGACACCCCTGCTCTGCAGAATTTCAGTATACTCCTTTCATCTTTGTTTGATCTTCTTTGAAACAATTATTAGCTATCCTTATTGTGCTTTAGCATACTAATTGGAGGTTGAAATCTCCTCCTGAGTTTAGAGATCTTCTAGAAAACTTTACTTGCTTTTCCAGCTCTATCTTTAATGTCTTTATAGATGCTGTAATATTGCTTCTGGTCTTTTCCAACAGCTCTCTGAAATTCGTTGTTAAATTCCTTCCTGAAATCTTTGTCTTCCTCAGCTTTGTCTTTTCTGCTTTTCTAGGCAATTTCCATCATCTGTTCTGACATCTAGTTTGGTTTCTTCTGTTTCTTAGTCTTTTTTCACATTCATCCTTACAACTTCTTCAATTTCCCTATTGAAGTTTCTCTACTTTCCTATCAATGAGTTTCAGGACTTTCTGAAAGCAATTTCTGAGATTCTCCTTGAAAATGTTGGGTATATGCTCAATATCATATTGTGGAAACCAGTTGGTTTTGTTTTGCTCGTTTAGCTTGACTTAAAACTTGCACTGAGCAGTTCGTGAGCTCTTCCCCCTTTAATATAGTCAATTGATTTTTGGTGATGTTCATGTATATGGGTATTGTTTTGATTGGATGAAGACTGTGTTAGCTGTGAAGAAATCATTGGATTGGCAGAAACTGATGCATTGTTTTCCACCTTTATCCTGTTTCCTAGGCCATAGAGTCCAACTACATTTTCCTCCTTGCTATTTCTAACTTTGGCATTCCATTCTCCAACCACAAGCAGCACATCCTGCTGCATTTTCTGTCTATTTGAGATTTAACTTGACTAAAAAACATGTCACTCTCCTCTTCTACATCAGCGGTTGGAGCATAAACTTGATAACCATTATATTAAAGGGATGTCTACAATATCTAATTGATATTATTTCAAACAATGAATGCATGGTACCCAGGTACTGTCTTTACTATATTCTTCCTGACTTTGAAAACAGTGTTGGTCCTTCTTTGTATTTTCTGTTCTGAATAGTAAACAGTATGATGGTGAATTAATCTTTCACAGTGCTGAGCTTTCCCTTATTCATGTTTCTTTTTAAAAAATTTTTTATTGCTTTTTCATTAATAACAAAAATAAAAAGCAAAAAAGAAAACACAATGATAATAATGATAGAGATACGTTGTCAAAGAAAAAAAACTTTAAAATTGCTTTACAAAAAAAATGAAAGAAGTATGACAAAAAAAAGATGATACGTCACTGTCATTATACCAGTAAACAGTTACAGTTCTATATATAGTTATCTAACATAAACATTATTCAAATGCATATATATTTCCAATACATTTATATGATCATTTTTTTTAACCTACTGTATTTTGTATAGATGAGTCCCATATTTCATTATACTTGTCCATACAAGGTCTACATCTACAGACAATCTGCTCATAAGCGGCAAGTGCAATCAGGTCTTTGATCCATTGAGTGAACGGGGCCATACATTTATTTTTCCAATGCTGCAGTATCAGTGTTTTGGCCATAGTAAGGGCATGGAGAATCCATTTACATTGTCCAGTTGTCAGGTTCCATGTACAGTTCCAGGTTCCATAATTCAAGAGAATATTATCTTCTGAAAATTTTAGCTTTTGTCACACAATTGCTTTATCTGGTACTTTCTCCCAAAACTTAGTATAGGACATTATAAAAATGTGTGTTTTAAAGAAGCATTGTCCTTATTAATCTCCACAAAATGCTGTCTTAGACAATCCTTTTCTATACAAATGTAATGGAGTCCAATATATTCGAAATATTATTTGTTGTTGTTGTATAAGTCATAGTTTAAGGTCCACTGACACTCTTGCTGTAGAATCCCATATTCATGTTTCTTACATTCCATATTAACCAATGTAATTTTATCCTTGCAACTTTGGATTTTCTTTTCCTGCATGGCAACATCAGCAACTAGATGTCCCAAAAGCTTTAATTTAGCTGCATCATTAACACCATTAGCACCCTGAAAGATCTTCAGTTCTTCCTTAGTAGCATCTTGGGCATCATCGAGGAGCCCAACATCTAGCATAATTATCACTTTACCTTGTCTGCCCATTTGGTTTTCTTGGTAAAATATAGGAATGGTTTACCATTGCCTTCTCTCACATAATGTGAGATCATGCCTTTGCTAATGTCACTAAAGTGATCATCTGTCTCCTGTATCTTCCTGTATCACTGCTGCCTGTATACTTTAGTTGGGCAGCTGGGATGTCCTTCATGCCTTGAGTGACCCTGTTGGAATTATATATTTCTGGCATACAGTACAAGAATTCTTTGCTCATCACTCCCAGGAACACTCTCCTGATGAGGTGGAATGGCAGGACTTGAGGGGTAAGTCATGATTTCATTCATCCAAACAAACTAGAATTATAAATGCTGTAAAAATGCTACATCTAAATAACTGCTATGTGTTATGATTTAATAGTGACAGTATAGCTTTACCTTTATCCTTTATTATCCTGTATAAAAATGAATCCATCCACGTGTAATTTTAAAGAGAGAACAAATGCACAAAACTACATATTAAAGAATCAGTTTTCCTACTTTATGTAGTAATATGATGACATTTCTGTACATGATGGTTTATGACATTTTTCCATCAAGATATGTTGGTAAAAAAATGTATTCTTTTTCAACTGCTTGATGTGATTTTTAGAGATACACATTATGCATTCTTTGACATCCTTATGGTTGCATGTTTTAGCAATTGCTATTGATTTTTAGTGAGTTCTATTATGGCTGAGCTGAATATTCTTTAGTTTCACTTTCAACTTTACCCTAGTTTTATTCTTGGCAGTTTTCCTCTCTCTGCACTTGCTTTGGCAGTCATTTTTCTTTCTCCCATTCCTATATAAATTATTGTAGCCAAGTATGGATTATAGACTGTATGTACTGAATGTGATGTTATTAAAGCAGACAGTCAATAACCGTTCAGGGCAAATTGGGGAAAGAACATGACTCGATGATAGAGCACATGCTTTGCATACAGCACATCACAAGTATAGTCTCTGTCATCTCCAGATGGGCTCAGAAACAAACCTATATGAAACCCTGAAGAACTGCTGCCACTAGGTAGTAGTGTAGAGGTATATAAAGATAGTTCTCCGGTTACAGTGGCAATTGGGACCAGGATTTCCATCGCTAAGTGATGTGGTCGTAAAACATGACATCACATGACCACATCGCTTAGTGACTGAAATCCCGGCAGTCTCAGTTGCCGTTGAACCCCAGGACCATGTGGGTCATTAAGTGAGGATCTCACATGACCACGATGTGGGAAGAGGCAGGAGTCCCAGGCAAGCAGGCGGGTAAGAGCTATGGGCTGGGGAGTGGGTACCGCGGGCAGGCACTAGGGAGTGCGAGGCTTGACACAGTGCGGGCTGGAAGTGGCACTCCTTGGGGTTGACAGCCTTCAGCAATCTCAGCCTGCCACCACTTCCCCTGGGCCCCTACTTCAGGCCCAGAGCCAGCCAGAGTGCCGCCTCAAGTACTGCCCTGCACCAAGCCTCATACTGGTCAGCCTCAAGCCCCAGCAGCACCAGCCAGTCTTAAGCCTTAAGCCCCAGCACCATGGCAAGCCCCACACTGCAGCAATTTCTGCATCACCCCAAGCACCACACTCCGTTGTGCCAGCCCATGGCTCCTGCCACCCTGCTCATAGCTCTCACCCACCAGCCTGCTTGCCTGAAACTCCTGCCTCTTCCTAGGCAAAGAAGACAAAGAAGATCAGCCTGGGAGGGGGGGCAAGGGGGCTGTAGTAAATGCAGGAGGGCCCAGATTTTTATCATGTGACCTCAGGGGTATTGTGACAGATGGAACTTCAATGACTGGTCGTAAGTCCATTTTTTCAGCACTGTTGTAACTTTGAACAGTTGCTGAATGAATGGACATAACTTGAGAACTACCTGTAGTCCAATGGCATTACTTAAGGCAGTCATCTGTGTTTTAAATTAAGGTCATTCACAGTGAAAATAATGCTTCCAATACTGCATTCATAGGAATGATCAGTATTATCAACCAGGGGTCATTGTAACAACTGAACATACTTGAAATTATTTCAAAATTTCTACGATTTGCTATGATTTTTAGTGGCAATATTTCTGGCTTTAGCAGCTCTAGATAATATATTGCAAGTAGTTAAATTATTTAATACATTGTAATAATTAAAAATGTATATTTTTGGTGAATGGAAGACTAGGAGTAATAAATTACTTTGAAACAAGTATGTGCTTGGAACTCTTTTTATGTATTCTTTATTACTTCTGATGGAAAAATTGGCTATATGAAAGTTGGAAGACAATTTTATACGATGATATCATTTCCATGTAAAATGCTGTTTATACTAGCAGCCAGTTCAGCTGTTTATATTAGCAGCCAGTCCATTGAACTAATTAGAAGACATAGCATTCAATTCAGTCCCAGTCAAAAGATGTTGGGTATTTGTGATTGTAGTCTTCTTTTCACTACGAAAATAAAGCAGCATGCTATTATATAATATAAGCCAACAGGAATAAAGCTTGACTGAACATCTTAATGAAGTATTGTCTCATTATACTTAGTATGAATGGAAGTAGCAGCTGCTTCATAGTATAGCATTATCAAATTTAATAAAGAAAGATCAACATTGTAGTTTGTTACTATGGAAGTAGAGGGAATGAATTGTCATTTGGAAAATGAGGTGATGAACATTGTTATTGACACTGTGTATTTTTCAAAGGAGTCTTAAATACTAAACAGTAATACTGTCATATTAAAGCAGGATTCTTTCTTGAAATGAACACAAAGTCTGCTTGTCTAAAGCCTGCTGGTCAATTTATTCACTAAGATAGTCAATAAAACAGAAATGAATTTAATACCATAAAGTTAGTCCAGTATTGGAAAAGAAGGGAATTGTTAATATTTATAATATAATTAATGTCAATTCTAAGAAAATAAAAAAAACAAAAATTACATTTTGTTGAATTCCAATTCCCATCAGTTGCAGCCAACATAACCAATAATCTAAAGAGGTGAGAGCTTTAGCTCAACATTTGTATGGGCCCAACTACTACAGAAATATGATACCTTAAACGCAGTCAGAGGGGTAGCAGTTAAAGTGTTGGACTAAAAGCGAGGGGAGCCATGTTCTAGTTACCCACCACCATAGAAGCTTATAGGTGACTTTGTTCCAGTTACACACACTCAGCCCAACCTAACCCACAGGCTGGTGGTTGTGGGAAAAAAATAAGAGGGAATGATATGTACCCCTTGAGCTTCTAAATGAAAGGCAGGATATAAATCAAGGAAATAGATAAATAATGAAGTCACCAGCAGACAAGCTTTTTTCTAAGGTATTCATGCAATTCAACTGGGACAGTGGAAAAGTTATGCATCATAGATACCAATTAATTTACTAAGGTATAAACCTGTTATCATTTTAGATAGAGATTTTTTTATTTTATTTTTAGCTGGAAAAGAAAGTATAACCTGGCTGAGAATAAATCATCCCTTCATTTGGTCAAGCCTAGCTAGGATAGCATAGGGTAGCTTAATATCTGTTACTTGTCTTGAGCTTTAACTGTATTTCCACCTGTTCTTTGAAGAGTCTCTACCTCCATATGCTGGATCAATTATAGTTGTTCATCAGAGAAAGGCAACTTATGGGTGTTTGTCTTAGAAGAAAGACAAACTTCAGCTTCCTAGATTAGACTAGGAAGTTGAAAAAGTGTCACAGAAGAAGGCAATTGCAAACCAATTCCATGGACAGGTCCACATGGATAGATCCATGAATCACTAGAAGTTTTCTTGAATGAGACTTCCCTTTTTTACTTATTTTTGTCTCCAGAAGACATTTATTTTTAATCCATAAATACTGGTTACAAAAGATATTAATAATAAATATATTTATGTGGAAAGAGAGCTGCTACAGCATCAGCAATGGAAGGGATACAATATACACTTGATTACAACTGAGGAAAATGTGTTGGCTGCCTGTATTTGGTACATAAGAAGCTGCCCTATACTTACTTGATCTAACTCAGTTTTGTCAATACCAGCTGGATTCACGCATCCCAAAATGTGGTTTGCTTGTTTGTGGCTTAGCATGGTGCACAAGCCAAACCATTCTCATTTCTAAATTGCGGCATATGTATGACATAGTGTTTTGTATGGACTCAGCTAATTGTTTATTGAATAAACTATGGATAAATGAACTTGTAAATCTGGTTGTTAATTGTTAGAAGAACTGCACAGTTTCAGGCAAGAACATTTTTTTCCAGTGCTACCTGGAGGCAGTAGAGATTGAACCCAAGACTATCTGTACTCTACAACTGAGCTACAACTTCCCTGTTCCAAGAACCAGGTAGACTTTGCCTTGTTTATTAATGTTAGAAATAATTAATTGTTCCTCAGATGGCCAAGTTAACAGCGTTAATAAGAGATAATACTGTTTCTAAACTTGTCTCCTCATGGCATCCCTTTCTAGGTTACATGCTTGGGTGGGAAGAAAATGAATCTTTCTTTGTGGGATTTAGTGATTAGATGGTTTGTGCTGATAGAAATAATGTAAATTTGGATTAATTAGTGGTAAGAGATTAACCTTTTTTAAATTTGTACTCATATCTGTATTGGAGATAGTTGGAAGTCACTTTCTGTTTCATCTTTCTATCTGTTCTCACTATCTTAGTTTTTGTCTTTTTCTTTTAGTTCTATCTTCTTTCTTTTCTATACTTTCTGATTTGTATTTTAACTGTGCTTTTTATATATCTTAATAAAAGTTTTAATTAAAAAAGGAAATAATTAATTGTTCTACAATTATATGGGGTAAAAAAGCACACCTGTTTTATGTTTCTATTAATCCACTAGATGTCACCTTTCTTTTTTATTTTCCTTTTGTTGTTCACCAAAATTCTTGATCTCTGCAGGTGACATCATCAGAGGGTTGTAATGTTACAAGGAAGGGCTGGGCCAATTGTTTAGAGCCTGTTTTTCAGAGTTTTTATTTTTTTTTTAAGATGGGAATTGGAGCAGAAAGCCTCTGGGAGCAAAAGTTCTCCCATTTCCACCTTTTAAAAACTCAGACTGCCTCCTTTCTGCAAAATGGCCTGACTCATACTACCAAAACTCAGCTGCAAAATATACAGATTTCAGTGGCATGATTTTGGACTATTGGCAGAAGGAGGATGGAGAGAAATGACAGAAGGTGAAGCTGCTTGTTTATTAGAAGTCTCCCCAAATAGTGCCACTGAAAATTAGCTATTGGCCACCAAATTCAGTTGGCATGATCTTAGGGTGCTGGGGGCCACTGCTCACCCCTGATCTAAGATAAATTAATGGAGAGAAGTTTTCAGTTTTGGAATGTGAGAAACAAGCCTAAAATTGTAACCCTGTACTCCCATAGGAATAAATGTCATTGTCATAGGTAAAGCTTATTTTGGATAAATATTTACAAGCCTGAACTGTTAAACTCTTTCCATGTAAGCAAGAAGGGAAAAAGTTGACAACTGAGATGTAGGTGCTGATCAGTGATGGGTCATGGAAAAATTAATATGAACAGTTTCTCATAGCATGCTACGCCTGTCAACATTTCAGAATCAGAAATAGGGACAAGGTTATTTCAATGTGTCTCACATAGCACAACACACAGCATTATTTTCAGTCCTATCTCCTCTGCCTCTCCTCTGGTACTGTTCTCTCTCTGGAGCCCTAAAAGGATAATCCAACCAAACAAGATATCTAAATAATGTGTGGATGGTAGAGGGGAGGTCAGGTTTATGTTTACTTCATTTTTTTACCCCAGGGATGGAGAATTCTAGGAAAAGTTTCATATTCCAGCTTATTGTAACCAAAAGTAAAGTAGATGCACAGACACACAAATGAATTTTACTAACACAAAGGCTGTAGCTGCATACTTCTCTGCTTACCTACTCAAAAATAAGGGTGTGGTTTTAAAAAGCTGTTCATCTCCTCAGACATGAGTCACCCTAGATTCAGTGGGGCTTGTTCTGACATAGACTAGTATTTGATTGCAGCTTTCATATAGAGAATTAAACAATGTATTTGCCACAAGGTCTTCCATCTTTTTTCCTAGCCAATTAAAAAAAAATCTCCACAAAAACTTTTTTGTATTGAATATTTGGATAAATTGCTACCTGGACAGTACAATCCTAAAATTCAGGTTTGAGTCCAAATTTGCTAAAGGAAGCTTATTCCCAGGTGAGAGGATTATAAGATTCCAGCCTTCCTAAACAGAGTTAAATTGCATAAGCAGAATCAGAAAGCAATGGCTGCATTGCAATACTGCAACAGCTTCTGAAAAAAAGACAGTTCCTTTATCTTCACCACTGGCTTATATTTATCATTAAGAAATCATTAGGAAAAACATATTTATGATTTCTATCTCATGTCGCAAGCATCAGAACTTTACCAAAGACAGCTAGGCTTACTCATAAATCTCTCCACTTTCCTTTTGATAATTGTTCACACAAATAATAATTTCTTGAGATTCTTGATATAGGATAGCTACCCTTCAACTGCAGATTGAAGGCCAAGTTTTTAAATTTAATCATCAGATTATATTTGCCCTTAGTTGGCTCCAAAAGATAAAGCTTCTAACAATATAAAATGGGCATTGAGTAAGTGTAACTAGAAGAATGGGTAAGGAATAAAAAGAAAGAACATTCCAGAAAACATCATGAAGTCTTTCAGAGTTACTGTATTAACTTCAGCAATTTAGAATCTGGGATGGGGAGAGGGCAGTATTTAATGCAGAACTGCACTTTGAAGACATGATCCCTGGAAATACATGACAGATAATTCACAGAATTATAAAGTTAATCAAGGTAATTAGGTAATCAAGCCCGATCCCTGCACTGAGAATCTCTGAGAACAACCATCCAAACTCTGAAGACCTGTAGCAAGAAAATTTGCCACATTGTGGGTTCTGTGGCAGACTTTTCTACTGGCTGACTGCTCAGGTAGTCTGGAATATTCTTTCTTGTAGTTTTAACCCATTGATTCTGGTCCTATATCCTGGAATAATAGAGAATAAATCAACTCCTTCTTCTCTGTGACAACACTTTAGATACTTGAAAGTTGTTGTCATATTGGTAAATATCCTATGCGGAACGGACAAGACATGACTTTGTTGTTTCAGTCTTGGTCTCGTTATTTGCTGTGATGAAGGAGTGGCAAAAATAGTGGCCTAATCAGTTTAAAATGTATCTGTTCTAAGCATAACCTTCCTCAATGTTTATTAAAGTGCTAAAGATGTGATATAACAGCACTTTCTTCTGGAATCTTTATATAACACAGCCCTTTCCATAAGGTTCTAGCTAGAACATGTATACTGCAGCCTTTTCTAATGTTGGTTGGGGGTAGTGTGAGATACAAACATACACATTTGGAGGGCATAGGTTAGGAAAGCTTATATGCAAGTTAAAAGAGGGAATAGCAGAAGTAGTGTACAACACTAATATGAAATAAGGAATTTGCCACAGTCCTTTCCCTTCTAACCCTGGTCCTTCTTAGATAAGGATTCCAGAGAAAATGGCAGCTGAGAAAACAACATAATCTGAATGGTAATGTTTGGCTTTTGAGAGCAATGTGTGTTTTCTACCATTTACCTGTACCTTACCAGTGCTAAGAGGTAATATGAACACACATGAATAATGGAAATGAATTGGCATCTGAGCATAAAATTAGAAGAACTACAGGTAGTTCTCAGCCGGCTTCTGACAAGCAAAATCAATGGGAAACTGAGTGATTCACTTAACGACTGCTGCAAAAAAGTCGTAAAATTGAGTGCAGTCGTGTGATGTCTCGCTTAATGACCACACCGCTTAATGATAAATTTTCTGGTCCCTATTGTGGTTGTAACTCAAGGACTACTTGTATGTTGAACAATCAGTTATAGTGAAATGCATGAGTAGATGAAGTTGTAAGTTTATAGAACAGTGCTTCCATTAAAACCAGTAAAGATCCTAGCCCAGAATAAACAAACAAACAAACAGACAGACAGTTCTTGTAACATTTCTCTTTCCAATGATTTTATGGGTCTTTGTGATGGCTAGGCAAGTTTTCTTCAGGATATCTTTAAAAAAAAAACCCTCCCGAATGAACCTCACTGTTCTCTGTGATTGTCATCTAAAGTCTTATTACGAGGACCCACTTTATAACATGTTCCCCCCACCTGAATTTCAACCTGATGTTACATAAGGGTGGGGTTCTCACATTGTACTATACAATCATCTAAGAAACCACATATGATTGCTGGCAATGTGTTTGACTTCTAGAGATGTCAGACACTTTCCTCCTTTCTGTATGTATTTTGTCTTTTCCTGTATACGCAGTCTTGCATGCATTTGCTCATTTTGATCATAGTTCATCATCAAATCCTGTAGATGGTTTCACTGCATCATTGTCAGCCTCAATAGACTGCCAGTTATTGTTCTGGCCTTCTTAATTTGAAACCTGCTTGATAAGACATTGATTGGGGCATTCTTATTCTTATTATTTTGGGTCAACTCAAGGTGGTGAACATACTTAATACTTCTGCTTCCTATTTTCCTCACAAGAACAATTCTGTGAGGTGAGTTGGGCTGAGAGAGAATGACTGGCCCAAAGTCACCCAGTCAGATTTCATGTCTAAAGGAAGCCTAGAACTCATAGTCTCCTGCTTTTTAGGCCAGCACCTTAACCACTACACCAAATTGGCTCTCTAATATCTGATAGTACCTTATAGTACTAATCTTCATTACATAGAACTAACTGGGAAGAATAGTTAACTTACATAAAGCTATTTAGCTATGTGAGCATTTGAAGCTTCCACGGATATTTTAATCATGATGTAATGAATTTCAGAAATAATACTGTAGGAAGCAGACATTGGGATAAGGGAATGAAAATGAGACAAGAAATGAAACTTCAGACAAAATGCCTTCTAGCAGAGAAGTAAGCAAGTACCCCTTTGTTGAAGCAGCTGCAAATGTCTGCCAATCGGCTACTGAGATAAGTTACAGTTTTGGTTTATTCATCCCACCACAGTGCCACAACATCCAACCAACTCTATATTTGCTGGGCTCAGTGCTTGGGTGAAGAGCCAGGTGAGACCTCCTTCACCATTAAAGACCTGGTTAGTCATTTCCCACTTCATGTACAAAGAACTAGGCAGCTAGTTATTGTTGTTCTGATACTGAATGCCATCTAGTAGCTGCTTGCAGATGGGTCTTCTCTACTGAAGTGCTCACACTCTGGAATGTTCTCCCCTGAAATTTGGGAGGTGCATACAATATAATCTTTTAGGTGCCTGTTGAAAATGTACCTGCTTACTCAGAATGAATGTTAGAAGACCTTTTTTTTCTTTCTTTCACCTCCTTAATATTTTATTGAGCATTGTTTTTATTGCTTTAATGTATTTTATTATTTGTATTGTAAGCTGCTTCACAAAGCTTCAGCATATGAAATGGTATGTAAATAAGTCAAATAAATAAAGACACATATATTATAGGCAAACCCAGACATGACTTTATGTGGCACAGATCCTAAATTAAAGATGGACAGCATTTTCTACATTGTGTTGGACATCTCTGCGATTCTGTCATTCTTGATTATTGTCCATGCTGACTAGGATTAATAAGAACTGAAGTCCAACAAAATCTAAAGGATCACAAGTTCTTCAGTTCTGATATAAATGCTGAAGTAAAGTTATTTGCCAACATGATTTTCCTAAGAATATCCTAGATGGACATAACAAGTTCCTCACATTCAGTGTACAAGCAGTATTCCACACATAGGCTTAGATATATTTTGGCACAGGAGTCTATGCTTTGGAAATAGCACATGATGTCTTAATTTACACATGCACATATGCACACCTAGTAGAACCACTTTGCTTGCCTTGCACCATCTTATCAAGTGAACTCTCACCCACTGAACTTAGTTCCTTCAGGCTAAGATTTCAACTGGGCACTTTTTTTTCTGCTATGCAACTTTGTGTGGACTTTGATTAATGATTTTTATAACCTTTTAAACAGAAGATTGCCACATTCTATAGTGCACGTTGGAAGTTCTCCATATCACTGTGTTGATGCTATGCTGTTGTTTTTGTTTGTTTGTTTGTTTTTGCTTCATTCATGACTTCTAGATTTCTTGTTGTCTGAAAGGAATGACTGATAACAGATGATAGGAGGCAGCCACAGATAAACAGGATTGTATGGAACATTGCTGATGTGTTAATTCTGGACAAACTGGTAATAAAAAGTTAAAATGCCATAAGAATATATAAGAATTATGCCAAGATGCATAACCTATTTCTGTCCAAGTAACAATCCTTTCCTATACATATCCTGCTCTGATCTCTTGTGATGCAATTGCCCATGCATTATTGAGAGGGCAGAATTCTTGACATTGATTCACAAGTGCTGAACAGAATGAAAATTATGTCCTGAATGTTCTAAACCCATAACATTAAAAGATTCACTGAGCTGACAGTCTGGGGAAAGAATCAGACAGCTGGTGCTTGCATATGCAGCATGACAGCTGTTACTAATCTTTTGGAAAAGAGTCTGTGAGTTTTATTTTAGAAAAAGAAGGGGTGTGTATGTGTAATAATTTCTAAATCTTGATCTTAATTCAATCTCATTTCCACCTGCTCAAAGACTGCATAGTCTTCTTAAAACCAGTCTCTACGAAATACAGGCATTTGTTTTAAATTACAACTTAGATTCCAAGTGAATTAGCATGGCTGTGATCCAAAGCTCAAACTAATATGCCCAAATATCTCAGAGAAAGATTGGCCAGATATAATATGCAATATACCTTTTTCCTTCATTCTTACTGATAAAGTAAGTTTCAGACAGTAATTGTGTGTGTGTGTGTGTGTGTGTGTGTGTACACACGCCTTCAAGTCAGTGTTGACTCCTGGTGACTGCCTGGACTAGTTTCTGTAGTTTTCTTGGCAAGGTTTTTAGGAATTGGATTTGCCATTGCTTGTTTCCTAGGGCTGAGAGAGAGTGACTGGCCCACGGTTTCTCAGCTGGCTTTGTGCCTCAGGCATGACTAGAACTCTTGGTCTCCTGGTTTCTAGCCTGATATCTTACCCACTATCCAAAGTGGCTCTCAATTCTTAGATTATATCCTTGATATTTTTGTCCACTGGAGATCCATCAATGGGTAAAAAAGTAAAATTCTTAGCATAGCTACATAAAAAAAGAAAAAAAAAAGAGTTATGCAGCTGGTCCTTCACAGATTTAGAAAATTCAGAAGAATTTTCATTTATTTCTCAGAAACCTTTTCCAGCATGAACACATTTAGGATTGTAAAGTAAAATGGAACACATTGGCAATTCAATATGAAATAGCTATATAAACACATGTGCAATTTCTAATATTATATAATGTATAAATAAATAGAGGGACTATAATTGTAAACATTTTCTAGGAATTAAGCTGTATTGAACACAGCAATTTTGTTCTTATATTGAGCCATGGATTGTTTTAACATGGTTTATTGAGTAAGCCATAATTGGTTGGGTTCATATAACACATTTAAGCCATAAACCATGATTTATAAACCACAAAAGTTGGGGTTTTTCACTCTTTTCTCTCAAGTGAAAAGATACAATCCTATTCTCTTACTGGTCATCTGGATTTTAAGAAACCCCACCAACAGGACATGATGGACAATCGCATTGTCTACTTGTCTTTTGCAGAAACTGGTATTAAGCATGCTGTCTCTAACAGAGATAAAAATATATAGCCATTATGATTAGTAGCCTGATGACGTTATCCACACATTTGTCAGAACCCTTTTTAAAGCTGTCCTGGTCATCACAACTTCTTGTATAGGTGAATTTCATAGTTTAATTGTGTGTGATGTAAAGATAAGCTTATTTTTTAGCTGTTCTGAATCTCACACCATCTCACTTCACTGGATAACTATGGGTTCTAGTACCATGAGATGGGGAGAAAAAATTCTCCCTACCCCCACTGTGCATAATTTTATTTACTTGTATTGGATTCCTCCCTTACTCTTCCCTCCACTAAATTAAAAAGTCACAAAAACCATTAGCTTTCTTTACACAGCATTTGTGTTGACAGTACATTTTAAGGATCAAAATAGAACTGAGATTATTGGCCTCATTAATTATTTTCTTATTGTAATTTACTTTCTGTTCTTAAAATATTGCTATTGTTTCTGAAATATTGTAATTATTAAATTATTTTGATTTTCATAGAGGTTAAAGGTCCATCTTATTTATAATGAATTTAATAGTTTCCCTTATGTTTGAATTAAGTGCAAATTGCACTACACTGTACTGAATTTAACTGAATTCGACATTTAGACTAGCTGAATACAGGTAGTCCCCAGGTTAAGAACGTCCGGTTTAAGAATGGAGCCTTGTGTAGCAAAATTCAAGTTAAATACACAATGATTCAAGTTAAATACAAATGGTTCGAGTTAATTACACAATACTACTTATAGAGTATTATATAATAATACTGTTCCGGCGTACATACACATTCGAATTAAGGATACACCTTGGGAACAGAACTTGTTCTTAAACTGGGGGCTACCTATATTAATAGTTCTCATTTTAAAGCTTACAGAGTTACAGATTTTGAATTAGAATATATTTAGTGGCTTACAGTAATCGTTTCAGATAATATCAGGAAATCGAATTGCTTGGAATTCACCATCTATTTGCTGTATTACTCTGATCTATAAGGAACAGTTGAACCTACAATCCAAATTCAATATTATAAAATTTTCTGCTTTTCCCCCAACTAAAGTATTTATCATGGGAGTGTGGGCCATCAAAAAGTATTAGAGAAGTGTGTAACCGTTTTAATTGATGTCTTTTCATTTTTGTATATGTGAATTTTGATTATTTTAAACTTGTTTCTTATCTGCAGACAAGGAAAACATTTGTATTTTTTTATTAATAATTTGCTTCTCTTTTAAATTATTGTTTTTGTTGTTTTGATTATTGTTCTGTTTTGAACACTATATGTTTGATCCTTTGTTATTCTTTCTTTCTTTTTGCAGGCCATGGCTTTTAAGGCTCAAGTATATTAGCAGTTATCTATCAACACTATAGTGTACAAAGCCCAACAGAACTCTGGCAAGATAAGATTACATTATCCAAGCATTAAAGCATTCCAATTTATTTATTTATTTAATTAATTTGTATGTCGCCTATCATTCCCGGAGGGTGACTCTGGGCACCATATTTGTCATTTTTCATATTGTAGGCTTTGGAGTAATAATAGTTTTTTCCGTACAACATTTATTCTTCTCCAAAAAAGACTGGGTCACACACAGTGTTCACACATAATGTACTGGTTTTGATTTGGTATGTGATGTGAATCCAGCCATTGTTTCTTTTGGCTGAACAAAGTACTCTATGTGATGAAAACAATCCTCCAAATTAAAAATTGAAGGCAGGGGAGAATAACAGATTCAGTTTTCACTGAATTGGAAGATGAGAAACTGGGAGTAAAATTAATATCTTCTTTGGATGGTTCAGGCATTGCTTTAAAGCATGGCTTACTTTAACAGTGGCTTCTTGAAAGAGCCATGGTAGTTTGAGTCATATAACATACTAAATCATAAAGTGTGGTTTACAAATCACAGAACCTGTATTTGTATAATGCATTAAGCCATTATACAAACCAAAGCTATAATACTTCATTATGGAAGTACAGCTATACCCCCTGAAAATCTTGCATATGCCCCTCCCTCAGAAAGTCCAAGATGGGGGGCACAACTGTGTTTGAAGCTCTGCCCTTTTTGTATGTGTATCCACTGTTAATGCATCAACAAAGGGGTGGGGTTTTGATTGTGCAGATGAATCTGCCATCTTAAACTTTGCCCCTTCCTCCAGGGCATCCCTGGCCCACTCAGACCACCAACATTGTAATTTTTATTTTGATGGAAGGGAAAAGGTATGAAATATATGACTGGAAAGTAAATCTTAAATATATGTAATGTTAATGAAAATGTATGTGAAATAAAATTCAATTTTTTATTATGCCTCCATATGCTACTTTTTAGAGTGTGGCCCCAAGCACACAACTTGTGGGCCAAGAATGGCCCTTGGTCCTGAGAACGTTATGCACCTCTGATTTAGTGGTGCATGTGGGAAACCACATGCCACCATGCTTCCTTTCTCATTTATAAGTGAACAGTTATCATTCATTCCTGAGGGAGGAAAAGTATATATAAAACCTGTTTACGAGGACACCTAGTATAGATATAGCAAGCGGTGGTCATGACAGCTTAGTTTGTCAAACAGGTGGAAACCGTTGGCAAAAAAGGTGAGGAGTCCCATGATACGGAAGTTGACTCTGTAAAGTAAACCTCATGCTAACCTTTTAAAAAGTTGAACAACCAAACTCATTCTTCTACAATCAGCATGCTGGCTTGTGCAGTGAACTGAACTATTGAAATAATTTTTAAAAATTACCACAGAGTAATATTTCTTCACCTTTAGTAGTTAAAAATTATTTTAAACCATTATTATCTTGTGCCAAGAATGTGCTATAGGCTATATTAGGCTGGTATATCCTTTAAGTCCAAGATAAATTTATCTAGCAAACCTCCATTGCATTTAATGCCTATTGGACTTAGAGTGTATAATAATACTTGGGCTGTAAATAAATTTGAGAAGAGGCTTTATGAAGACTTTAACTCTAGGCATGCTTACCTCAAGACTTGACTTCTCAATAATAAACATAGGATACACGGCCACTGGTAATGTTCTGAGCAGTCTGAATATTTTACTCCAAAGTAATGGATGAATATTTATATTCTTGCTAGGATTAGAGTGAAAGAGCTGATTTATAAAGCCACCAGCACTGATAAGATATCTATGGATTTTATTGAACAGATCAGGATATCATGTAAAGGTGATGTATTTATCTGAACATTGACTGTATTTAGCACATATGTATTTTATTATTGTATTTTCCTTTACCTATTTTATCTTGGAAATAGACCCTGTATTTTACCTTGATTTGATTTGATTTGATATGGTTGTAAGACTAACCAATCATCCATCCATCCATCCATCCATCCATCCATCCATCCATCCATCCATCCATCCTATCTTTAGCAGTGGAAAAGTAAAACCACTGTTATTTTAATTCTGTATTCCTTTTATGGAACTACTTTTGCAGTTTTATCTTAAGATAATCTGCTGCAATGATCTTGGTATGATTAAGCAGATCTCTAAGAGCTCACACTTAATACTAAAGCAGCATTGTTTGTGAATTGTTGTCTAAGTCATATCATCCTGTTCTGTAATAGATGGGTTCATGCCTTTTGTAAACTAGAAACAAACCACATTATGGTTTAGCATTATATACAAACTGAGTATGAATCCAGTTACTGCTTGGGAAAGAAATTACTTTGAACATTCTTGGGTGCTCTGAGAATATAAATGAAAGTCGATATCATATATAATGATCTTAGAAAGAAAGAGGCAGAGGGAGCCAGTGAAGTGAAGCAGTTAAGGTATTAAGGTATTAGACCGTGGAGGCCAGCTTCAACCCCATTCTCAGCCACAGAAGCCCAGTGGATGACTTTGGGCTAGTTGCTCTGTCCCTCAGCCCAGCCTACCTCACAGCACTGTTGTGGGGAAATGCTATGTATGCTGTCTTGAGCTCCTAAAGGAGTGATGGGATATAAATCAAATCATGCATGCATGCATGCATGCATGTATACATACATACATGTTTGACACTGTACAGTGAAAAAGCAGTAAAAGATTTATTCTTGTCCCAAACAGCACAATACGACATGCATAAAATATAGCAAACACTCTTTTCCAACAACACAAGAGACGACTCTACACATGGACATCACCAGATGGTCAATACTGAAACCAGATTGATTACATACTTTGCAGCCAAAGATGGAGAAGCTCTATACAGATAGCAAAAACAAGACCAGGAGCTGACTGTGGCTCAGATCATGAGCTTCTTACTGCAAAATTTAGGCTTAAATTGAAGAACATAGGGAAAACCACTAGACCACTCAGGTATGACTTAGATCATATTCCTTGTGAGTACACAGTGAAGGTGATGAATAGATTTAGAGGGTTAGATTTGGTAGACAGAGTGCCTGAAGAACTATGGACGGAGGTCTGTAACATTGTACAGGAGGCAACAACTAAAACCATCCCAAAGAAAAAGAAATGCAAGAAAGCAAAATGGCTGTCTGATGAGGCATTACAAATAGCTGTGGAAAGGAGGAATGTGAAAAGCAAGGGTGAAAAGGAAAGATATAAGCAACTGAATGCAGATTTCCAGAGAATAGCAAGGAGAGATAAGAAGGCCTTCTTAAATGAACAGTGCAAAGAAATTGAGGAAAACAATAGAATGGGGAAGACTAGAGATCTCTTCAAGAAAATTGGAGATATCAAAGGAACGTTTAATGCAAAGATGGGCATGATAAAGGACAAAAAAGGCAGGGACCTAACAGAAGCAGAAGAGATTAAGAAGAGGTGGCAAGAATACACAGAAGAACTATACAAGAAAGATCTTAATGTCCCTGATGTCCATGCTGGTGTGGTCACGGACCTTGAGCCAGACATCCTAGAGAGTGAAGTCAAGTGGGCCTTAGGAAGCATTGCTAACAACAAAGCTAGTGGAGATGACAGTATTCCAGCTGAGTTATTTAAAATACTAAAAGACGATGCTGTTAAAGTGCTGCACTCAATATGCCAGCAAGTTTGGAAAACGCAACAGTGGCCACGGGATTGGAAAAGGTCAGTTTACGTTCCAATTCCAAAGAAGGGCAATGCCAAAGAATGCTCAAACTATCGCACAATTGCACTCATTTCACATGCTAGCAAGGTTATGCTCAAAATCCTACAAGCTAGGCTTTAGCAGTACGTGAACCGAGAGCTACCGGATGTACAAGCTGGGTTTCGAAGAGGTAGAGGAACTAGAGATCAAATTGCCAACATTCGCTGGATCATGGAGAAAGCACAAGAGTTCCAGAAAAACATCTACTTCTGCTTCATTGACTATGCAAAAGCCTTCGATTGTGTGGATCACAACAAACTCTGGCAAATTCTTAAAGAGATGGGAGTACCAGACCACCTTACCTGTCTCCTGAGAAATCTGTATGCGGCCAAGAAGCAACAGTTAGAACCAGTCACGGAACAACCGATTGGTTCAAAATAGGGAAAGGAGTACGACAAGGCTGTATACTGTCACCCTGCTTATTTAACCTATATGCAGAGTACATCATGAGAAATGCCAGGTTGGAAGAATCACAAGCCGGAATTAAGATTGCAGGGAGAAACATCAACAACCTCAGATATGCAGATGATACCACCCTAATGGCAGAAAGTGAAGAAGAACTAAAGGGCCTCTTGATGAGGGTGAAGGAGGAGAGTGCGAAAGCTGGCTTGAAACTCAACATTAAAAAAACTAAGATCATGGCATCTGGACCCATCAATTCCTGGCAAATAGAAGGGGTAGAGATGGAAGCAGTAACAGACTTCATTTATTTGGGCTCCAAGATCACCGCAGACGGAGACTGCAGCCATGAAATTAAAAGACGCTTGCTCCTTGGGAGGAAAGCTATGGCAAACCTAGATAGCATATTAAAAAGCAGAGATGTCACCTTGCCGTCAAAGATCCGCATAGTCAAAGCTATGGTTTTTCCAGTAGTAATATATGGCTGTGAGAGCTGGACCATGAAGGCTGAGCGCCGAAGAATTGATGCCTTTGAACTGTGGTGCTGGAGAAGACTCTTAAGAGTCCCCTGGACTGCTAGGAGGTCAAACCAGTCAATCTTAAAGGAAATCAACCCTGATTGCTCATTGGAAGGACTGATAATGAAGCTCAAGCTCAGATACTTTGGTCACCTAATGCGAAGAGAGGACTCTTTGGAAAAGACCCTGATGCTGGGAAAGATTGAAGGCAAAAGGAGAAGAGGACGGCAGAGGATGAGATGGTTAGATACCATCACTGAAGCAATGAGCATGAAACTGAGCAAACTCAGGGAGGCAGTGAAGGACAGGAAGGCCTGGCGCAATATGGTTCATGGGGTCACGAAGAGTCGGACACGACTTAACGACTGAACAACAACAACAACAAAATATAGCAATCATGCATGGGTTACTTAATAAACTTGAACAAATTTGGCTGATCGTATTCAACACCCACAAAATATTTTTTTAAAATCATTTTACCTATTTGTGGATTCTTATTTTTTGAACTAATATAGCAATAATGGTAGGTTTGAATAGGCTTGGGGATGCAACACATACAAAAACTAATTATAAAATATTTCTGTAAACTGGGGTGCTAGAGTTGAGCAGGAATGAAACTTTTTTAGCCCGTAAGTAACTGTTTCACTTTGACTTTTACATCTGATATGCAGGTGCACATATCTAATTCATTTTCACATTATTTATTTTGAATTTGCAATTATTATTGTTTTGATATTTTATTGTAATCTGACTTGAGAAAAATGTGAACAAGGTGATGTCAGTAATAACAATAAATATACATTCTGTCCCATCTTTTCTTTCTGAAACAATCCTTCCCTATCAGTTCCTAAAAATTAACCATTTGCCTGACAAATGAGAACTGTGGAAAATCACTTTTGCGTAAGTATAATCATCTGCAGTCTACCTGTAAGTCTAAGAATCTAGAGAATGAAGGAAGTTACACTTATAAATCATATAATAAAAGCTTTATTTTGTCTTTCCTTTTCCTTGGCTGCCTCTCACTTATTTTTTACATTTAGGATTTGAAAGCTAACCTAGAAAACAGGTTGTGCTCCAGCCAGGGAATTCTGTCTGTGGTTTGTGTTCCATCCTTTCCAGTAGGAAATTATTACTGTACTTTTTGAGCTGAAACCTGGCAGGGTGAGGAACTAAAGCAGTGTTTTTCAAGTCTGGCAACTTTTAAGAGGTGTGGACTTCAACTCTCAGAATTTCCCCATGCTGACTGAGGAATTCTGGGAGCTGAAGTCCACCCCTTAAACTTGCCAAATTTCAAAACCCTGAGCTAAAGCATGGCTTTTGCATGTAAACACAAGGGAAGAAAAAGATCCGGAACCTGTTCTGAAGAAATATGTGTATTTTCCAGGAGGAGTCACGTCTTTTCATATCTCATCAACAAAAATAAAACAAAAAGGTGCATGTGAATTGTTTTCATAAGGCTGTGGATTATTCTGAGCTATTCTTGGGTATCTCTTTGCCATGTAAATATAGCTAGAACACCAGGCAGCCTCATGCATCAGTGCTATCCTGCAGAACTTACCAACTGAATCATCCTGCGTTCTATGGCTACTTTTGCAATATCATTTTCCAGTCTGTTGTGTTGAGACTGGAACTCTTCCAATGACTTGCTCCAAATGTATCTGGAGGACACCTGTTGGCAAAAGCTGTTTCCTATGTTCTGCCATTAGCTGCTTATCAGTGGGAGTTGAGCCTGTTACCCACTTGTCCCTCTTGACAGCTCCTGATGCAGTTTCTCTACTGTTTCCTCATAAGAAGGCTAAAACAAAAAAAAGGATAAACAGCAGGGGTCTTCCCAAGGAAGGTCAACAAAGTCAAGGTGATTGTTGCAGCAGCAAGATCAAGGCCATGTCCCTTTTTTATATGACACACACAAAAAGAGAGGGGCTTTCACCATGTGGTTGCATCTGCCATCTTGACTTTTTTGATCCCACCCCTTGTGGATACTGTTGATAAACAGAAGAACCCACTAGCTGGATGTGCATGGTATGAAATGTTAAAATGAGTTTCGATAGTTTGAAACCTCGCTGCAGATATGCAGGCCTAGCTAGCATAGCTAGTTAATGGTGGTTCCGTGTATCACAAAAAAAGTTTTTAAAAATGGGGTAAATTGAGTAAATTATGGATATGCTAAGCAGAACTGCAGGAAAGAAGGGCTCAAAAGGGCTGTTGTGCACTATTGAGCACACTGATTGCAAGAGAAGTAGTTCTTAGCTAATCTGGAAATGTATTTTATTTGGTCAGAGCAGTGACTCGGCTCTGGGGCTCCAATTAACACTGTAGACATAGTTTATACTGAGTTTTTGTTTGATTAAATAACAGAATAACTCTTTTGAATTTTGGCATCAGTGTTTCAGACTGTACTGAGTTTCTCTTTAATTTTTGCTGATTGAAGTCTGTAAAAATAGATTGATTAGTTTCTCAGGAGTAGCAGCAAACTAGTTTAATATGTTGTCTGAACACAGTTCCAGTGGCATATTTTCCTTTAAAAAGTGTGTTTTTGAGTTTGGATAGCTGTAAGGAAGCTGCAGTCTGGATTTGGAAGTTCACACAAAAGTGACATCTTTTCCCTTGTGGAACAATTTTTTAACCTGTCCAGGATATTTTCCCATAGAAAAGATATATCGGAGGCAAAAAAGATATGAATAGTTCTAAGTACAGTATATTGAAAACAGGCTCAGAGAAGGGGGTTTGCCCAAGTGCACACAAGGATCCTGAACAAAATATAATGAACTGGATTTGCACAATTTGTTAGTAAACTATGAACAATCATGGCTGTGCTTATCTAACTTCCTGAGACATAAAGAATGATGCAAATAAGTCAAAGGCAGAGATGGCATCACATTTGAAAATCAGCACATCTGGTCATCATCTGCTGCAAAGCTGGCATGCACCCTTAAAAAAATCTAGGCATTTGGTTAGGGCAGCATGATAGATAGGAGCAATACCAGGCAGAAGCAGCTAGCTGGTAAGTGACTAGGATGACCACTAGAAGGCAGCAAAGGAGTACAGAAAACCCTAACTCTTTGTTGCCATCTGGTGGTTATCTGGATTTTGCTGTCCAGATCTGTACTTGTAGCACTGGTACAACCTGCTGGTGCCAATCCATCCCCAAGAGAGCACTATCATTGTTGACATTTGTCCTGAGAGTGGTTAGTTATATGCAAGCCCTGGACACCAGTATAGGTGTTCTCCTTCAAATGAAGCTACTAGCCTCTTAACTGAATTCTTATGATGGAACGGGAGACACCATCTGTCTTGGGGCCCCAACAGCTGTATTTCCCCTTGTGAGAAACAAGCAAACCACACTAGAGTGAATCCAGTCTTAGAAAAACAAACTGGTTTCCAGGGAAAGAGAGAAGGGCCCTTCTTAAAACTGAACTTCCAATCCAATCACACTTTGTTCCTGCCCACTGTCCCCAAGTAATATTTTAAAGAAATGTTAATACAACTAACTGTGGCATGTACCTTGATCCAACAGTTAAGATGTTAAAGTGCAGTAGATAGTATTTCAGTTAAAATATGTCCTTGAGATACAAGAGGAGGAATAAGGTTTCTAATAGAGTAAAGTTCAAATGAGCTTGCTTGGTTCCAACTTGCTAGCTCTGTTTGTTATGGCAACTTTGAGATCAATGTCCAATTTAGAGTACGCTAAACAATTCCTTTCTTCCTCTAAGTTTGAAGATTGGTGGACCATTTGGTTCAAAGCTTTGGCTAAAACAAAAAACAAACACAGGACCAATGCAGACTCAATGTAATGCCAGTCAGCCATATGTACACTTGGGCTACTCCCATAAAATAGCAAAAGGTATCAAGATCTTGATGAAATACAAATGGAACTGCTGAACATTTCCCTTGAATAAATATTTATTTATACACTTTCTGCAATCTAACAAGCAGCTTTAACCTGTTGAAACAAATGTCTTGACAGAATGCCTTAGCAATCTCTTTGTCATTTGAACCTATACCTGCAATAATACCCAATAAATGTTCTTAAATCTTAAATTTATTATAATTCAAAACACAATCCTTTCTCACTAATACTGGCCTTTGTTTCATGCTGTCTGCTTCAACTGAGAGAAGCACACAAAAAATGAAAGGACTAACAGCCCATCAATTTAACAGAGTGCATTTGAGGAGCTAGACTGATAGCTCTCTCTGTGTTACTTGTCTTTGTCCACCTTGTTGAAGCTCCTTCTTGCTTTTGATTCACAGGGCTGCTTGACCCATCTTTGTTCTTTATCTGAAATATTTTAGTTCATGCATAATACAAATCCTTGAGCATAAAAAATGCAGGTGCTTTCATTTGGATTCCTTTATGGAGCAGGGCCTTGGTCTTGATGGTCTAAATGGCCTCTTCCAATTCTGTAATAATATTTAACTAAATTGACTCTTTTAAATTTAATCAAAGAGCTGATGCATCTAATTTTATATATATATATATATATATATATATATATATATATATATATATAAATGATATTTTCAAGTAGGTAAAGATTCCTGGCCAACACAGCACAAAGAAGGATGATCTCATGGTCCATATGATTTAAGTCCAAACTGCATGTGATTTGCCCAATTTAACTGCTTAATTTTAGAGAAAAAGTAATCAGACACTTCTAAACAGATGTGTTTCTAATGTGCATGGAGGTTTCACTGGGTCAATTCTACCATTAAGCAAAAGAGGTGGCCATTCCAGGCATGAAGTTTGAGATTCCATGAAACTGCAGCACCTTTTCAATTATTTAATGTTTCAGTTATAAGTGCTGCTGGGAAAGGGGAGAGGCTTCTGTCTCATGTGCCTAAATAACTGTATTGGCTTTGGGGAACCAGGCATCTTGATTTGGGAAGAGCAGTGCTTTCTGTTTAGCCTCATGCTTTGCAGAACTCTCCCATCAATGAAGTCTCACATCAGTTTGCTTTTAAAAAAAATATTCTTGTGTTTTGCTTCTCCTATGTGCTACTGACTGTAAATATCACTTTGGGAAACAAAGAAAAAAAGAAAAAAAATCACTTTGGGAGAGAAAGAGCAGCCAGATGGAGTAGAGAGAGCTATTATAGGTTTCTAATCCAGATATGAGGCTATGCTGGATGTGGTCTCCTGCTGCTTTCTCCTCACTATCAGAACAGCAAAGCTGAATGTACCTGTTTAAACATAGGACAATGCATGTAACTTGGCCTTCAGAAGCCATCCAAAGCATTGTTCTTATGCCAGTTTAGATTAAGACATATACATGAGTCAGTATGAGGAGTGAAACTGGCCACAAACAGGACTGACTAATGCTGCCTAGTACTCCCTTATCTTTCTGATTACAGATTTGAATAGATGTAGCCCTGCATCATATCCTCTTGAACAGTTACAAAATATGCACTCTAGGCCAGGCTGTCTCAGTCTGTTGCCCTTCAGATGCATTGGAATTACAGCTCCCAAAATTCCCAACTACAAGTAGTCCTTGCTTAAACATTGTCCAGTTTGGCAACTGTTCAAAGTTACGATGGCACTGAAAAAGTAACTTTATTACCTGTCCTCACACTTACGACCATTGCAGTGTCCCCACGGTCATGTGATCAACAGTCAGGCACTTTGCAACCACCAGGCATTTATGACCATTGCAGCATCCCATGGTCATGTGGTTGCCATTTGTGTGCTTCACAGCCAGCTTCTGACAAGCAGAATCAATGGAGAAGCCGCCAGTAGAATTGCAAGTCGTGGCCATGTGCTGTCTTGCTTAATGACCGTGTCACTCATCAATGGAGTTGCTGGTCCCAGTTGTGGTCAGTAAGCAAGGACTACCTGTAGTTTATCTACAAATAATGATCAGAGCATCCTGAGACAAACAAATAATGACTGATTCCCCAATTCTAAAAACTATCTGGCTAAGTGAAGGTTTCCCTAATCTTAGTCCAACCCCCTACAGATGTACAATATGTGATCCCACAGATGTTATTTAACACCAATTCCCATCATAAATAACATGGTCAATGGTGAGAGTTGATGGGAACTGCAGTTCTGCAGGGCTACTTGCTACTGACCCCTGCTTCAAAGGATAGGCAACAGTGAGTTCCATTAGCCCCCACTCAGGTAGCCAGTAATCTAGGGTTATGGAAGTTGCTCTTCAAAACGTGCAAACTCTCCTTACTTACCTATTTAGTCTATTTTGACTTTCCCTGTAGCTGTAACACATTTGTAACCCACCTGCTATTAAAAATGGCAACCAATCCATTCCAGAAAGCACTCTGCCATATATCCTCTTAATGCCAGGATTGCAATGGCATCTCTGCTGGGTCAGGTCATTGGGGAAACCTTTCCTGACTCCTTTCCTGACTTCTCCAGTAGCTGCTTTACAAACTATTGGCAATGATGATTAATAGCCACCTTAATTGTCAAATGGCCTCACTTAAGAGTTACTTGACCTGTTGACTTTACCCTGTCTGTTCATTTTTTCCCCTATCTGTTGACTTTACCCCGTCTGCTGATTTTACCCTGATTGCTGTCACACATTAACACTCTTTTGGCTACTGCTGCTTCTGCAGTATTTTTTTTTTCCTCCCTTTCTCTCTCTCCCGATTCCATAAGAGAAAGAAAAACCTAATAATTTAATGGAAGTTAGAACAGAATGTTCTTAACAATAATAGAAATTCGGAATTGGAGGTGATCCAGTTCAATTTCCTCTGCAATGGAAAATCTTGCAATTGCAGCCTCCCCGACCGAGGGTCATCTAGCTTTTCCTTAAGTGCTTCGGTTCTGATGATTCCTAAAATCTCACTAAAGGCTGTATCAAAAGAGATGAACGAAGCAATGGCATTTCTACATATGGGATTATCCTCATTCACTACTCACCATGGCACAGACACCTTGCTTATCATTTTTAGAGGAGGTGCCTTTGTCCCATCCCAAACTCATCCCTGAAGCACCTTACATTCATCAGTAGCTGATCCGGTTTTAAAGTAGTGTTTTCCCCCTTCACCTGATCCAAGTCTTGCCATATGAACATTCTAGGATGTCTCATTAGCAGTGTCCAGCTCACTATGGCCACTTTCAACTGCTACAGGTAGGTTTCCTCCCTTCTGGTCGCTGGTCATTGCCTTCCATGGCAGTTTTGATGCAAGAGAGATTGAGCACCTTCCAGAGACGCATCTGCTCACATAACATCTGACTGGTTGTTTGCAATATGCTCTTTGGGCATTATGCACATTGGTATTGCACTCTTCTGGAAGAGCATTAAACCTGATTTTAAACATGTGTTTAACTATCTTAAAAAACAGGACTGGTACTCCCTACTTGCTTATATGTTTTGCAGTTTAATGTGTAGATTTTACTTGTATAAATTTTACCTGTATAAATATTACAGGGTTTATTTAAATCAAACTTGTTATAAAGTGAAGCATCTTAATTAAATGCTAAAGTGGCCAGAAGTGGGAGAGAAATATTTCCTGATTTAACACTACCGTATACTGTATATCCTTCCTTCAAATCAGCCGAACCATGCAAACTTCGAGTTCCCACGACTTCATTCATGATTTCGTCCTACAGCGGCAAGGGCAACAGGAGGGATCAGGAAGTCCAGTGTCCTGTATTTTCAATCTCTTATTTAGCCTCGGAAGTTGAATAACGACAGCTCAGTAGCCAATATGGATCTGCATAATAAATTGCTGCTCGATTTCTCATGCATTTAGATTTTCAGGTGGCCTGGGAACAGGACCGTGCAATGTTGGTGAGGCTAATAACGGGAAGTGCCTGAGCAGTGGCCAGCGCTGGCGTTTATTTTGCAAAGAGCATAAGTATTTCTAGGCAGAGTTTCCTCCTTTCCTCCTCCTTCAGCCCCTGCCGCTGTTACTACTTCAACGGGTCTATTGTGTCATCGCCAGCAGCCGCTTTCCTCCGGCGCCCGTGACCCCAAGCAAAAAATGACCGAGAGTAACCCTTGCACTGTTCTCTCCCGCGCGCGTGCTTCACCCCCCCCTCACCGACACAACCGTTTTAGAATGTAACAGAGCCAGCCCCTCGCGCGCCACCCTGCGCTAACCAATGAGGACTCGCTGGCGCGGCATATGGAATGAGGATGGACCGCGGCGGCGATTGTGAGGTGCGCCAGCTCGAGGCGGAAGGAGGGGGAGGGGGAGGCTCATCACAGAGACTTGGGCCTTCTTCATTGGCTCTGCGGGGCTGGTCCGCCCAAGCTGGAGTTAACGCATCACCCGCAGAGGGGGCTCCCGGCATACACGAGTAGCGTCGCTTACCGGCTTCCCTTCTGGTCGCAGTGGTGAGTTCGGCAGAGCCGACGGGAGCCGGGAAGGGGGACGGGTTTGAAGGACGAGGGCCCTTTTAGGATCGTGTTGGGAGCCTCCTAGGCTGTGACAGAGCAAAGAGGGAAGGAAGCGAGTCAGTCCTTTCTTAAGAGGAGCGGGATCGGGGCCGAGCCAGCATTGGCATGAGGAAGACATCCGGAGGTGTCCGTGGGAAGCAAACGAAAGGGTTTGGAGCTCAGCATCAGACCAGAGAGGCCTGTTGCGTACTGTAGTTCCCGATTTTACTTCATGGGGTTAATCCTGCATGATTTTACACCAAGATATACGCAGGCAATTTCGCTTTCCTCTTCCACAGCCCCCCGCGTTAGGCCAATAAAGGCTGCAACTCCGTGTAAGCTCACCGGGGAATAAGTCGTGTTAACGCAGGGGCGCTCGTTTTTTAATACATGTTTCTGGCTGCCTTGACAATTGTGTATCTACTTCACTTCGTACCTTGTAGTAACCTGCTTCAAGCATGTTCATGGCTACATATGGTAAATGGTAGTTGCCACATGTGCAAATTTTAAGCGTCATTCACTGGTAGTGATGCTTTCTTGAGCTTGTCCTTGGGAGTGTCATCCTGTGCATGTTGATTCAGAGTAAGCTCCATTATATCTGATATACTTTCCTTGGCAGTGGATCGCACTGTCGATTGCCTAATAGTATTTGACTTTTTTTTTTACTTATAATAAGGTGGTTAAAGTATATTGTTCTTTTTGATTCTTTGAAATCATATGTGATTGTAAGTTCTGATTTGCATTAGCAAATGTGAATATAGAAGTAGGACTTACTGTACTCCTCTGAAGCATATGAGCATTTATGCACTTGTGCCAGTTCTATTCTTACTACTACTACTGCAAACTAGCATCACTGATATGAGCATACATTTGTTTCTATAAATGGGATTGCATGGTTAGAATCCAGTTCTGCTTTACAGTAGCCAGGATTAACTATCAAATGAGTTTATGATATGATAGTAAATGGTATCACTTCAATAGGTATATAAAATACTTCAGAAGAGTAAGGAGAACCCTTTTTTTTTACTGTGCTTCTAGACTACTCCTTTTGCTGTGTACAAATGGTGTTATCAGTATGTTCAGTTGCCCTTCATGCTTAGGAGGGCAACTTTCACTTGTAATCCTTACTTATCCAAAGCTCTATGCATTTTCATTAATAGAAATTGCAGTGGTATCTGGAACATGCGCCAATAATCTTCAATATATTTGGTGAATTTACAGAAAGTTGAAAGTGGAGTTACTTGGGACTTTATTTTTACTACAAAATTCAAGTTTGAGATTTCAGTATATATTCTTACAGCCAGAAAATGGTGTGGGAGGGTCATATTAATTGTCTTTGCTGTGAGTAGTTGTAAACTTACTTATTCATAAAATCAGTATTAAGTTATGCCTGTGGAACTGTGTGTTTATTTCATTGGGTTTTTTAGTACCTTTATATGATTTTAAACCAAGAGGCTTCCAGAAAAAAAAAGATAATAGTGGAGGATAATCTTTAGTGTGATGAATTCCATTTTCTCTGTCACTATAATAAAACCAATATCATGCAGCTGAAAATGCTGATAATGAACTATTTTTGAAAAGTTAGTGAAGAGTTTGGGAGGAACATAATTAGACAATCACTTGCAATGTGACTTTCAGCACTAGTTGATAAGGCATAAAGAATTTTCAGAATATCTCTCTCTTTCATTAGATGACCATCTTGCAATTAATTGTGAGACAAATTTCTTTAAAAAGTTTACCATCAATTTTAGATCATCAAACTATAGATTCTTTACAGCCCACCAGAGCCTTACTTCTTTCAGAAGTGTACATTTGGTCTGTATCATCAGTGCCAGTCTATAGATGTGTTGCATTTCCAGCATGGTGTTGAGTAGCTTCATCTGAGTTCTTTATGGTCATGTTAACATGCTATGCTGATGAAGAAATCTTAAGCAGTAAAATAAAACTTGAGGTTCTGTTCTTGAATTACTGCATTATTTTCAGGGTTTCAGATTCACATCATCTGAATTCAAAATGGACAGCCTCTTGGATCACTTTACTGTAATTGAGATATTGTAATCAGAAGATACACAGCTAATATTTGCTCAGAATTTAGCTGCATCTTTCTTACATTAGCATGTATCTCATGCTCAGGAAATAATTCTGGTGAATCTACATGCAAATAGGTGATCAAGGACCTTACTACTTCTGATCTCAAATAAGTCTCTTAATAACCACTAACTAACTTACTTATCATAGAGATTTTGAAGGAATGTGTTTTTAGAGCATAATATTCTTAATTTTTTATTTGATTAGGATTTTCCATCTTGATTGTTTTTGTTTCTTTCCTGATGTATTATTTAACTACTCAAAAAAAACCCCCATTCATATTAAGGAAGTTTTAATGCTTATTATTTTCAAGAAAACCATCAACATTCAAAATATTTTATTTAAAAAACCCACAGTTTATACTATCAGCTCACAGATTCTTTTACTGGACAGCCATAATAAGAGCAGAAAATATTTAAATAAATAAATAAAGTAAATCTATCTTATCCAGCCATTTTGGTATGCATGTTAAGGTCCTTATATGCAAAAAAAGCTTTTTGCAATTAACAGTTGCCATTCTGGGCCTTCCAGACAATCACTCATGCCTCAGTCACCTTGTATATGGGCTATTGCAATGTGCTCTACATGGGGCTGCCAGTGAAGACCTCTTACAGACTGCAGCGGATCCAGAATGTGATACAGGCAATGATGGGGCATTGCTATGGTATGTCCATTTAGTACCACTGCTCCGTGAGCTGTACTAGTTGCCTTTTAGCATCCAGGTGTAATTCAAGGTGTTAGTTACCACCTATAAAAACTTTCATGGCATAGGCCTGATTATCTTAAGAACCATCCATCTGATGGTTTCTACCCATCCTGGACAACTGGACAGAGTAGGCATGCCCTGAATCCTGCCAACTAAACCATGTCACTTGACAGGACCCACAAGCAGGCCTTCGCTATCATGGTGCCTGCCCTAAGGAGTACCAGCCCCCCAGAGACTTGTATGCCTGCCATCCTATTTTTAAAAAGGCCATGGGTTTCCTTCTGAGATGTACGTTGTTCTTATTATTTTGGTTTCTATTGTTTTTAGTGTTCTGCATCACCCAGAGCCTTATGGTGTTTAGTGACTCTCTAAATTTGATAAATAAATACTCAGATTATCACTAGGATCTTTTTTACAGGTACTCAATTAGGTAAGTATTAAGAGATTAGTAGTGTTGCAGCTCTTTTATACTACACATATTATTGTCTTTGGCTAAACAGGAAAGGAATTTTATCATAATAGTATAATTATGGTGCTATACTTTGTATTCTGAATTTTCTAAAGCAATAAATTAAACAGTATTGAGGGAAAACTGATAGTTACCCTAGTTATAAGCAGAGATATTGCAAACATGCTCTTCTCTATATGAATTCATACCAGAAGTAATTGACAAGGTAAATTACCATACATACTGGCATATAAGCCCATCTGTGTATAAACTGACCCTCAAAATTTTTGTATTTTTTAGTTTTTGCAATTGACTTATCCGTGGGTAATCCACGGATTATCCATTTTTCATAGTATTTTGGTTAAAAATTCAAGGGTCAACTTATCTGCAGATGGGCTTATGTGCAAGTATATACAGGATATACAGGTACTTTTAAAGTATTAATGTATATACTCATGGATAAGCTCATCTACAGATAAGCCAAACCCAATTTTTTGGATGCATTTTGACACCTAAAATTCTTGGCTTATTTGCAAGTATGTACAGTAGGTTTCTTTATCCTGATGGCCTCTAGAAGCCTTGAATTACAAATTCCATTCTACTCAGCCAGCAGTTGTGGACATGCTAATTATCAGTAATTAATAGTAGTTAAATCAAATGCATTTCAAAGGTATCTTTTTCAGCAAGCAAACACTGTTTGGGGTCAAACATCACAGAAACAAATCAGCAGTGGTTGGATTTGTATAACTTATAAGGTTAAAACAAACCATGATGCATTAGGGATATATGTGAACTTAGTCTGAGGCTCTTGTAGTATATAGCTTTGATATAATGATATGTATATTTCTCTACTACCAATAGCATGTAGGGACCTTCTGTTTTGAAAACATGCTTACCTCTACCTGAGAAGTTATAATTCTTTGCCCCAGTCTATAATCTTCTGTGTGCCCTCTTTCTACTCCATTTGTCCTTCAGTTGAGCTTAGCATGGAAGTACTTGTTGATGGAAGAATTCATTGAGTGCACTGGAACCTCTTCCAAACGCTTTCTGAATTGGAACAATTGTTATAACAATGTTTTCAAATTTTACATCTTCAGGAAACACTGTAAACATCAACTTGCCCATGCAGGAATACCTGTACAATTCAGTGGATTCTGTGAATTACTCTATGGTGGTGGTCTTCAAGAAATGGTTGTACTATTGAAGGTATGCAGAAATAGTATATGTGAGGCACACTTTGCTAGTCAGTGACCAAAATAATAATTAAAAAAATGACTATGTGAGACTCACCTTCCTCCCCAAAACAGGAAGAAGTCCATTAAAGATAAAAGGGCCACCAGTTTCCATTCTGGTATGCTGAGATAAAGTGATTGAGTATCTCAGCAGATGTTTCTTGGCTTTGGGATTGAAGGAGCCTATGAAGGATTTGGAGCCAAAATAAAATAAGATTTTGTTCTAGTTAGATCTCTGTCATTACTTGGATGTGTTATTAAAAATATATACAATGTTGGGATGTTTATTTGGATCTTTGACTGCTTGGGCCTGATGTTCATGGACAACTTGAACTGAGGCCTTAAACTTATCTTAAAGACAGGCCACTCCCCTTCAGTGGTAAGAAAGATTTATTTGAAGTATTTTCTACTGTGATAGAACTATCACTTTATATTGATAGGTACTCAAAATGTTAAATGCTGCAAACTTGAATTACTTTTCATTGTATCCATATTTCATGATACCTCCCAACCCCTCACTGCATTTTGATATTTGATAATAACATCAATTTAGTGCTCACTCTAAGAATTCAGCCTTGTTTTGGCACCAGATAACCCACTACCCAGTTTCCAACCTTTCTTGTTGTGTTTTTTATACCTGCTTCAGCATGGGAGAACCATGTTAGGGCATTATCATTTCAGGAAGACTCAGTTGAGCTTGACCTAAGAGCTTAATACAAGTCTGCTCCCATAGTGGCCACCTGTAACAGGCTCAGAAATAATTGATCTTGTAAAACAATTCCAACCTGGCTTGTCACTGTTGAAGTTCTTTGGAGTAATCTGGATTGGTGTATTTGGAGTAACCTGTAATCAGTCCTCTTGTGACCAAGATGAATAATCTAGCTCGTCATCCTACAAAATTGAAGGCAGACACTTTGCAATCTTCCTATATGATGCTGTGCTGTTCTCTTAGATGCCAAATGGTCTAAAGCAAGCTTTACATGTTTAAGCTCCATATTGTAGGGCAGAAGCCTTTAAAATAATTATGGGAAAACTAAGGTATTAGTATTTGCTATCTGCCCCAAAATTCATGCCTGGCAACTGAATAAGCACCCAATCAAACAAGTCAAAGTATTCAATTATTTAGGGGTAGCATTTCATGCTACTAGTAAATTCAGGCCATGTATGGAGTATGCTGTCCAAAATGCACAGAAGTCAGCAGCAGCCATGCAGGTTTTTTTTAATTACACTAGAAGTGCATTGTTTGTACTGGCTGTACTAAAAGTATTGTCAGCCAGAGTATGGCCACAGCTTTTGTTCAGATCCAGTTGGGACTGTGTAGCTCCTTAACCCCTTTAAAGAAGGTGCAATATAAGTTCTTAAGGACTATATTTCAAGTCCTATGATGTGTTCCTAATGTGGTCTTGTGCCATGGGGCTGGTGTGACCAAATTGAAACTCATATTTGCATTCTCTCAATGGTTAAATATACTCTCCCCCCCCCCTAAGTTTGACACCTGCAATTTTAAGTGGTGACTGTTTCATTTTGGGGTAGGACATTGTGTGACATCCTGATGATGGGATATGAGCATGCAGAGGTTACCCTTAAGCTGTACTCCAAGGATCTGAAACCCAATCAGACGTGGCTGCCATACCCAAATATGTGCTGTTGGACAATCATTTACCTTTTTTCAAGGTGGCTAGATATCTAAGCCAAATAACAGTTCCCTTATGCAAAAGAGTCCCAACTCTGCAAGGTGTCATGCTCTCACAATAGCTGTTCTCAGAGGGAAATTATGGAATATGCTATTTGAACAAAAACTTTGCCCCTGTGGTGAGGGAGTTCCTGAAACATTAACCTATATTTTATTATATTGCTCCTATTTTAAAGATGCCCAGCTGCAGCTAATAACTCCTCATCTAGTCAGTTTTCCAAGTCACCAGATCCATCTTATTTATGATTGTTACTATCCAATCAATATGATGTTATTTTTCTGAATGTCTGAATTTGGTTTTGCTATTTGCAAAATGCACTATACTTTGATCACCACCAGTTTTATAATTACTGGGTTTTGCTCTGATTTTTACTTGCTGTCTCACAATTTGTGAACTACAAAAAGAGTGCTGTGTGGATAAGTAGTATAGTATAGTGGTTTTGCTAGATTAGGACTGCAGAGGACCATGTGCAAGTCTACTCTCAGTCACTGAAACTCATTGAATGATTTTGAGGGTCTCTCTTTCTCTCCCGCTCTCTGCCCAGTCTGTTGTTTAGGTTTGTTAGGATAAAACGAAGGGAGATCTTCATGTAAACACCTAGAGCTTCTGAAGGTAATTGGATATATGTTTAATAAAAACACAGTGTTACAGCAAAAATGAGTCCTTGCTTCTTCACAATACATTGATAATATATTTCATTAAAATCTGGAAGTTATGGTCAGTGATTCTTGGAGCTATACTTTATTGACATACAAAGTGGCGATTATCTTATGATCTGAAACGTACACATTTTCCTCAGATAGTATGAAGATATAGTGGAAGTATACAGACCCATCTTTGTTAAAATATAAAAGTGGTAAAAGTACTATTATTTTTAAAGTTTTCAGTTACAGTCTTCTAGTGTGTTGATCTGGTTCCATTGAGGCTCCATGTTCAATTTGCAGGAGATGCGGCAGGCCCCTACCCTCCTGGCTTTCTGGAAAGGATTAAAGACCTGGCTCTGCCAGCTTGCATGGGGTGACAACAATCTTACCCAATCCTAGGGGTGGCTGGCGCTTTGATAACACTTTGATGATGCTCCCCAAGTGACTGCCAATTTTAACATCTATCCTTGGATATATTCTTTTTTAGGATTTTTGTATATTGTAATTTTAATTTATTTTAATCGCTTTGTAAACTGCCCAGAGTTGTTTTAACGAGATGGGTGATGACAAATTTGATATAAAAAAAATGTGCCACAGGCTTTGTCCTTCTTGTGTATATACTATTTGCTATTTCTGCATGAGGCTATCATAATTGGCTGCCATGTTTGAACAGTGCAATTTCAGTTGAAGTGATGTCAGCAACTTAAAATATGAATGTATTTGTAAATAATAGCATATTAAAAAAGAAAAAGTGGGTAGTAAACAATATGTTAAAGTAAATTTTAATATCAGCTTTCAAGCATTCAACTATAAACCTACTATTGGCTATAACCTTACATACCAGAGAATGAGCACTATGTGTATCAGAATAGACACATTTATTTGATATTTGTCATAATCCATATTCTCTCTTCCACTTCCACCATGCTTTAGATTGTAAAGCTGGAGCAAGTAATAATGTGGTTTGAATCTAACCAATTTTTATTCATCAAATTGTGGCTTAAGCACAGTCTATGAACTAGTTCTGAAAGATGGTATCTTGGATCTTCACTACTAAGGATTGCATGAAAAAATATACTAGAGTAGTTTCTAGTGGGATGAGGTTGTTTTCCCCCCTTGCTTTATCACAGTGTCCCTCCAGCTCATTTTATGTAGCCTGGCTTTATTCACACACAATAGGGTGGAAGTAAGGCAGCAACTTGACAATCCTTAGAAAATGAAGTGCTACTCCCTGCCCATGGAGCAGACTGCTTCATTTCTAACTTCCCATCAACATGCAGACACAGCCAGTGCTGGGACCTGTTTTTACTGCTGTCATTTCTCTTTGCTATGGAGAAGCATAGCTTCACACTAAGTAATTGAACTGACAAGGGTCATACCAGCACCTTGGTGTAGGGCCAGAAGTCCAAACAACTCATGGCTTGCTCTATGGAGCTATGCCTCTCACTTTCCCAAAGTTGTGGTTCCAGGGGGGTGGGGGTGGGGGGTAGCACTCCTAGCCTCTTAACAAGATGTTGACTTGGGACCTGTCAACTTGCTGGTTGAATGTAAAGCTATGCTTCTTTGCAGCAAGGAGGGCCAAGCTTCCATTTGACATTGTCCTCCACTTGGATGCAGAATCATTTATGAGGATGCTTTACAGTTGCTCATTAGACCAAGTATCTTTATCTTTTAGGCCACATTGATCCATGTTGTGGACAAAAATATCATGACAGTTTTTGTCCTGTGTTTTATTAAGCTCAGGTTATATTACATTAACAGCATTCCTTTGATGTATCAAACTAGTCCGTCATAAAAAGACAAAAATTTAGTCCAACTTGGGTTCTTGACAAACCATGTTCCTTATGATAGTGTTCTAAGTGCTCAGATATGCTGCTTAACAATCTGTCCTAGAACCTTGCTGAAGATAATTTGGAACATTAGGATAATATTTCTCTTCTCTGGTCGGTTTTATAGATTCAGATTTAATGGCAATGTTACTTCATCTTTCTCATTCCCTGCAATTCAGTTTTGATCAGAGCTAATATTCAGGCCTGCAGCTAGTTAGCCACTGTTCCTGACAGAATGCTGGGCTAAAAAAACCCACCTACTTGTCTAAAACAACATTTCAAGAGCAATCACACTGAATGAACTTTCTCAGTCTTGGAGTTGCAGTAATGGGAAGAACTGCAGCAGTAATAGCTGAAAAAGATGGGCAAATATACTTTTTGCAGTTTACTGGTAATCAATAATGGATGTTTATATTTGCAAAAACTTGAAATGATTTTTGTTTATTTTTATTTATTTATTTTATTAATCAAATTTCTATGCTGCCCATCTCACTGTATAAGTGACTCTAGGTGGCTTACAAGTAAAAAGTTAATGAAAAATGATAAAAATATTTACAAAAAGATACAAGAGCTAAAAGACGGAGAGAGCATCCTCAAACCACCAATCACCCCCAGTACTGCGAACTCCCATTGGGTCCCCATGCTAGTTGACAGAACCAGGGCAACAGCAGAAAAGGGTCTCCTAGACTCCACCAATTGAAATTCTCTAACCGATGAGGTCCGTAACTTGCCCTTCCTGCCAGACCAGATGAGATAGGTTAATGTAACCAGCATGAGATGGTTCCTCAGGTAACCTGGGCCTATGCCATGAAAGGATTTAAAGATCATAACCAATACCTTGAATTGGACCTGGAAGCAAAGTGGCACCCAATGCAGCTCATGCAGCAGAGGTGTTACATGCACAGCCCAAGAGGCGTCCATAACTGCCTGTGCCACCATATTCTGCACCAGCTGCAGCTTCCGGATACTTTTCAAGGGTAGTTCCATGTAGTGCGCATTGCAGTAGTCCATACGGGAGATGATCAAGGCATGAATGAGAGAAGGGCTTCCCGATCCAGGAAAGGGTGCAACTGGCACACAACATGGAGTTGAGCAAAGGCCCTCCTAGCCACGACTGCCACCTGCACCTTGAGCAGGAGTCATGAGTTCAGGAGGACCCCCAGATTACACACTGGGTCCATCTGGGGCAGGGCAACCCCATCCAGGACTAAAGATGGTAAGCCCCCAGAAACAGAAGAGCCCCAAACCCACAGCCTCTGCCTTACCAGGGTTCAGTTGAACCCTGTTGTTCCTCATCCAGACCCCCAAAGCACCGTGAAAGAACAACCACAGCATCACTTAGTGTATCCAGAATAGAGATGTACAATTGAGTATCCTCCACATACTGATGATACCTCATCCTATGGTGATGGATGATGTCACCCAGTGGCTTCATGTAGATGTTAAAAAGGAGCTAAATTTTATTTAGAATTAAGATACATAGATATTGTGTTCCCCTAACATCCTGGCCCCAGCAACACATCTCTATTTTTTTGTTTGTTAAGTATGACAATTAATGTGATTGCCAATAAAGCTAACCCACAGGAATATTTTACTGAGAAATTAAATGATTATGCAAATGCTTGAGGATACCACTACTTTTTCATATTATAAAACATAACTGAAATATTGTGTATCTGTAAGATTACACCTTGGAGCTTTCCATGAAGAAGTGGATTTTATAATAATGAAATAAAATGTAAAGTGTCATTGGTAATTTCAGCCCCCTCCAGTTTCTGTGGGCAGCTAATTTTTATTCAATATCATTATTCAATTTCAAAGTAGAATGCACATTTTCCATCTCTTCAGAACTCCTACTGATAGATTACAGTGTTCTTTTTTCTCAGGCTCCTAATAGTATTAGAACAGCTTGTTTATTCTGATGCATTTCATTATTTATAAGTATAGGCTTCAGAGAATCTGAAACATGCAGTCAAGTTGTGTTAGCATCTACTTCATCCTTCATAATTTTATTGCTTTCATCTTCAATTCTGAAGTTTACAAAGTGCCTTAAGAATCCTGATTATTAGCTACTGTATAGTTGAATAATGGATTTCAATGAGATTGTGCATAGAATTGCAGTCTGATCTCTTTGTATGCCATTATATGATTAGTGAGATTAGTGGCTAGAACATTTGAAAATGATTGAAGGAAATTTCAGCATACCAGCTTGAAGATACAATGAAGGGTTTAATCTCTGTTTAGTTGGAAGTTGATTGTTTTCTGTAACTATTGGAATTATTTTTCAATAGGCTATATATACATCTCTTTCTATGTGCCTAATAAGCAAGATTTAAAAACCTTCCACACCAGTAGCATTACAAAAGTTCGTAAATTAAAAATATGTAGAAAATCATAAAAAGGCAGTTTTTAAAATATAAACTCTGGTTGAAATTCTATACCAGATCAGTCAACATAAATAATAATTGAGAGGATGGGAGCTGCAGCACAAAAACCCTGAAGGGCACTAAGTTGTTTAAATACGCTTTCAGCGTCTAAAAAAAAAAAAAAGGCAAAACAGAACACTTTGCCAAACTTGTAATTATTCAAACGGGATCTATCCCCTCTCCTCCCAAAGAAGACCCCTGCAAAACCCCTTTTCAACACTAAAGGTGCCTTACTTATCTTTAATAGCGAAGTGCTGTAACCGCACTCGAAAGCTGGGGTTGTTATTATCAGTGCCTGAATCTTCCGCCGGGGGCGCCTCCAGTGTCGGGGTCGAGCAGCCGGCCAGTACGTGTTGGCTTGGAGCCGCGCGAGGAACGGGCTGCCACTTGGCCGCCTTTGCCTGAGTCAGAAGTGGGGGCCGTGGAGAAAAGCGGCTGGTGTCGAATCGCGTCACAAAGCGGATTTTCCGTTTCCACGGCAACCCGTCTTCGGAGGCTGCGTTTAACCCCAGGATAGAGGAAGTGGATGGCAATGGGCCTGCCTGGGAAAGCGGAGGGGTGGGGGTGGGCTAGCTGGTGGGTGGGAGGACAGCGGGGAAAGCTTGTAGCTTGCAGCCCTCCCGCCCACCAGGGGAATCGCAGGTAAAGTTTGCCCATAAGCAGAGAGCTTATGGGCAAAAAATACAATATAAATCTGAAAGGTGCCCAGTAATGGGGACTTCTCCCCCGCTTGCATTACGTTCGTTCTGAAGAAATACGTATATAGGCAGTAGATTTCAAGTGAACTAACTGTAGCCCAAGTCGTGCGATTAAAAAAAAAAAAAAAAAGGACACTAGAGGGCGGTTGTTTTCTCTTTGAATGTCGTGCTTTACCCTATAGTATACACTTTCTCAGTTTCTTAATCGTTGACATGACTCATGTTAACCCTGGGAGCCACAAAGAGTAGATATAAGTGAAGATTTTATAACATTCACAGAAAAGCACCCCGTCCTCTAACTTTTATTCTTTGTGTTTTTGATAACTTACTAGTGCACTGTCCCGGTACATGCTTCCCTTTTATTATCCCATGAATATTAACCATTTTAATGGTTAATCCCATTTGGGGTGGAAAATTAATATTTTTCAGTTGCTTATTCTTGCTAGCAGCAGCTGCAGTGAGATTTACTTTTGTGTAGTTTACATATTGGAGTACAATATAAAACAATAGTTAAACTTAAGAGTTGGGTGTTGTTAAGCCTGTATTATTTTTCTGTATTACATTTGCTAGAATCAGAGGATCTGTTGTACAATTCTTGGACAGCAGTCATGTTTGCTGATTTAAGTGTATGTTGTGACATAGGTCATAACCTATGTTGTGACCAAATGATCTTGCGATTTTATTTTTTTTTTAATTCTGAACTGCAGCTGACTAGTGAATAGATATAATCAATAAGAAACTTTTTGTGCCTTCAAGTCAATGTTGACTCCTGGTGACTGCTTGGGCTAGTCCCTGCACTTTTCTTGGCAAGGTTTCAGGAGTGGTTTGCCATTGCCTTTTTCCTAGGGCTGAGATAGACAACTGACCCAAAGTCATCCAGCTGGTTTTGTGCCTAGGACTAGAACTCATGGTCTCCCAGCTTCTAGCTTCGTGCCCTAACCACTACCCAAACCAGCTCTCAATAGATTACTATGTTAAACTATATTTAATACATTTTTGTAGGATACATTTGACATAATGGAGCTGAACTGGATTCTTTTAAAATACATTTAGCACTTCTATTTGGAAGGTTAAATACAAGCAGCCAGAAAAACGTGATGTAATTTTATTCTCAGACTAACCCTAGAATTTTGTTCAAGTTACTAATTAAGCTATAATCACAAGTTTTATTTACCACTTTCCAAATGAGAAAATGTGCAGTTCTATATAATGTGCCAAATAATGTTTTGTACTTTTATGACCAATAATATGTAGGAACAATTAAAGTAGATCATAATGTATTTCCCTTTGATCTTTACATTCATTAGTATTTAGTCTGCATTTAATCATTTGAAACCATAACTACAATTCTTTTTGTTTCAAAAAGACCATTTTAAACATATGGTTTTTAAGGAGGAGGAGAATTGTTTTAGCATTTTGAACACCATCCAGAGATGTGCAACCTGATCCCATGTGTTTCTATCTTAAGTAAGTGTTATAGGATACCAGTAGAATTTTCTGAAGGTAAACCCACCAGTTTTTCAGCACTGGCCAGCAAGATGCTGGGCTGGGGCGGCTGAGGCTTCCAGGGGCGGCTGCAGCGTTCCACTGCACTGCAGCACCCCCTGCACTCGACCTCCCAGGGCTTCCCCCACCCCCCTAAGGCACCCGTGCTCATTACCTGGGACTACATCTGCTTAACAATCTGCGATTCTCGCTTAATGATGGCAGTCGGGAGTGCCAGAATTGCGGTCGCTAAGCGAAACGGTAATGTGATAATTTGCTTAATGGTCACATTGCTTAATAACCTAAATTCCAGTCCCAATTGTGGTCATTAAGCAGTGACTACCTGTACATGGGCCACTGTATTCTGGACCAGCTGAAACTTCTGAGTGGGCTTTTAAAGAAAGGCAGCCCAGTGCAGAACCATGTGGAAGGAAAAACTCAAAGCTGCTAATGTGGGTTTTTCTTTCTTATGGTTTTATGTTCCCTGGGACTTTAAGAGAGTAGAGGACCATATCTGTACTGCAGACAGATAAAAAAGAATCTGAAAGCACAGGGTGTGGTGGAAGAGGGAAAAGTAGTTGAGTCAGAGCTGAAGGAGAAGCCAGTTGGGTATGCAGAGAAGGTGAAACTGAATGTAAAACAGTTTGGTAGAATGAGCAACAAGATTCTGAAGCTGACACAGTTAGAGTAAGAAGTAGCAGAGCCTAACCGCCTTCCAAGCCTTCCAAAGATGCAGACCAACTACAGCTAGCCAGCAGCCAGTAATTGTTCCCCAGTGTGATCTCAGGTGCTTCTGTCTCCTCTGAATGCAGCTTGTACATTTGGTAGTTCTTGTTCAATATATTGTTGGTAGTCTAGATTTCAAAAGTTTGAGCATTATCTTACTTAGCATGTGAGAAAAGTACAACTGTTCAGTAGTTTGTTTGGTATTGGAATGTAAATTGATCTTTCTGAGTCTTTTGGTGAGTGCTGTGTTTTTAATACCTGCTTACAAATTGCATGTAGTGCTTTTAACTACATCATTCTGTAAGATTTTAAGAGTTCTGCTGGAATTTCATCAGCTTATGCAACTTCATTGTCAGCGATACTTTGGGAACCCAATTAACTTAATTTTCCAAGATGCCTGATGCATATAATTGATTTTGGAATTTTTTTTTGATACAATTCTGTATATTTGTACTCTCTCTTCTTTGTACAGGTAGTCTTCACTTAGGACCACAATTGACACTGGCAACTTGGTCGTTAAGCAAAGCAGTCACTAAGTGAAACCGTGTCTGCACTTATGATCTTATTTCAGCTTTCCTTTGCTTTACAGACCTGCTAAGGTTGTAAATGTGAGGATTGGTCATAAAGTTACTTTTTCATCACCATCATAACTGCAAACAGTCACTAAATGAGGCAGTCACTAAATGAGGACTATGCATCTTCTTTCTCCAGTATATCTGCTACCTAGTTACCTCAGTTTCTTTGCATTGCTTATTTAAATATGATTCTTTGCCTTTTTCTACCATTCTCTGGAACCCAGTGTTTAGTTGAGCAATTTTTTTTTCTTTCTGTTTTCTTTTATGTTCTGCCTTTCTTCAGCTATTTTCAGTCTATGGCCATTTCATCTTCTTTTGCTTTTTTCATTTGGGAATATATAGTTAACTACGTGTTCAATATACCTTGCCTAACAGTCTACCACTTAAGTGTTCTATAATTTTAAATAATATAGCATCCAAGAATTACTTCAATTATACATACAAGATCACAGAATCAAAGTTGAAAGGGGGTATTTAAGCTATCAGGTGCAGCCATCTGCTTAGTGCTGGAAATCAACTAAAGCATCCATAACAAATGGTTTATCCAACCTCTGCTAAGCACATCAGTTAAAAGAAGTCCACCACTCTCTGGGTATTTAGTTCCATTGTGAAACTGCTATTACTGCTTTTCTAACAGTCCAAATCTGCCTTCCTGTAATTTAAACCCATTATTCATATTCTGTACTCTGAGATGATAGAAAACAGGTCTTAGCTTTCTCTATGAGGTCCTCAATCTTTTCTTCTCAAAATAAACACATTCTTCATACCTTCAGTATCTCTTTACTAAATTTAGTTGTAGTTCTTGATTATCCTTGTTGCTGTTTTCTGTACCTATTCCAAATTTCTGAATCTTTCTATGAATGTGGTGCCCAGAATGGAATATTCATGGGTTTGATGCACAATGAGATGAAATGTTTACCTTCCATGATTTGAAAACTATACTTGTTGAGACAGTTGGGTTTTTTTTTCCTTTTCCTTTTTTGCAAAGTCAACCTGATGTTGGCTCATATTTAATTAGTGATAAATAACTGTTCCAAGCTCTCTTTCACAATTTATTTATTTATTTATTTATTCGGCTTGTATGCCACCCATCTCCCCCACGGGTGACTCTGGGCGGCTCACAATAAAAACGAAGAAATACAATTCTCTCCAAGATGGCTAAAAACTATAAATAATTTAAAAACATATTAAAATACCGTAAAAAACCACCTCTAATTTTGGCCCTATAAAAATCTGTAAGATGCTGGGGGGGGGGCAACCCATCATCCCACCAGCCATCTCCACAGGTGCGAGCCCCCCTCTGGCCCCCAGGCCTTCTGGCAAAGCCAGGATTTAATACCTTTCCTGAAGGCCAAGCCTTCAATATCACTGCCAAGCCTGATATTCTCCATGTTATAATTGTGCACTTATTTATTTTTTCCTCAGTAAGAGACTTTGTAATTTATTTATTTTTTTTACATTTCATTCTGCTGTTCTTTGCCCATTTCTCTAACCTATCAAGATTGTTTTCGGTCTTTCAGGATACTAATTATCCAACTCAATTTTATGTCATCTGCAAATTTGATAGGATAGAGAATACCTCCTTTATATTTATCCAGGTTTTTAATAAAAAAAGTTTAAGAGTACAGTACTATTTGAAAACTGGAACAACATATGCTCCCCTTCAATCATCTGATACTACATTCCCTCTCTGGGATTTCTCAAAGATAATACATGACAATTATTTGGCCAAACCATGAGCAGCTTCCTTTAATACTCCATAATGCAGTTCTTCTGGCCTTGAAAATTTAAACCAATTCAAAATAAATAGAAATTCCCTGACTGTAATTCTATCAGTTTCAAATTTCAGTTCTGCTTCATCTTGTTTTTTTCAGAATTTCTTGTTGGAACATATATCCTCTTTTTGAAAAACATCTGAGTCTGAATAGTGGTTGAATAGCTTTTCTTTTCTTTGTAACCAGTTAGTATTTTGGCATCTTCATGGAACAGTTGATAATCTGTTACTTTTCAGTTTATTTTGAAGATATCCAAAGAAGGTTTTTTGTTTTCCTTTTTTTATCCTTTGTCATTCTTGGCTCACTCTGAGCTTTAGTCATTCTCTATAATTTAGGGCTATGAGTACTATTCCTTGCCGACTTGCCTCATTTCTTACCTCCTATGTGAGTTTTATTGTTTTTAGATCTTTATTCATTCTTAATTTTTTTACTATCATTCTTTTTTCCCCTCTTTTGGTACTGTTTACAATTGTGTTTTAATCTCTCTTTCTTTAAGGAACTCCCCTGATTCTTGAGCCCTTTTCCCATAAGCTTCTTCTGCCATGGAATTATCATTGCTCTAAGTTTATTACAATATTCTTTCTTAAAATCCAATATTCAAATTCAGCTATACTTAGCTTTAGTTTTCATTAAAGTGAACTCTAACATTGTATGGATATTATAAAGTTAAGGATAGCTTCTTCTTGTATCTTCTTCCAGTGACTGAAGAAAATAGTTGTCAGCAAAAAAGTGTCAGAAATTTCCTTAAGGACCATGCTTAGAAAAGCTTATGGGAAGAGAGCTGTATTGGTCTATGGTAGCAAAAAATCAGAAGTATAGTAGTACCTTTTTCCAACTAACAATTTCATTAAAAAGTATACACTTTTATGAGCTGAGGATGTGATGAAGCAAACTGCAGCTCATGAAAGTGTGTGCCTTTTAATAAAATGTGTTAGTTGGCCCCACCAGATTCCTGATTTTTTGCTTGGAATTTGTAACCCAATAATATTAGGATAATTAAAGTCTTAATCAGTTAAAGTCTTAATCAATTAAAGTCTTAATCATCTTAATCTTCTACTTGAAGACTTGAAAGTACCATCCATATTGCCGACAGTACTGCTTTTATTTGCCCTGTGCTTATTTAAACTTTGATGCTCCTGGTAATATCAAGTTCATTCAGATGGATTTTTGTGCAAATGTGTCTATTTTTAACATGCAGTGCAACTCTTCTTCTCTTTCTATTGCTTCAGTTTCTCTTTCTTTTTTAATAAAAGGGAATACAATAGCTAAAAGATACAGTCATGGGAATCATCCTACTGTGGATTTCTGTTAAGTCACATTTGTCTTTCTGTATCAAGCTGTCATCTTCCTTATTTTCCATACATTAAACAAGCAATATTAAATAAGCAATAAAAGTCATGGACTTAATGAGCAAATATTCTGTTTGTTTTTCTTACTGAATGCTGTAACAGTCCTCTTCCTAAATCATTATTTTCAGTCCTTGGTTCAGGTTTTTCATTTCAGTTCCCACAGAATTCAGTTTGAAGCCCTCCTGATCAAAGTCGCCATGCTTCAGTCAAGCACATTTTTATCAGTCCTTATGAGAACAACCCACTTTGGGCCAGTAGTCCATTATTTTAGACAATGTTTCCAGAAATCAAGATATCTTTCATTTAACACCATTTCCCAATACTCATCTGTAAAAGACTTTTTAAAAAACTCCCCAGTGAAATTCCTCTAAGCTCTCCCCATGTACTTACTGAGTGAGCTTGCATTCAGGAAATTGTTGCCACATATTCCTTCTGTAGTCTCTGCAGCAGCTTCTGCAGCAGGAATCATTCACTTGATCACCCTGTGGTAATGAGCATAAACTGACTTAGAATAGTCAACTAACCCTTTTAGCACCAAATATTTTTTCAAGAGAGTTTTCATTTTTTGGAATGCTAGAGTTTACATGCTTTTCTAGAAAGGTGTTACTGTGATGTGGGTCTTAGCGTCTAGAAGGTCTGTATTTTCCTGTTGAACTTGAAGTGATGTAGGTAGCTGAAACAAGACCTGCATCAGTGACTTAAAGGCATATAGAAAAACATATAATAGAGCCAACTTCTTCAGACATGAAGACCCCAAAATGTTTATACCTTTAATGGTTAGAATCAATGTTTTTAGGCTTCTAGTGGTGTGAGTCATGGCTGACTGAGGGGAGATGGCTACTGTGAATAATGAAAGACTGGCGAGTAAACTGGTCCTTCAGATCTCTCTGGAGAACAAGAGAATTGGAGATCTCCCACGAGTGCTCTGAATGCCAGCTCCTCACAAGGAGACTGTAAAACAGCAGTCTCCTACAAGTTTGAGCACCGTGAGCTAAGGGAGACATCTTTGCTCTCAGCAGCAGCAAAACCTTTAATAAGGACACTGCCAGCCAAACTAATTTTCTAATCACATTCGGAAATGTTCAGTTTAACCACTTTATGGATATTAGAGACCTTCAAAATGGTGAGCTTAATTTGACACCTGGTGAGTTTTACCTTCTTTGGATTTAAGAAATTTTAAACAGAGACTTAAGAATTTAAAATAATATATAATTGCCAAAAAGCCAAAAAAAAAAAAAAAAAGATTTTGATTTAAGAAAGTTTTAAATGGATTAGGAGACAGGAGAGCTTTGGAATATTGGTTATATTGCTATAAGATTTGAAAAACAAGTATATAATTAATAATATACTCATGGGAAACTACTGAAAGGGAACTAAATCCATATAGGAACGGGGGCTTGATGAAGGCTGCAAATGGACACTTGAGGGAACTAAAGGACCAGACAAAAAAGAGCTAAAATGGCTAAGCTGGCTATAACTTTTTCTTATCTTTTTTGAAAAATGGACTGAGATATTAATAACTAATATTAATAACTAATATCTCAGAAAAGATACAGATTTCAACAGATAAACTTTTAGAAGATGATGAGAAAAACTTTAAAAAACTGTTACCTGACATAGACATTATAGAGTTTGAAGGCATAGAAGACAACAAAACTGAGATTACCAAAATGAGGTAAAGACAAATTTTGGTAATTGGTCTTCAAAAGACAAATTAAGAAAAGGATCTGGACATGGAACAGCTTTGGCAAGAAATCCTGGATGATGCCTCTTTATGGGATTTAGAAAATAGGCTGGTGAAAGCTTTAAAGACTCCTTTTAAATGCCATAGAGGGATGAAAGATCAAATCCTGCAATGCCATAGGAATGATTTAAAGGTCAAGACTGTGTAGAGCAAGAGGAGGAATATAAAGTTGGACTATTTGACCAGGGATAAATTATTTGTTTGATATTTCTGATAACGCCTAATGGGCTTTTTGCTGAACTAGGACTGAAAAGATGGTGATTTCTGGATTGCATATACAGGTAGTCCTCGCTTAACGACCACAATTGGGACCAAAATTTCCATTGCTAAGCAATGTGATCGTAAAGTGAGACGTCACGTGACCACATCACTTGGTGACTACAAACCCAGGACTCCCGGGTTGCTGTCGTTAACTGACAATCATGGGTCATTAAGCAGAGGGGGTCCTGGGTAAAGAGCGTGGGAGTGTCATGGGGGGGAGAAGCCCGGGGAGGCCTAGTGCAGGCCACACATGAGTTGGGGGGGGGTGCTGCAGTGTGGCACAAAGCCACATCCACCCCTGGAAGCCTCAGCTGCTCCAGCCCACCCCAGCCCAGCAGCATGGCACAAACCTGCCACACCCCGGGAAGCTTCAGCTGCCCCAGCTTGGCCCAGTAGTGCTTACAACTGCAGGGGTGCTGCAACTTCCCCCACTTGCCTATCTCCCCCCCCATCTGTGCCCTTTTGGCTGCTCTGCAGAGTGATGCTTGGCAGCACTAGGGCTGGGGCTGAAGTAGAGGCCTGGGACTTTCAGCAATTTCAGCCAGCTGCCACTGCCGCCAGGCCTCTACTTCAGCCCCAGCACTGCCGCTGCCACTGAGAAATGCCACCTCAAGCCCCACACAGTGGCCAGCCACCCCTACTGTAAGCAAGGCAGCTGCCTTTTAATAATTTTATTGAAGTTACATTGACCTGTCCCACCTGGTCAGGCAGAGAAGGTATGTTACGGACCCATCTATGAAAGAATGTGGACTGGTGGGGCCCAAGAGGAGAGCCTTCTCTGCTCTTGCCCCTGCCCTGTGGAACACTCTTCCCCCAGAGGTGAGGTGGGAAGAGTGTTCCACAGGGCAGGGGCAACAGGCCCCATTCTCCCGGCTTTCCAGAAAGGGCTGAAGATCTGGCTCTGCCAACTTGCATGGGGCAAGAGGGATATAACCAACCCTGGGGGTGGCTAGTGCCTTAAAGACACTCCCTGAATCTAAGGTATTATTTATATAGGAAGTCTTTTTTGTAAAGTATTTTAATTCATATTTATTCTATTTTAACTATTATTTATTCTTTTTACTGTAAACCGCCCAGAGTCACTCTGCAGTGAGATGGGGGTTGACAAATTTGAAAAATAAATAAAAAATTTTTAAAAAATTAAAAATCAGTGTTTTTGTTGGGCTAAACTAAAAATTAGTTCTGATCTCTAGAATCTTGCTCAACAGTTGTGACATAGCATTGAGGGCCAGACTTTGCTAGAACTCTAGCTTCTCCTTCCATACAAATGTGGCCAACTATTTTGAAGTTACAGATTTCTGAACATTCTTGTTGATTGTGTGGTTTTAACATTTTTAAAACCTTGTATCTGCCACCTCCCAAACTGCAAGCGATTCTGTACAGTTTTACTGTGAGCAGGACAATTGTTCTTCTCCTGGCAAACTTTCAGTCGTATTTGTTATCCTGTGCTAATACCATATTGCCTGTGGTAATTGTAACCTGTTATCCATGGACTAAAAATCAGTGTATCACCAAATTTGGGTGGTTGTTCCACAAATTCATTTTTAACTTGCCATCAGTTTGATAATTTGTTTAATTATTAAGGTTAGTTTTTAAATTTTAGTATGAACTCTTTGCTGTGTTGTTGAGTTATAATCAGGAAAATAAATCTGAAATAATTATATTAGAGTGTTATATTAAGAAAACTTTATAGACATTATTCTATATCAATTTAGTAAAAAGGTTTTAATTCTCTTTTTTATTGGTTGCTTATTTCATTATAACTTTTTATTTTTAGGTTTGCTCAACAATATTTGTGAACAATCCAAGTGAGGCTGAAGTTTCTAGAAATTGCTTCCCTATTGATACCAGTGATAACAATGAGAAGTCATTTAAGGTTTGTTTGTGTTGACACTTTGTGCTTTATTTTAGGTTAATTTATCTTCACAGGATTATCCAATTAATAGATGAACACATTTTTATTGTTTTTTCTGTTTCCTAATTAACAAACATATCTTTGAAAGTAATGGGTGTAATAACAGGTCATCTCTGCTGCTGAATACTGTGTGTGAATAGCAATAAAGCAAGGTGGGAAGCATTTGAGAATGCTGGAAGATACTCAGTATGGTATCACATTTGTAGTGGAGGATGTCCAGGATTCCCTTCCAGACTCCCTCCCCAAATATGAAGCTGTGTATGTTAAAAAGCCTTCTCATCGATGCCCTCATACTCACAGATTAGTATGGTTGCCTCCTTGCCAACGTTTAGGAAGACCATTAAGACATATTTTTGTTTTTGTTGTTTTTCTATAAAGCCTTTGCAGAAAGGATGCCATATACTTGGGGATTGTTGTCTTGATGGTTTTAATTTGGTTGAGGATGATAATATTTTTATACATGCACACCCACATTTATGTTATTTATGATTGTGATTTTATACCATGGTTTAATTGCATTTATGAATGCAAATCTCTAGCGTATCTAATGAGGCGGCATGCAATAACAGTGACATTAATTTAAAATAATCAGTTAAAATAGTCACTTAAAAGAGCAGAGATTAAAAGTAACAGAGAGAAAATTAGTTGAAACAGAAATGCATGTAATTTATATTAAGTTAAATTTAAAAACCTGAGAGAGAAAAAAAAAACTTTGCCTGGCTCTCCAAAGACAACATGGTAAGTGCTTAGCAAATCTTTCTGAAGAGGGCATTCCACTACTTGGGGGCAGGGGTGAGAGGTCTGCTACTAAGAAAACCCATTCCCCAAAAGCTGCAACTTTTATCATGGTCTTAGGACTGTTTCTTAACCTACTTTTATGCTCTCATAAAGAAAGAGCATTCACTTTTCATCAGTTGAACATATTGCTATATATTCATTGCCAGTTAATAATGCACTATTTCTTTCACTCTCTTGCAGATACCACAGTAAACATTAATGCAAGTTCTGCTAATGAAATTAACCAACGTTTAAAGGGTACATCATATAATATGGCTTAGTGAACAAGGTGAAAAAGTGAGGTGTGGTACTTCTTGTGATTCATATAATTTCTCAAAGATGAAAAGTTTTTCTTACTTAAGACAAAAAGGTGTTTGTGGACCTATGGTCATTAGAAGGCATTGTTCATATTCTTAACTTTCCTTAACTTCATGGGTATTGAAAGATTTTGCCATCTACCTGTTTGTTAAGAATAAGTGTTATATATGTGTGCATGTAACTTTGTAACACACTTTAAGACCTCTATAATTATATTCCAGCATTTATTTTAATAATAATTTAATAATTAAATTATATTCTGACATTTATAATTTCTAGTAGTAGTAGAATTTCTAGTAGCCTAGTAATTTCTCTCAATTGGAGGCCGCTGTAATGTTTGAGAATATACTGAATCTGTCACAAATTTGAACATTTGTTTCCTTTGACTCTCTTAAAAAAGCCATGGGAATTTTGTATAGCCTATATTATGGACTGATAACTAGGTTTAATAAGAAAAAAGCAACATGCACAATTTAGTCAGGACAGACCCAGGCAGTGATTTGTTCAGGATTCAGATATCTTTGGTGAACTTAGCAATTGAGTTTGTACGTTATGGTAAGCTAAGGTTTGCTAAATATTGGATGAATGACATTAGGAGAGTTCGCACAATATACCAGGACGTTATCTGGTGTATTTGTTTTGCCTTAATATTTTGCATGAGCCCAGCCTGTGTGATTCATTCAATAAACCAATAAATATTAGTTAAACAATAAATGAATCAAGCCCCCGAAATACTTTTTGTATTCCAGACTGCCAAATCTGAAGTATAGTTCTTGTATATCTGGTTAGATAAATGCAGAAAAACCTATGAAAATGCCAAGGAAGCTGAGAAAAAATCCATTCAATGGAAGATACAGTTGCTTCATATCTCAGGATTATAAACTTTTTTCAGTATTTAGGTTAAGAAAATTTATATAAATTTTATTGATGAGGAAATAATTATATATTCAGTTCCTATATTTTAAAGAAGTATAAATATGACATGAGGTCTAAATATTGTTATCTTCATTAGAGGACTGTAAAAAAAAAGATAGTAATGCAGATTGAGTTCAGAGGTTGTATACCAGATCCATAATTTGGAGGTCTGGAAATTTGATATAAGGTCTTTTACATTTTCCTTCCCTCTTTCATGTATCTTTTCTTCTTCACGTTCTAGTGAATTTGCTGTGATGTTAAATTGTTTAGCATTTTGCCTCCATGGTATGATTTGAACTGGTCTTGTTTGGAGCCAAGATGCTCATCATAGTTTGTCAATTAAAGCTTTCTGGTAACAAGTGGGAAGGAAGCTAAATGTATTGGAAGCAGGTAAGGGTACTGCATAATCCCAATTACCCAAGTCATTGGTTGGCAGATTGCATTCATGAATTGTAAGCTGGTTTGCAGTTAGTGCCAAACCTAACTCCTGAGGAGAGAGGCTTAGTAAACATCTTCAATTCTCATGCCTAATAGCTCTTGAGATATTGGATATCAGATATGTTGCTTTGTTAATCAAATATGGAATAAAATACAACAGCTTTGCCTTTCCTTATTTTTAATTACACTTTATAAAAATAGGTTTGTTTATTTTATTAAATCCTTGTGCTATTATTATGTGATACTATACTTTCCTTTGTTCCTGTTTCAGGTCTTCATTGGTTTTATGTGATATATAATACTCACCAGGTTCTTCTGAGTAACTTACAGTCTTCAAAGATGGATTCAATGAAGTTAAAGCATAATATTAATCCATTCCTCCTGCACATTATAAACTTTGCAATCTTGATATACACATTTATAACTTTTATTCCATGGTATTTATTTTCTGGATCAAGATGTATCATAACCAAATCAAAGCAAATTAAAGCAAAACCAGTGAATAGCATGCCTGGAAGTGCATATAGATCTGTTAATAGTTTGCATTGCCTAGCATCTGTATTATATCCTGGATGTGATACCCTTGATAAAGTTTTCAAATATGCTCAAAGTAAATTTAAGGACAAGAAGCTTCTGGGGACACGGGAAATATTGCAGGAAGAAGATGAAATCCAGCCATCTGGAAAAGTTTTTAAAAAGGTATGTTGTATCTTATATATTTTTGGGAAAGAGGGAAAGATTTATAGTCTTACCCTCTATATAAGTAGGAGTTGGGAGCTCATTTTCCTGCAGTTCAACTTCATCCATGGGCCTGTTGGTACTCTAAAACAACTGTAGAAATTTTGTGAGGCAGGATTCACCTTTGTAGAATCAATGTTGATTTTCCTTCAGCAGGGTTTATTTCTCTGTGCTTATTTTTTTTTTCTTTGATTATCTTTCTACCAGTTTCTGGAACAGATATTAAGTTGAGCAACCTGTAACTCCCTGGATTTCCAGTGAGTCCCTTTTTAAAAACTGATGTCATGTTTTTTACCTTCCAGTTCTTTGGCACTGAGACCAATTTGAGGACAAATACTTACCTTGCTAGTGGATCAACAATTTCACTTTTGTGTTCTTGAAGAATTCTTGGGTTGATGTGATTTGGATTTGGTGATTTGTTACCATTTGTGTGGGCTCTCAAGGTTAGCTAGAGTATCTTTTTTTAAAACTCAGGTTTAGTTCCTGTTTCAACCCTGAGCCGCTCAGTACGGGTTTGGCTATCTTTTTCTGTATATTCTGAAATAAAGATAGATGCATTTTCCCCACTTTTTCTCCAATCATCATATCCTCCCAGAGCATCCTTTTTCACTCTTTTGTCATCTAAGAGCCCAACTGCTTCTTTAGCTAGTTTTCGTTTTGAATATAATTAAGTTAATTCTTGTTTCCCCTTAAATGTTTTTAGCTTCATCTAGATGCTGATGAAGATAATCAAGTAGCATCACCAATGCCATTTCCAACCTATGCCAAGGCCTCATTGAAAAAGATCCTGATAATCCATTACTTCTAGGGTTCTCTGTAGCTATCTCACTACCACTTTCTTTTCAACCTTTCCCCAAAAAGGCTGGCTGAGATGGGTGGTAGTTGCCTAAATTAGCTGGATCCAAGGAGGGGTCTAATTCACACATGTGATCAGATGTTGTTAGCTGTAATGATTCTGTGGAGGAATCTAATCTTCCACAGATTTCTGGTACATTAGATTTTGTATCTATATAGAACAGCACTTCTCCCAGTGTGCCCTTCCTTGTTCTTTCTATAAAGTTTATATCCAGGAATGATGTTATTTCACTGATCCTCTGTTCCAAGTTCCGATTTCTCATACTGTTGATTAATTCAGCTTTGATGTTTAGTAGATGGAAGATCGATGTGTTCTTCCATTACTGAATTCCCTTGCAAAGCTTCCCTTTTCCTGTTTGCCTACCTAGTCACAAGCACTGGTTACAGTCTCTAACTGCCTGTCCTCTTTCTAAAGAGGAGTCTGTAAATGTTAGTATCAGGTTACCAGTGATACCTACCTTTGCATCTTTGATTATCAGCTCTCCTAAACACAGATTTAAATAAATCAGCTCTTTGTCTAGCATGCATTATAATTTAAAAAAAATTTTTTTTTATTTTAATGGTAACATTCAAAAAAATATAGCACCAATAAGGGAAAAAAGATAATGATTATACAGTGAAAAAAAAAGAACGTAGGTACATTATAATTATTAAAATAAACCAAAAAGAAAAAAGAAAACTAATTAATGACTAAGTATGCAATCCAGAAAAGGGTTAAATACAGAGATCAACCTTGCCCAACACATTCAGAGGAAATGATGGCTAATTCTAAGTAAAATCTCACCAACAATTGCAGAATCCCTATTCATGAACAATAAGTACTTTTATCTATAAATGTGCATTTCCTCATGTCAGTTAGCCCAAAGAAGTATTTGCAAAGTGGGATTTTAAATACAGATATTTATTTGGTAAGTTTATTTCCTAAAATTAATTGGTGGAATGTATGCTAATTTTAAGATGTTCTCTCATGGAAGATATCAGATACCTGAGAAATGGAAAAACAGCTACATAAGGGCTTCATTATTATCTTTTTGAGACAGAAAATGAGTTATGATTTATCTGCAAGTGGGCCTGTTTTGAATTAAGGAAGCATTGTGTTTCTTTGGTTCTCCAATACAGTCTAGACCATTTGTTCTGTAACTTTTAGCTCATATACACTTCAGTTCATGGGATAATTTTATTACAGGTAGTCCCCAGTTTAAGTACAAATCCCGTTCCCAGGGTCTATCCTTAAGTCAAATTTGTATGTAAGCTGGAACAATATTATTGTATAATACTGTATAAGTAGTATTGTGAATTGAACCATTGTGTATTTAACTTGAATCATTAACTTGACTTTTGCTACAATAGGCTTTGTTTTTAACTATGAGTAATCTGTAAACCAGGTGTTCTTAACCCGGGGACTACCTGTAGTTTCCCTACTTAGAAAAATCAGATGCAGTCTTCAAGCAGATACTTATGAAAAATTGTTATTTTGCTGTAGCTTCCGGGTCAGATTCAGGCTTGAACCTCAAAGGAGAGAATGAAGAGACCCAAATGTTCAAGTTTGCACTTTATAGCAACTTCGGTAGGGTCCACAGGGATTCTGAAACTGACTCTCTTTCCACAGTTGCTTCCTATTTTTAGGGAAGGATTGATTTAGCTCTTTCATTTGTTCTTGCCCAAGGTGGTACAAAGCCAAAAAGCTGGAGCTTTCCTTCCATCACTTCTCTCATACTGTGTGCCATATGGAACACCATTCCCCCTGAGATTCAGATGGCCCTGACCCTGTTGGTATTCCAAAAAGGTTTAAAAGCATAGTTTTTCCCTCAAGCATTGGGCCGGGATGTTAGATGAGCCTGATGATATGGTTGGATAGCTGAAGGATGTAAGTTATTTGAAGACCTTGGCTGCATTGCATTAACATTATTGTCGAGGTTATTTTTAACCTGATTTGGGGGGGTTGATTATTATGACTTTAATTATTGTTAGCCACTCAGAATTGCAGGAGCAAAATGGGCTGTCATACACACCATTTAAACAAACATTCTGAGTTTCATGTTGGCATTTAAATTAGCAACAGAGAGTTAAAACAATGACTTAAAAACTGAGATAGGTCAAACCGTATTTGGGACATCCTATAAAAATCATTTAAGGAGCCTAAATCTGCTTTTTAAAAAGGTACTTTGTTAGTAAAACATCAAGCAATATTCATTTGGAAAAAAGGCTTTAAAACATGCTTGCTGCTAATTTTTAGTTTATTTTTTAAAATGTATGCCACCCTTCAATGCAGTTTTCCTAAGATGTCTTATATTACTCTAAATACACAAATTCAGTATACAACATATAAACAAACATAACATATAAACAACAAATGTTTATTACAGCTGTTAGGCCATAGAAACACATACACTTAAAATTATTGATAAGATTAAAAGGTAGGTTATAAAAATTACTTAAGAATAAAATTAATATAATTTAATTTAATAATTATTCAAATTTGAGTGGTGATCACCAAGATTAGTGCTAATCTTCAGTTATAGATGGGACATCTAGAATAAATAGAGGCACAAAATCTGGCAACCTGGAAATATACATCAGAAGTCCGATAAAAGAAGTGACAGATAAACATTGTACTGTCTACCAGGGTAGTTCTTTGAAATGGGATAGATGAATGTCTTCTGAGATTCCCTGTAAAGAGAGCAACAAAGGAGCATGTGTCTTAGGGACTCTATAGAGTTGTCCCCTCATGGGCATGACCGTTGCTGAAGATGGATATTTTTATAATGCCCCCACAGAACTGCGTAGACTAGTGTGTCCATCCCAGTGGAATTTCAGATTTAGAATGGAGGAGAAATAGGATGGCAGCACATGCCCATTTGAGAAAATCCATGAACTGTGTGGTTGCATGTTAGGCTTAGACTGGTTTTGAGATCAGTATACCAGATAGGCTGCCTAAGATGACTCCTGATATTTTCAAACCCTAACGGGCAGAGGCTCTCCAAAGAGAAACCTAAAGACTGGAGTTTTCTATTAGCTCTTGTTAACCAGTTTTATTTAAAGTGGTTTCTGAAAACCAGTGGAACCAGACCCACAAAGGGGGAAAAATAATCTGAAATTCATGAGACAGTAATAGGCTCTGGCATCCACAAAACCAGACCTATCTCTAACTGTTGGGCAGCATTTTTGATGCAACTTAGAACTGCGGTGATAGCTCTTATAAACTTGGACTGGACAGCTTCTAAAGTGTTAAAATGTGTAAAAGTGCAAATCTGGACATCATAAAGAAGCTGAGAAATAACCTTAGCAAGAAAGACCTTACAAGCTGTGGGAATAAAATGTGTCCCCCTTTGAATGGAAGAATCTTAAGACAGCCGAGGAGCTGCCCAAAATATAAACAAGGACAAAACATCAAAAAGGATACTGAGCAAACCTAAGTTAATTATAAAACTGTTGCAGCCCAAAAATTAAGTTACAATACATGAAAGGCTATGAGAGAATAAAGCATCTTTGCCTGCTGTCAGAAGGATAAATAAAGTAGGCTCCAGATGTGCCTCACTAGGAAGGATGTTCCAGACTTTGCAGCATCAAAGGATATCTAGGCTTTGAGGAAGATCTTGGGGTATGAGTAGCAACCTTCAGACCATGGAGTAGAATTGTTAAATAAGCACACTTGGTGCTATTTTGTTTCATATAGTGGCAGCATTACAGTACATGTACCGTATTTAAGTGTAGGACAGATATTAGTAGGCTAAGATCTACTTTGTTTTTCACTAAGATTATTATCTGAATTTCCTGTATTTTGTTTTTCTTGACTTCACTGTTTACAATTTCTACGGCAGTAGTTATATAAATTCTTTTAACTCTTCATAAATTTGATGATGTGGACAGTAATCTACAAAAGCACAATATATTTGTTTGCCTCTAAGGTGCTAAAACATTTAGGTACAGAATAGTGTGCAAATTCACATACAAAACTATATCTGGGGCTTTAACTCCATAATTTTCTTAGAGTACAGCATATTTTCAGCAGCAATTGCTGCTGGTGGTAAACAGCTGGGAATTTGACAAATCAGAGTAGCATCTAATACTCATTCTGTCCACCTCTTAATTGTAGAATATTTTTAATGTTGTAACAGTTTAGATGTTTAATTTCTCTTTGGTGAATTTCTTTTTTTCTAATTCTGTTATTTTTTGTTTAAGCAACTCAGAACTTTTTAAATTATTAAAATCTAACAGATTTGGGTTGCAAAAGTCACTGGTAACAAAAGAAAAAAAAACCCTATCTAATAGTCATCCAGATTTCTGAAGCCCAGGTGTGGTAGCCCTCTTAAAATCCAAAATGCATTTTGGATATATAGTGAAAAACCTGTCAGTATTTTGTTGCGATTTTAAAAATGCAATTTCTCTGTTTTATGCTAAAAACATTTTTGGGAGGAAAATAAAAAATGTATTATCTTTGTCAGCTTCTAAAGGGCATTAAGACTCAGTGACTTAATTGTCGCTTACTTCCACAATGTTATATATGTATTATGTCCAGTTTATGGTTCAATAGTGTTAAAATTGTATTGAGGAATTTTAAAATAATGTGTTTCTCATGGATTAAAAACAAAGCTATGTGAATGAATTGCACTCTGCACCCAATACATTGATTTGGCAGTAAATTTAAATCCTACTCTTTCTAAATATTCTGAGAAGTGTAGCCATAAGGTTTGTAGAAGCAATGTTATAACTTAATTTCATTAAGACTTCTACTGCTTTTTAAGTGATATAGCAAGCAGCATACACTAGAGGGCAGCATTTATCTTTTTATCCTTATTTTTCAAAAGCTTGATTAAGAATATATGGATTGCAGTTTGTTATGCTTAGCTGTCTCTCTCAGTTGGTTCTCTGACACTGAAAGAGGAAGACTAAGCAAATTTAAAGGATAGACAATGGTGCTGTCTAGATATAAAGCATCACAATGCAATTATCTTGTGCAATGGCTCCAATAACCTCAGTTTCTTGTTCTGGAAAAGCAAACATGATGCCAAAGAGAGGGGTGATTTAAAAATCAAATTTGCAATCAGTTTTTACATTTGAAACACCTGTTTAAATCATAAATAAAGGACAAGTCTTTTTATTTGATGTCTAAATTACATTAATACATGTATGCTTTTTTGATTTCTCTGAAACGACAACATTGAAATGGAGATCAGCATACAGTTTCTGTAGTAGAAGAGTCTGAACAGATGGCAGCAAAATTTGGCGTTTTCTGTATCTCTTTGTTATCTAGTGTAGTCTAGGTACAATATGCCTACTGGAGAAAACTGGACAGAGAACTAGCTCTGACTGGCTGCGTGATGGGTTTAAAATATATTGAAGTTGCATATTTTATAGATCTTATGGATCATATTGGCGACAGTATGCTAGATTGTGTCAGTGAAAAGCCTCTACTCTTTTAGAAATGGCCTATGGCAGTGTTACTAAATATTTATAGCTCTTAAATGTTCTATATACAGTACTGTGCAAAAGTTTTAGGCAGGTGTGAAAAAATGCTGTAAAGTAAGAATGCTTTCGAAAATATATATTGTAATTGTTTATGTTTATCAATTTACAAAATACAAAGTGAGCGAACAGAAGAAAAACCCAAATCAATATTTGGTGTGACCACCCTTTGCCTTCAAAACAGCAGCAATTCTTCTAGGTACACTCGCACACAGTTTTTGAAGGAACTCGGAAGGTAGGTTGTTCCAAACATCTTGGAGAACTAACCACAAATCTCCTGTGGATGTAGGCTGCCTCAAATCCTTCTGTCTCTTCATGTAATCCCAGACAGACTCGATGGTGTTGAGATCAGGGCTCTGTGGGGGCAAAACCATCACTTCCAGGACTCCTTGTTCTTCTTTACACTGAAGATAGTTCTTAATGACATTGGCTGTATATTTGGGGTCATCCTGCTGCCAAATAAATGTGGGGCCAATCACACACCTCCCTGATGGTATGGCATGATGGATAAGTATCTGCCTGTATTTCTCAGCACTGAGGACACCATTGATCCTGACCAAATCTCCAACTCCGTTTGCAGAAATGCAGCCCCAAACATGCAAGGAAGCTCCACCATGCTTCACTGTTGCCTGCAGACACTCATTATTGTACCACTCTCCAGCCCTTTGGCGAACAAACTGCCTCCTACTACCGCCAAATATTTCAAATTTGGACTCATCAGTCCAGAGCACCTGCTGCCACTTTTGTACACCCCAGTTCCTATGTTTTCATGCATAGTTGAGTCACTTAGCCTTGTTTCCAAGTCAGAGGTATGGCTTTTTGGCCGCAGTTCTTCCATGAAGGCCACTTCTGGCCAGACCTCTCCAGACAGTAGATGGGTGTACCTGGGTCACACTGGTTTCCGCCAGTTCTGTGCTGATGGCACTTCTGGACATCTTCCAGTGTTGAAGGGAAGTAAGCATGATGTGTCTTTCATCTGCTGCATTAAGTTTCCTTGGCTGACCACTGTGTCTACAGTCCTCAACGTTGCCCGTTTCTTTGTGCTTCTTCAAAAGAGCTTGAACAGCACATCTTGAAACCCCAGTCTGCTTTGAAATGTTTGCCTGGGAGAGATCTTGCTGATGCAGTCTAACTACCTTGTGTCTCGTTGCTGTGCTCAGTCTTGCCATAGTGCGTGACATGAACCTGTCTTCCACAACCTCACCTTACTAGCAGAGTTAGCTGTTCCTCACCTAGTTTTAAGCCACCTACACAGCTGTTTCTGTTTCAGTTAATGACTGTGTTTCAACCTACATATGAAATTGATGATCATTAGCACCTGCTTGGTATAATTGGTTAATCATACACCTGACTCTAATCCTACAAGTTCCCTGACTTTGTGCAAGTATACAAAATGTGCAAGTGTAAGGCTTGATGCTGGTTTGAAGCCAAAGGGTAGTCACACCAAATATTGATTTGATTTAGATTTTTCTTCTATTTGCTCACTTTGCATTTTGCAAATTGATAAACAATTAGAATATATATTTTTGAAAGCATTCTTACTTTATAGCATTTTTTCACACCTGCCTAAAACTTTTGCACAGTACTGTAGACAATGTATATCATTTTCATATTTCATATTTTGAAGGCAAAAATCATCATCTGACTAAAGAGATAAGCAATGGTTTGTCCAATGGATTACTTTTCCTATATGTGTTTTTTTTTTTAATCACATGAACTGGTTTGATTATGTAAATTACTTTCCAGTGCATTTTCAACAAAGGTGAGTTTTACCCCATATTTAAATTTTGATAGAGAAGGGGAAAAAAAACACGGGAATGAAGAAAAGGCAAGAGGAAGAGGATAAGAATATACTGTATTTTTCTGTCAATAAGACGACTCCATGCACAAGACGACCCCCACTTTTCCAACCCAAAATTAAGAAATCAATATTTTAAAGATAGTGCAGAACACATTTTTATTTAGTAATTAGGTAACATTTACCTGATATACTCGGTGGGAGGAGTCCAAACCATTTCTCTGCAGCTCTATTTCCAGGCTCTTTTGCTTAACTGATTACATTCAAGCACGAGTGAAACTGCCAATAGCTTGTCTCTGCAAACAGACTTCCTCTAATTGGTTTGTTCAGCATCAGCTTACGTCAATTACATAAGGCTCATGATTGGAGGAAGTCTGTTTGCAGAGACAGTATGGGCAGTTTCACTCGTGATTGGAGGCTTGTGATTGGAGGAAGCCTGTTTGCAGAGTCAAGCTATTTCATTCGTGATTGGAGGCTAACAATAGGAGGAAGCCTGTTTGCAGAGACAAAGTATTTTGCAACTGCACGGTTCTCTCCTCGGCTTATTTCCTTGAATAAGACGCCCTTCAATTTTTAACGTAAGGATTTTAGAAAAAAGTATCATCTTATAATTGGAAAAATACGGTAGTCTATACAACTACAATATGTATGTATGTATGCATATATAGATAGATATCATTTCTGTACTTCAAATGCTTATACTTTTTTCAGGTTGTGCTTGGAGAATATCACTGGCTATCATACAATGATGTTTTTAAGAAAGCTAAAGCATTTGGTGATGGTTTAATAATGCTGGGCCAACGACCAAAGACCAACATTGCCATCTTCTGTGAAACTAGAACAGAATGGATGATTGTAGCACAAGCTTGCTTCATGAACAACTTCCAACGTAAGTATGTGTATAGTATCAGTCTTTGGTGTATTTCTTCTATGCTTCTTTGTGTGTGTGAGCTGCTTGTTTAACTTGGTTATCCAGTCATTCAAAGAGAATCCACAACTTGGAGGAGTACACATCTGGGAATTCTGGGAGCTATAGTTCCAACATACCTGGAATATCTTAGAGTGGTCAGTTTTCCTCTTTGTAACATTACTGGCAAGTATCCATGCTATTATTATTTAAGAAGAAAAGCTTTTAGGGAAATAAAAGAAATCTAGATATTTCTTTGAGATTTCTTTTCTGAGTTCTGATCTACTTTGGTTTTTTTCTTTCTTAGCAAAACAAAAAAAAGAAGAGCGATTTGTTTTTAATCAAGTGTTCTTCCAGAAACTGGCACTATATATAGGAAACAGAAAGGTCATGGTAATGAGGAAGAAAGTTGAGGTTGGTTGAAAGATGTTCACTGGCAAGTCCCACTTCCATTTATAGTGATTTTCAAATACCTAATTAGCAGATAGGCAACCTTCTGTCTTGGGTCAGCACTGGGCTATATGGCATCAAAATTCTGGAAGGTAGAGTAAGTTTTTAAAGGAGTCTTGAGGTCAAAAATTGTAACTTTTATGAGTAAACAGATATCACTGCCCCCTTCCCTCCCATACATACTTTCTGGAATGCCATTCTCTTTTTCAGGGTTTTACAGAGTTTAACACTGCAGTCTTCTGCCCACTTCTCTGGTAATAATCTTTACTAAACTCAGAGTGAGGGTTATATATGACACTGTAATTTGCCTGTGAGAGTAGTTTGGTGTAATGGTTAAAGATACCGAGCTAAAGCTGGGAGATCATGAGCTCTAGTCTTGCCTAAAGCCTAGGAGCCTAGTCCCTCTCTCTCAATTACATGAACTGGTTTGATTATGTAAGTTACCCTCAGAAGAAGGCAATGGCAAATCACTTCCAAAAGAGTTGCCAAGAAAACTGTGTGGATTTGTTCATATAGCTACCTGGAGTCAAGACTGATTCAAAGACACACATACACACATTGCTTGTCTGTAGTAAATTATCAGCTCTGGACCTGGCATTTTCTACTTGTTTCTGAACGTCCTTATATTTTAGCCTTGTAGCTCAGGCTGTGGTTTTAGTTAACTAATTTAATCTGCAAGTGTCTGAATAGCTAAAAATTGTACATTGTACATGTTGAGTTAAAGGGGAATAAGGTAGTTTGATTGTAATGTGGCTAATATAGAATAATATCCTACACAGTAATATTTCTGTGATAGAAGTAAACCTCCATCTAAATATTTCAGTGGTGAAGTGTGGACGGAAATTGATAATGAAGTTGTAGTCTCAAACAGAGGGAGAAAAAGACATGTTTAAACTTTACTCTGACCTGTTTCAGACAGAATGTGTAACCATAGGCCAATGCTGTATAAAGTCTGATACCGGTGCTTTCCAACTCCTCTTCTTGTACACCCAGACATCCTTTGAATTAAAACCTTCAGCAAATCAACGTTTGTAAACTTTAACAGAAATTTGCAAATTGCAGTTTATAATAGTTACATTATAGTTGCATGCCTTGTCTAAGTGCATTATTATTGTCTGGTTGTCTTTGGCTGTTCAGCTTTGTATTCTCAAGTGAGAGATACTTCCTTTCATATTTGGTTTGTGCTTAGCAGTTGTTTCTGTACTGATTTTGCCCCACTAGGTTGCCTGAGACTACTGTTCAGTGCATTCCATATTCTCCATTTTATGTATTTTATACCTCTTCCCAACCATTTCTTGAGTTTCTTCAGTTAAGTGTTGTGTTGTACTGTTAACTTTCTTTTCCGTTTTCCTATTTTTTTCATTTTGAATTTTAACACTGTATTTAATCCACAGATAAATTCATTAACAAAAGGATACTGAATCAGATTAAATGCCTATCTAGTACAGTTTTCAGGTTCCCAGACTGGGTTAATGAGGTATTTGTGGGAAGCCCACAAAGAGGATATGAGAACAATAGCATCCTCGTATAGATATTGAATGTCTTTATTTTTGCTAAGAACTGTTGGTTTTAGAGCACTCACACTCCTTAATATAAATTTATATGAGACTAGGGAAAAACATCATTATAGTTATTGATATTGTTATTGTACTTATATACAGTATTTATAATTCTCCCCTATTTATAAGAACTGTTGGTGGCTAACAAAATTAAAACCATTATAATAAGAATTATATATAACTAATAAAAACAAAACAAATAATTATATAAACAAAAATCCATCTGCTGACCATCTGTAGTTAAGAAGAATCAGAAGAATCAAAAGTCTATCATCCTTTAGCATACTTCTCTTGTCATATATAATTTCTATTACATGTCTGATATGTACTCCACCAAATTTGGTGTCTACAGTATGTCTTTAATTTCAAATATGTCAAATATTGATTTGAAATGAAGAACTTTAAATTTTCAGTGTTGTAGTGGCTTGTGCAAATTATGGTTTGGCTGGTTGGTTGAAATATTTAGTTTACCTAGGATTTTGAGTCAGGAGAGTGAACTGAAGCTAGGAATTGAAGCATACAGTTATTCTCTTTATTTGGAGATGAACATTGTGTCTGAACCAGCCTAGTATATTTGTTCAGGGACATTGCAGACCACTGCTACAGTGAATTACATTGGAAGGACAGTGTCAGCTATAAAGAAAATCCTCGGAGAGTTAATAAGGAAATGACAGCTAAAAAAAGAAATTAAAGCATTTTAAGTAACATAATGACATATTTCTTTTAAAGAAAATTTAGCAAGTTTCTCTTTCTTAGGCTTCAGTAAATGTAACTTTTCAAAAAGAGGGTTCTATTTACAATGTGATAATGTAATGAAACAATGAAACATCTGGTATAGAGATGTTTGCATTTATGATTGTGTGGGATAGCTAGAGAGATAATGAGTATTTAACTGGACATTTCAAGTTCCTGAGACGTGCTTCAGCTCACAGCATGATGCAGCATTTGGTGATCCCAAATGAATGAACTTGGCTGACTTACTTGCTAGCAGATGGAAGCATTGCCGTACACTTTTCACGTAGACATTTTTTAAAAGTTTGAGTTGGCCAGTGAAATGTGATGAATTAAAATTTACTTAATTTTGCACAAAAATATGCTATTACAAAGTTTGCTAGTTCCTAATTTTTAAAATCCTAGTTTATTTTTAGCATAAAATAGAACAAAAATAGTATATTTTTAAAGCTATTAATTTATATTTTGAGAGAGTTACCTATGTGAGAATTGTGCTAGTGTACAAAATATCTGTTTTATTCTTTGAAGATAGGCAAATCATCAAACCTTATAATAAATGGAAATATAGTGTCCCCACTCTCCATCCATATGCTTTTTAAACATGTATTTAATATTATAATTTCAAGATTGACAACTGTTTAATTGCTGAGGACCAGCCTGACTATATATTTTTGCAGCCAAGATAAAGGCCATATTAAGCATACTAAATATTGCTGTCACAACTGGAAGGGAGCTTGGAGTGCCTCTCTTGTGCTGTGCATAGTTTTTCATGAGTTTTCTTTTTATCCTGAATTACTGCTAGAAAGAAACAAATATTAACCTAATGGCCTTTATTGATACAGTTCCTTGTTGCTTTTATTTTTGCCATGTGTGCATGGAAAAGGCTTATGCACAGTGCTAAGTGGCAACTCGGTAGATCAGACTCTGCAAATTTGGCTTCCGGTTACTGTAGTTTGTCTTGCCTCTTGTTCCATGACATCACTAGGCCATGGACTACTTTTTGACTTTGTTACCCACTGATTGTTTTTGGTTCATTCCTCGCTACTTTTTAGGTGTTTTATACCATTATTTAAGAGATTGTATTTTTTCTGCTATAGCTTGCTGACAGCTGGCTAGGAAAGTCTTATGTTTACGTAATAAGGGTCACTGGAATAAGCACAAGCAGCACACAGGAACTAACAAAGACAGTTTTTTGTACTATACTCCCACCAAGTTGAAGAAACGTGCATTTGCTTTGCAACAATTTGGAATTCCGTATAAAATACATGCCCTGCCCCAGCTCCTTATTTCCAAAGAAAATAGTTTTGTCATTACACTGGAACAAAAGACTTTTGAAAAGTACTTTTCTCCTAATGCTCCAAATACCCAGGTTCTTGGAGAACAAATGAATGGCTGGCTGGAGGTGATCTGCATTGGCAAGAGCAATTGATAGAAGAATAGGAAATATCACTGTTTCCAGCATTATCAGTGAAGTAACAATAACAACTAAAGCTAAGGTGAGGGATTGAGACTGGAAAATGAGAGGCTGATTCAGTTTCTCATGAGATCTGAAAACAAATTTTAATGTCTTTCCCAGTAAAGCCCATAGATGTTTAACCACTTAAAGTGCTGGACAGATCATAACATTTCTACCATATTGGGAACCAAGAACTTGCCAAAACTTCTACATTATCAAATAATAACTCTCAGTTTGAGCCCTCAGTGGAACATAACAAGGGTGACTCATACCCTCATCACTTCTACCTTAGGCTACCGTATTAATAGTACACATGGCTGCTTTGGAAGGCCACATGGAAGGCCACATGGAATGCAGCAGTGTGATTTGAGCCGTATATTGTTTCCAGTATGCTTCCAAGTTCAGTTCAAAGTGCTGGTTTTGACTTACCACACCATATATGGCTTGGCACTTACATACCTATAGAACTGGGTGGGTCTACTTGAATCAGCTTGGCCAATATGTTCTTCCTGGGAAAAGCTTTTGGTCATAATGTAGCTTTTCTTCCATTTAAAAAGTAACAATTAATAAACCATTAATTAAAAATTAACCATTGCCAAATCATGGAGTATTGTATAGGTGAACACCAGCACTTTAAACTGTACTGGGAACTGAACCAGAAACCAATGCTGGGCCTCCTGCACTAGTTAAGCATGCATTTGGTGCTCCGGTGCCATTAGGGGCATAAGTCATGGCCTCACTCCCCCCAAGGTTTGTTCAGCTTTCCATCCTTATCTTCTGCAAGGCAGTTGCAATTATACTTACACATTCTGCTCAAATTGATAGATTATATATATTCATGTTGATTATATATGGCATTGTTTTTATTTCATTATTATTGCATCTATTTTTCTTTGTTGTTTATTGCCCAGAGTCTTGAGAGGGATGTCTTACAAATATTATATAGAAACAAAAAATGTAGAAACAAAAAAATGTATGCATGCTTTCAGATTTATAAGTTCTTAAGATCAGTTAAGGTTTTTACAAGAAATATTTAAGGTTATAATAACTGTCATTTTCGAAAGAACAGAGCTATCCTGATAATGGAATGTTTTGGATTTGAAGCTTTCTTTAGCCCTGTTTGGGAATCAGTGAAGTATGAGAGTGAGCTCAGTTACCTGCCCCTCTTCTTTCTATTCTTGGCATCCTCCTCATATGTAGGTTTCTGCCATAATTTTGGATTTCTCTGATTCATATCTCCTTCTTCTGTTTTTGGAGGATGTCAGGATGACTCTGTGCAGTACAAAGCTCAGAGTTCTTCTTTGCAAAAGCTGCTTTATCACTGCTGTCACCCTTTGTGCAGAAAAGAGGAGCAAGTCCATCCCCATGCTTCCCTTCAAATGATTTTAATCTTGTGAAAGAGTATATGCCCAAATAAGGCTTCCAGGTTAACCCAAAACTGTTCTATTATATATTGAATAATCAATTTAATGTGTTTTAATTGCATCTGCTTATATGTGAGCACCAGTTGTTAAGCTCAAATCTCATGTGAAGCCAACTATGGGTAACTCTCTAGATGAGGATCATACCTTCTTTTTAAAGATTTTTCAGGCTTCAAGGTTTTTAAGAAATTGTTCAGTGTCAGGTGAAACTTCCAGGCTCTTGGTAAGATTTTGGATCTGTTGTTCAATTTTTAATATTGGGAGGGTTAAAGCTGCAAAGTGGATACTGTACATTGTCTTCTATCACACCTATTTTGCATGTTTTGAAACTCAAAAGAAATGTTTTTCTACTAATTTTGACACCTTAATCTCCATTGCTCTAGGGGCCACTGAGCCATAAGGAGTCTTGTTTAATTTGGTCGTAGCACTGGGTGAGGCTAGCCAATTGTTTATAGTGGCGTGTTGTATGAACTGAGCTATTGTAGCATATTCAACAGGGTTAAACTGAAACAAAACATGGCTTAATCTGAGGCATGCTAGCCAATGTTTTGTTTCCAGTGTGAATTATTTTAACATATGTTAAGATTATGTTTCCTTGCAAGTAGCTTAATTTCTGTAAATGCAGCTAAACAGAATGATTTGGAATTATGAGCTGATGTACAAGTTTGTAAACTATGTGTGAAAAAGTGAAAACTGCCTCACTGTAATAACATATTCCTGACAAATTCAGACTGCAGTCCTGGCCAGAGAGTTCCTAAGCCAGTGATATGACTTCTGAGTAATGGCAGACATTAGCATAGCTTTCAATGTCTATTGTCAGCATAATGATATTGCAGCCATTTTACAGGGTGAACTTAAATGTTCAAGTTGGTTGCCATTTTCTTCTAAACACTTCCTTACTCATTTGATGCATGACCTTTGAACATTTCTAAGTACAGTAACATTTTCTCTGAAAAAAAAATCAATAAAACATATTGTGATTGGCCTATGGGCCTGATTTTTGGTACACCTTGTATATGGTTACCATACTGAAGGCAAGTCATTGTGTAATAGTTTCCATAGGATGATCAGGTTGTATGCTACAGCTGGATTACACTGGAATTTAATTTCAAATAAGCATCTTAGATGTATAGCTTGCTATCTATAAAACTGTCCTATTGTTCATTTAGGACATACATTGTAGGCCTTCCAAAATTCCCAAATGGAGCAAAGAGCCTCATGCCCAGCACTGCGCACAAATTTCTTTCCTACCAAATGGTTGGATGTCTTCTCTTTGCTGGAAGGAAGAAGTCAGCTGAGGTCAATCCTGCAACAATGATCAGTACCAATCTGCAATTTTAAAATAATTCTTATAAGATCAGAACACTTTCTTAAGTTTTATGTCATTGATAATTATTTAGGAATCATGTTTATCCTTGGAAAAAGTGAATGGCCCTGATTCACTCTTCAATAATTGCATTTCTACTCCAAGTTGTAACGATAGGAAGTAGGTATCTGAGGATAGAATTATTTTTTGTGCTGCTTTCACATTATTGACCTGTGCAAGTGCTTTTCTATGCTGCAGTAAAATAAAGATGTAACAAGCTGAATTCATAATGGTATTCTGCCCTGTCAAAAGGAAACAGGTAGTCCTTGCTTAACAACCATTTGTTCAACTGTTTGAAGTTATGGTGGCACTGAAGGAATGGTAGTTATGCCTGGTCCCCAAAGTTATGGCCATTGCAGTGCCCCCACGGTCATATGATCAAAATTCAGGCACTTGGCAGTCCGCCTGCACTTACAACTCCAGGGGCACTTCATCTCCCCCCTACCTGCCTATCTCCCCCCTCATATCTGCCCTTTTGGCTTCCCTGCACTCTGGTGCCTCTGCCAGCCCTGAGCTTCACTGGCTCTGCTGCCCTGCCCTCTGTGGCCCTGCCACCCTCTGCTGCCCTCAGCTGGCCTTCACCATCTTGTTGCTGCCACTGCTGATGAAGTGCACCCAGTCTGGCAAAGCAGCTGCTGGCCATGCAACATTTTCTTTCCAAGGTTGTGTGTGGTGATTTCCTTGTGAGACCTCAGGAAGAAGGCCTTGGGAAGGGCCAGGCTGGCTGTACCTTATCAGCAGAGGGAGCAAGAAGACAATGAAGGTCAGCTGGGGTGGTGGAGTGCAGGGTGGCAGGGGTCTTGGAGTGCAGGGCAGTGAGAGTGGCTGCGGCTGGGGCTTTTGCTGTGGTTCTGGGCTGAGGTGGCTGCACACTGCTGGGCTGGGGCTTAGTGCTGCATGGTGTGGCTGTGCTTTGTGTTAGGCTTCAGCAGCTGTTAGCGTGTCCTTGGTACCAGCCACTCCAGCCCAGGACCTCCTTGCAACTTCCTGCCCACTTTCCTATTGCACGCAGCTCCCACAGCCCAGCACAAAGCTGCAGCCGCCCCAGCATAGCAGCATGGGGTGGGAGGACGTGCAAGTGGCTTAACAACCCATAATTCTCATTTAACGAATGCAGTGGGTCTGCTGGGATTGCTGTCACTAAGCAATGCAGTCACATGATGTCATGCTTTACAACCGCATCGCTTAGCAACAGAAATTCGGGTCCCAATTACCATCTTAACCTGAGGACTACCTGTAGGTATTCTGTGTTGAAGAAACACAGTTGCAGTGAGGAAATGAGTGCTAACGTAGCCTGTGAAACCAAATTACTTTCTGAACTTCTAAAGTTCTTACAGTTCAAAATATTGAATTTAAAGCATTGTTATACTGTGTTTGTACTTTCACTATGTAATACATTTTTAAAATATTCTGGAAGTTTGCAATAGGAAATGTATTGTTTCTTTCCATATCACTAGTTGTCACACTTTATGCTACTTTGGGAGGCCCTGCAATAGTACATGGATTAAATGAAACTGAGGTGACAACCATTATTACTAGCAAGGAACTGATAGAAACAAAACTGAAGGTAAATATATCCCTCAGGTATATAAACTTCTTTTATTTCTTTAATATTGTGGAAGAAAATGTGGTTTACATTTGATTTATTAGGCCTGGGGCCACTGTGTTTGTGGAGTCCCTGTTGTTTGTGTTTGTTTTTTATTGTTAGGTTGCTTTTTACTCCAGGCTGTTATGTTTTGTTACTGTGTTTTTAAATTTTTAAATTTGTTGTAAGGCATCCAGAGTCTTCTGGAGTGGGTAGCCATAACAAATTTAATAAATAATAATAATAATAATAATAATAATATATTTTTCCTCTTTTCCCCTTTCCACATATTTTGTTTTCTTATAAGATCACAAAAATATAAAAGCATGGATGGCTTGCATGCAGAAAGAGGCAATTAATCTGTTTTATGTGGTGCCTAAGCTAATGCTTAAATAACTCTGATAATCAGATTGGGTTTATGTAACATGTTAAAGTATAATGTGGTTATTTCATTTTAATTTAGCATGTTGTGGAAACCCAGCAATGGTTTTTAAATTATATTTTATGGCTTAACATGTATAAATTTAGTCCGTTGTGGGTTTTTTTTGTTTTTTTTAAATATATCAGGGTTAAGGAAACTGTGGCCTACTGCAATACGTGAACACAATCCTTTGCATTCCTGGATACCTAGTACATTAGCCGCTTAAAGAAAAGTTATTTCTCCTGATTGGTATAGTGCATTTTACATGGACGCTGCTACATGCTGTATCTGTCTATTGTTCTTGATAGCCGTTTCATATTAACTAGGGCTGTACAGCACTTAAATTGAAGGCAGAAGGGTGCCCTGCAGTTCTTGGGACCTCTCTGCCACTCCTTAAATCTAATGCTGCTTTTCCTGGGATGTGCTGCAATTGTAGAGGGTAGCTATATGATCCCTGGAAAAGATTCAGCCACTTTAAGGAGTGGCAGAGAGATCATACATGAACAACCTTGTGTTCTCCAAAGCATCTTTTTGTCTTTGCATCTGAAGTGCTGCATAGACCTGATGTTCATATTATATATATCTTACGTGCAAGCTCAGAGTGCAAGTGACTTTGAGCAACTATCTTGTAAATGCTGTGTTATGTCCATTAGTCATTTCTACAGTGTAAGCAACTTAAAATGGAATGGAGGGAAAGGCTGGTAAATTTTAAAAAGTGACAAAATGGGTTATTATCTGTTTGTACCCAGTGGAACAAAGCATGGAAAAATCATGTCATATCTGAGGGTTTTCCCATAAAAGGACTGCTAACATCTTATTTGAATATTAGCTTCATGGGCCAAAAATTTGATTCACAGCATGCTTGGGGACCACATGTCTCTTTGTATAATCTACGGTATATTAAAATAGATAATATGCTGTAAAATGTTTGTGAACATATTATTTGTCAGAGAAGGTGTCAGCAGTAAAATGCACTGAAATAAATGTGAAGTAATATATTTTTTTAATGTCTGCTGTTACTTGATCTTGAGTTGACAGTAGTTTAATTATAGCAGAATTTTTTAAAAAATCTCTTCTATGCACTGTGAAGAATCTAAACACTGTATATGTTTCTTCTCCGTAGTATATTGTTTCTCAGGTTCCTCTACTACGTCACATAATTACTGTGGATGGCAAGCCAACGTCATGGTCAGATTTTCCAAAAGGTGTTACTGTTCAAACTATGTCATCTGTTCAAGCTGCTGGAGAGAAAGCAGAAAATAGTATGTACTGTTCAGTCAATTGATTTTTTTTTCTTATGGAGATGGAATAGAAAAGGCAAAATAGAGGTTGAACAAAAGGTCCCAGGTTATGTCTTTGGCATTTCCAGATAAAGCTGCTTGAATCCTGGAAAATCTTGCTGCTGAATGCTGGCAGTATTGGACTACAGGGACCTGTGGTCTGGCTAAAATGTAGAACAGCTCTGTATGTTCCTTGGGAGAGGGGGGAATCAAAGAGAGGATAATAACTGAAATGCGTTTGTTTGGGGTTAAATTTTCTTTGCAGAGTGTATCCAAATAATCATTAGATGTTTTTAAAATAACTTAATCTGTTTTATTATATCACGCCCACCCTTCAAAACTAAGTTTTCCCAGGGTTGTTTACAATACTTTAAAATAACAGCATCAAACATTTTGAACACAAATAACTAAAAATACAGTATATAAATAATAAAAAATAACAGATGATAGATCAATTAAAAAGTTACTATGTAGCATACATAAAATGTATGCATTAGTATGATAAAAGACCTGTGAAAATAAAACTATTTGCTCAAAGCTGGAAAATAAAGTAAGTACCACATGAAGAAGGCATTCGAGAATTTCAGTCCATTCCACTGAAGATGCTGCTGCCACAAAGCCACTGGTTTGGGAGGTCACCCAGAGCATAGGCTCTGGAGATGCCCTTAAGCATGCAGATAGGAACACAGTTCTGTAGTCCCAAGACAGGAAGGTATCAGTTAAGATCAACACATTGAATAGGGAATGGCATGAATTTAACTTCTGCAGTAGGAATATTGACATCAGACTCCTTGAGGTTGCTTTCAGAAATATATCCACAGATGTCTATCAATGGAGGTCAAGATATATGATAAAGAGCTTTGGATTTGAAGGAAAAAATGTACTTCCAGAGCATGCTTGGGCATACATGTAGCATCTGTTGGCAGTTCCTTAAAGTGGCTACATCTTTTCCCAAGAACATGTGGCTATCCCTTATTCACCAAGTTCCTCTATAAAAGTGCATTAAACCTAGTACAAATGTGCTTAATTCTTTTTGTTGATATCAGTGGAGGAAACTTTAAAAAAGCACAAAAAAGAAATAAAATCATGGAAACTTTTTCCATTCTAGTATGACTGCTGAAAACTTGCAAGATTCTGGATGTGTTGGTAGTTCCCTTGTTAAGGAAAGGAGATTGGTTATGCCTATTAAATGTATATGTTTGGGGACAATTTAAAAATATTTTTGCACATGTCTTTTTAATCTAATGAATATTTATGTTTCTGCCCTTTTTTTGGTAAAGCATCTCTCAAACAGAAGTTGAAACCAGTATCCTCAGACATTGCAGTTATTATGTATACAAGTGGTTCTACAGGAGTCCCAAAAGGTGTCATGATCTCTCATTGTAATCTTATTTCTAGCATAACTGGGATGGCTGAAAGGATTCCAAATTTGGGGTATGTATTAAATTAGCTTTTGGGGCTTAAGCAGCTTTTATATTTCTTTATAGTACTATACTCAGTGAAAATTCTTTCATTAAATCAAGGTTATAATGGAAACTAAATAATAGAAGAAAGCCTGCATGGAGAGAATACCCATTTGCAAGGCTGCCTTCCAGTTGTGCTTAACTACTGTTAACAAGGAACAATGCAAGAAGAAAACCTACTTAACAGAACTGTAAACAGTTTAAATTGTTAAATACATTTGGGTTTCATCCTTAGGGACATACCTACTTTTCTTTGCACCATAAGAGAAACTGCATCTTTTATCTATATTTTTATGCTTTCCTCTTTTTGTTTTTTTTTTTTGTTTTTTTAATGCAACAATATGCCAACATTAAACATTTTTCTTCCAGGCTGTATTTTAGAACATGATATTATAGTCTTAGCAGTGAGTTGGCATAATTTGGCAAATATCTTAATTTGTTTTCAGAAAGAAAGATACCTACATTGGCTACTTGCCTCTTGCCCATGTTCTAGAGTTAAGCGCTGAACTTGTTTGCTTGGCCCATGGTTGCCGAATTGGTTATTCGTCACCTCAAACTCTAAGTGATCAGGTAGGTTTTTTTCAACACACACAGCCATCTCCAAAGATGCCATGCTACATTTCACAGTTTAAAATATTTCTAAATACAAAATGGAAGTGTTTGTCTATTTTAAAAAAAGTTTCAGTGTTTTTTAGTATTTCTGACAAAATATTCTTGGCCTGTTTTCTGACTAGAAGTTATGCTAAATCTTTTCTTTCTTTAGTATATGCTACATGCTGAACAAATAAAAGCAGTTTTGATGAAGGTAACATGTTACTTTGCCTATTTTTCTTTCAGTCATCTAAAATAAAGAAAGGAAGTAAAGGTGATGTGTCTGTATTGAAGCCAACTTTAATGGCAGCTGTTCCAGTAAGTCGATGTCTGTATCTTTAAAATGTTGTTTAATATGTGTGGAAAATATTTGTGATCAATGTGTGAGCTATGTGATTATGGAAGGTATGTTTTTAAAGAAAAATATTCATATTTATGTGTTGTGTTCTTAGAACCCTCCTTACAAAAATGCACGATTGAATGAGTGACTGATTGCTTCATGCTGAGTAAGTAGAGCCTGGAATATAAAGGAGCCAATTTCCAGGGAGTAGGTTCACTGAGCAAAAGAACAGAGAGAGCAAATAGGAATTTTGGTAGCATAGCCTCTAACAAGTTTTCCTTCTAAGTGGACAAAAGCATGAGAAGGGAACAAGAAATAAAAAGCCTTTCTACTAAGTGATTTCCCAAGGAAATGGAAATAAAATGCAAAGGGATAGGATTGAGCATATCTGGCTTGGCAGTAATACTTATTGAAAAAATGCTGGGCAGATTGTACTGCTTGAACACATTCAATTTGGAACGTGGCTCCAAAAAAGTAAATGAAATTTTAGGTACATAATTAGGCATCATTTAAACCATATAGTACTCCTGCAGATTACTGCAGTAGAGTAAATGTATGCCATGCTGCAATTTATCTCTGCTTGTAATTTATTTCAGTAACTAGGAAATCATGGATCGAATCTACAAAAATGTCATGAATTGAGTTGGTACTAACATGGGTACTAACTAATCAAGGGTACTAACCATTCCACTTCATTTTGCATTGGTCAGAATCTACCTCAGCTGCTGTATCTAGTTCTAGGGAATGTATTTTAAGAAAGATTCAGACAGATTGGAATAGGTTCAGAGAATGACAGTGAGGATAACTGGGGACTAGAAACTAATCCCTGTGAAGAAATATTGAAGGGAACTGGGAATGTTGACTTTTGAGAAGAGAAAGCTAAGGGTGGGTATGATAATACCCTTCAAATACACAAAGGGATGTCTTACAGAAAAGACTAAGACTATTATTCTATAGGACAGGATATGGAAGGGTGAAGGGTGTTCTGCAGTGTGGGGCTACTACAGAAAAGGCACACTTCCCACACTATATGGAATATTTAAGGGAAGGGATCTGGAGCGTGCCCAGTCTGTCCAACATGATGGGGCAGGCAGATACCATCAGTAAGAGGTGTTCCTGCAAATAACCCAGGCTTGTGCCATGTAGGGCTTTAAAGACGATTACCAGCATCTTGAGTTGCACCCAGAAAGAAAGAAACTGGGAGCCTGTGCAGCTCGTGAAACAGTGATGTGATATGGATATGTACCACGTATGAATATTACATTACTTTAAACATGTAATACTAGTTGGAACCTGATAACTACAAATTAAAATAAGCTCATAAAAAGTTACTTTTTTGCCCCCTCATTCCCACTTCAGCTGTTTGTGTCTTTTCCCATGAAAGTAACATCAGATTAATTTAAGGTGCTATGGAATAACTTAAAATGCTAATTATTTTCTTGTTATGCTTCATGCCTCATATTTGCATACTATTAATGCAATAACAGACAGAAGATGAGAGAGGGAGAGGGGGAAAAAGGAAATACAAATCTTATTGAATTAACACTGTAAATAAGCTTTCTAAATAAATCTGAATCTTTGGAATATTTTTTGTACCTGACAGTGATGCAATTCATTGCTTGAAAAAAACAAAAGCAAAAAGCAGTTTTCTGCACCACATGAGTGGCAAACTACACAGTATTGTTTTCCCTCTCTTCTAGTCTTTCAAAGGCTCGCAATCATACCGAATGTATAAATAGTCATTATAGCCTTATATTAATGTAGTGCTTGGGACTTAAAATGTGATGTGAATGTGAGCGTGGAAAAAGATTTGGAACTAGCTGTGATAATTTTTGACCACATTCTTCTGCACTAATGGTTTGAAGGCTTTTCCTTTTATCTGAAATTTTACTGTTATATGTTTGTATGTTCAGATTATTGGGGCAATCTAAGATTTTATCTAATCTTAAACCATGTAGTGCTCCTGCAGATTACTGCAATAGAGTAAATGTATAACACACTGCAATTTATGTCCACTTGATGTAATTTATTTCTGTAACTAGGAAATCATGGATCGAATCTACAAAAATGTCATGAATCGAGTAAATGAAATGTCCAGTTTTCAGCGCAATCTGTTTATTTTAGCTTATAATTACAAGATGGAACAGATTTCAAAAGGCTATAATACTCCAGTATGTGACAGGTTAGTAAGAGAGGTTGATTTGTTTTTCTCTAAAGAATAATATTTTTATGAAGGGGTATAAGGCTCCTAAAAAGAGCCCATCTGGGAAATGGTAGATGTTAGGCTTGCAAAACAGTAATGCTATTTTTGAAAGTTACTTCCAGCTAGACTATTTAAAAAAAAAATTATCTTATTGTATAAATCTGTTTATCAGTCTTCAGCTGTGACATGCATTCTTATTAGGGAATGTTCCACTGAAAAGAGGATAATTTATTTCTTGGTAACCATGTATAGGATGCAGTTACATTGTTACTGAATCATAATTTTGCAAAGTCAGTTATAAATCTCGTTGATTGTGTATACCATGACAATTGAATTGATGTTGTTAAGCAATGAAAGCTTGTTCTTCTTTCTCTCCCCCCACCCAGCCTCATTTTCCGGAAAGTCCGGATGCTGCTAGGTGGGAAGATACGGGTCTTGCTGTGTGGAGGAGCTCCACTTTCTGCAGCAACTCAGAGATTTATGAACATCTGTTTTTGTTGTCCTGTGGGACAGGGCTATGGCCTGACAGAATCCTCTGGGGCTGGAACAATAACAGAAGGTAAGTAGTATTTGTAGATCAACATGGTAGTCAGATTGTAGCAATATAATTGGATGTTATCAGCATGCTGATTAATATTACTTTGAAACACTGATGTTGCATAGAGTTATTTATTCAGAGCCATGATAAACTGTTTTTGAAACTACTTCTGAATTTTTTGATTATATTTTATTTTCCTAAATTTCAGTTTGGGACTACACAACAGGTAGAGTGGGAGCACCCTTAGTTTGTTGTGAAATCAAGCTGGTGAATTGGAAAGAAGGTAGGAAGTTCTCTTGAACTGAAACTTTAATGATTGTGCAATGGTTCTTTTCGAACAGATTTAATACATTACAGTGAAACTTAACATGCTTGAAAGGCTTGATTGTTAATGGCAGAAATGAGTGCAGCTTCTCTATTTAGTTTTTCTGAGATCTGAACTAGGCCTATCTGAACCTCATTAGATCTACCAATCCCTTAGGTTTCCATACTTGTGTGTGTTAAAAGCACTGGCATGTTGTGTGTTCACTTTTTCCCTGAGTGGTCTTTCCTGGACTTCAAATTAACCCTGCTGAAGCTGTTCATAGTCACCAAGGGGAAAAAAAGATAAGTGGCATCTTTATGGGAAAGGGTGCTATAAAGCACAGTCTGACATGACATATTCTTTTCCATCTGTGTCGGGTACATTATTATCCACACTGTCCCAGTGTGAAAGAAAGACAGGCTCCTGCTTTTATTTAGCAGGAATAGCACATGTGTTAATGGTTGGAGACAATAATTAACATTTGTGGGAGATGGCAATGTTGATGAGTTTCCAGGGGAGTGTGCTTTTCCTCAATAATTTTGGGAGGTTTTTATTTTTTAAAAGCATATGATACAGGTTTTGTAGGGAAATAAACCAGATTTTCAATAATTTTGCTGTTAAAATTTGATCAGACACGGTTCTGAGCTGTTAGGTTCCAGCCCTGTTTTAATTTCCTTGTCAATCCTAGTAAGCTTAAAGCTAGCACCTCTATACTATATTGTTCTAGGTCTGCATAGTTCCCAGTGACATGTGGGGAAATGCCTATTATATCCCATCTCATCAAAATAGAAAAGGAGGAGCAGGGCTCCTGAATCTCTAATTGAATTGCAATGACTAAAAAGTCAGTAATTTTCTCTTTTCCCCCAACATAGAAAATTAGAGATTTTGAACTTTTCACCTCATATAATGCTGATGTTGCTAGCCTTGATAATTACCTCTGAAATTAAAGACATTTGTTTTTCAGTAAAAATTTTTAGAATCATGTAAACAAAACAAATGTTTTATTGATTATGTGCCATCCACCAAATTAACAAAAAATGAACAGCACATAAAATCACAAAAGCAATAAAATCAATATACACCATGTTATATTTACAGTCACCATAAAAGTAACTCATACAGTTATAAAATCCTAGCAATTAGCAATCTTATTTTGCTAATAAGATTTATAGCAAAAGAGTCCTACCACCATTCTCAGCATCTGAGAATGTGCTGATTGTTACCTATAACAAAGTCATTTATCAAGACCCCAAGAAGCACACCTTCCCTGTAGCAGCACCTGCCCTCTGAAACAAGGTTCCCCCCAAGATCTGTATAGCCCCCACTCTGCTGCTGTTTACAAGAGCTGTGATGACTTGTTCACCCAGGCCTTGTTGCTGCTGGCCTCTCACAGTCTGGCCCATCTGATCTTGCAGTCTTTATTTGCAGTGTCTTGGTGTTCACTGTTAGCACTGTGAGTTCATCTAGTGAGAAAAATGGGAGGTGGATTGGTGGTTATAAGAGGCCATCTTGATTTCAAATAACTTTTTACCTTTATTTCAGTACCATTTTTATTTTAAAAAGTAATAATTCCTCTATGCTGCCCTATGCTCTACATATGGGTGATTGTGATCATTACTAGAAGTTGGAGCCATTAGGAGGTTTGGTATTTAAAATATTTATTTGGCACAAATGAGAAAAGATATTCTCTCTTTCAACTGAGGATTGAGAATTATTGTGGTGTAGAGATTAAGGTGTTAGAATAGGAGCAGGGAGACCCAGGTTCTAGTCCATCAGCCATGGAAGCTCTCTGCATCACTAGCCAATCACTCTCTCCCAACTCTATCTTCATAGAGTTGTTGTAAAGAAAAAGAGGAGGAGGGAGTTAGCTATCCAATGAAAGGCAGGATATATATCTAATAAAATAAAGAAATAAAGAAACTTAAACATAGCGTTTAGGTCACTGGTAACCAGAAGCCAAGGGAAAATATGTGGACCCTTGGTAGGAAGGATCCTATGAACTCCATTTTTCTCTAATCCTTGTCTTTTTATATCTGATTAGTTTTATATCTAGAGGACATGCTCAGTGATATATCACAAATGGGATACAGGCAACATAGATTTAGGGTTCTTGAATTTTTATATATTAGTAGCAGTAAGCAAGCTGGTTTGGGACTGTCAGCTTGTTGAATACCGTATTTTTCCGACAATAAGACGCCCCCATGTACAAGACGACCCCCACTTTTCCAGCCCAAAATTAAGAAATCAATATTTTAAAGATAGTGCAGAACACATTTTTATTTTGTAATTAGTTAACATTTACCTGATATACTCGGTGGGAGGAGGTCCAAACCATTTCTCTGCAGCTCTATTTCCAGGCTCTTTTGCATAACTGATTATATTCAAGCACGAGTGAAACTGCAGATAGCTTGTCTCTGCAAACAGCCTTCCACTAATTGGTTTGTTCAGCATCAGCTGACGTCAGTTACATCAGGCTCGTGATTGGAGGAAGTCTGTTTGGGAGACAAGCTATTTCACTCGTGATTGGAGGCTAGCAATTGGAGGAAGCCTCTCTGCAGAAACAAAGTATGGTTAGTTTTGCAACCGCGCGATTCTTGGCTGACTTCCTTGAATAAGACGCCCTTCAATTTTTAGGGTAAGGATTTTAGAAAAAAGTATCGTCTTATAGTCGGAAAAATATGGTAAGTAAGTCTCTGTTGGATTCCCCTCTTTCTTTTGCATGCCTGTACAATTTCTTCCATTGTAAGTGGATTTTTTTCTTGCAGTGCAAAAATGTTATCAATATTATTTTTGATATTATATGACTGTCCTCAGGCACAGACATCATTGATCTTGTCCTCATCTCAGGAGAATATTTTATTTATTTTTATTTATCAAATTATGTAGCCGCCCATCTCATATAAGGTGACTGGGTGGCATACAATAAAACCAACAATTTACACATATTATAAAACCAATTAAAACAAATTAATATTAAAATCAAGATCGTGAGAGGGTTAAAATCAGAATGTTATGCGTGATGTAACCACCATGCTGGCTCCCTGCTATCCAGGGATCCCCAGGCTTGATGAAAAAAGCATGTTTTGAGGGCTTTCTGGAAGCCATAAGGGTTGGGGCTAACCTCAGCTCAGGGTGATGATGTTCCAAAAGGCAGCTGCTGTGGAAGAAAAGGCTTGTCCCCTGGGTTCTGTCAGATGGAATTCCTTAGCAGACAGGATATGCAACATGCCTCTGTTACCAGACCTGATGGGATGCGGAGATGTAATCGGGGAGAGGCAGTTCCTCAGGTAACCTGGCCCCATGCCATGTAGGGCTTTAAAGGTCAAGACCTGCACCTTGAATTGGACGTGGAAGCAAACTGGTAACCGATGCACCTCCCAGGGCAGAGGTGTAACATATGTCCTTCTAGGGGTACACATAACTGCCCATGCTGCTGTAAATCCATTACAGAGCTACCCCAACACCTACAAATTCATTTTTCATATTTGACCGAGATTAATAGCTGTTGTACCTGAGGTGCTGGAGCAGTCTGTGGTCCAGAAGGCAAGCTGTTGACAGAGTTGGTAGAAAGGATTCTGAAGTCAAAAGATAGCCCATCAAGCAAAAGCAGAATTCTAAGAAAAGTGAAAAACAGCAGACACACACAAGTTCTATAGTGATGTTGCTGCAGAATTAATTTGCAGCCACTTGAATTCTTTAATAGAGTAACTGACTAGGTAGCCTTTCTTAGTTTTGAAGCTCTTGGACCTTAAAGGGCCTTTAGTTTATTTAGAGACTGGCTGGTTCTAAGTACATGTTGGATTGTCTACCCTCTTTTTCCAGTTTGAAGATAGGGGAATGTGTGTCCAGAGGTTCAGTTGGTAGCCACCAATTCTTGGGCCATATTACTGGCAAGCTCAGTATGTGGGGCGGGGGCTGGGGAGGAATGACAGTAATTAGCATCCTGTTTATAGGACACCACCAGTATTCATGGGACTTTACAAATTACAAGAAAACTAATCTTAAGTAAAAGCATTTGTGGTCTAAAATTGCTCAAAAGAAAAGAATAGGCAGAAAAGTAGCATTCGATGTATGTATGTCTACAACTTTAGAAGTATTATCAAGAAATCATAAAGATTTGCAGAAGTATATACATGTGTTTCATACATAACACAGAGGCCAAATACAAGCATGATACATGCTTTATTTTATTTTCTAGCTGCACTTCCTATAGCCAGGTTTTAAAATAAGTAATCTGTCACATGCTGCACATAAACTTTGAACAACAACAAAAAAATAAAAAATACAAGATGAGAGATTACCAATATTTTCTGCATATTTAATATATTTCAAGCTATTTGGATTCTTTCACTAAATGCTGCATTTTAAAATTATAATATACACTTTAAGTATGATAGATAAATATTAAGTGAAGAGAATACACAGATGAATTTGCTGGCCTTAAAATCTTATTTCCATAATATTTCCAATGACTTTATCAAAATTCTAATGAATTATTTTTGCTGTGTATACTTGGATCACACAATGGAAAAATTGAGTCATTGTTAATAAGATAAATATAAAAGACTAGTACTATGGAACTGACACTGTAAAAACTGTGATACAGTGGATTATACTGGATTTAGCTATAGAAGCCTTAAATTCAAATATTTATTGTAGCTGCCACTTTCAGGCCTATTACATATGCTATGTCCTTTTTCACTTAACATGCTTTGGGTTATTCGTTTGCAATTACATCATTACTGAGAAAATTAATCTTTGTTTTTACTCTACTAACCTGAGTTTATTAATTATCTTGAATGGTTTGGTTATGGTAGAAAGAAAACTAAATATTGTATTTTGTTTCCAAGCTAAGCCCTTTTTGGATTTTTTCCCCCTTAAACAGGATTTATAGATTGATAGAACCTTCATTTCAATTCTTAGCTAACCAAGTAGACAACCAGTGTTGAATGACAGAATAAACCATCTCTGTGTAGGATGCAGGATAGACAGCTCTCAATTCATTGTTTAGAATTGTGCCTGCAGCTTCAACTGCTATATTACACAGATCGCCATCCTGAGAACCATTTCTACAACAACCTTTTTTGTGTGTGACTGCTTAGTTTCCAGTCCATCAAAGTATTTCATTGCAGAGATCTTCCCTTCCACTTCAGTGTATTGTAGTTTAATGCTAGCATTTGCACACAACTTTAATGGGCAATCTGCTTGGCTCTTTTTCTCACTGGGAACAGCTGCAGAACCCCTGTGTTTTCATCTATTACTTATCTGTGTGAACTAGAAACTCTGGTTGTTTCTCTCCATAGAAGTCAAAATTTAACAATACACCATAGTTTCTTTTCTTTTGTCTTTTTTTTTCCTTTCATAGCAAGCCAGAATTCTTTTTTGCATGTAATAATAAACCATGAATAGCACATTGCAAAATGGGGTTGCTAGCTACACCCACTGATAGGAACAGGAACACATTTAGGAGAATTCTGTCTTGCTGCTTTATCCATGTATGGTAGTGTGTGTGTATGTGTGCAATTTTTTTAAGTATGTGTATATACAAATACACTTTGTTGAATTTTTAAAATAACAAATTTAAAATATATGTGTTCTATAGGTGGATATTTTAATACAGATAAACCATACCCAAGGGGTGAGATTGTTATTGGTGGCCAAAACATAACTATGGGATACTACAAAAATGAAGAACGAACCAAAACTGATTTTATGGTTGATGAGAGTGGACAGAGATGGCTCTACACTGGAGATATTGGGGAATTCCAATCAGATGGGTGTCTAAAAATTATTGGTGAGTGAAGCTTGCAGAATTGAATTGAAATACTTTTTGTGTGAGTTCTACTGAGAGTTCATTTCTTCTTGCTTAGAATAGCATTTACTTACAATATGTTTGCTTCATTGAATTTATTAAGTCTCTTTGCCTAGAGTAGGCATGTAACCTTAAACCACCTTTCTTTAGCTTAAGCACCTTCCTGATACGTAGATTTAAGTTCTCAGAATTCCTAGACAACATGACCATTGGTGAGAGTTCTGGACTCCACGCACGAGGAGGGCTGCCTTAGAGTATAAGGACACAACCTACAAAATTTAAGCATTTTTAAAATCAGGGTGACTACTTAGTTGCAGAGCAATCCTATCTATACTAATTTAGCAATAATTCTAATTTAATAGCATTAAAAGTCTATAGCTTTCTTGAAATGGTACCTTAGATATTTCTTTTTGAACAACCTTCTGTGTTTATCAGATAGTATTTTAGATGTAGTTATTAAATTTGAGATGGTTGGGATTGTAGGAAGATACACAGTGAGCAAGACATTGCATTGAATTCCTTATTTTAATTCATTGGGTTAATTTCCAAGTAAATAGGCATTTGACAGAGTAGTTAATGCTTTCTGTTTTTAGTCATGGCTTACCATAATGTGTGAATGTATTTAGAAAGTTCAGTTCAGCATAAAAGCTAAGACATCTTGGACCTGTTAAATACATATTACTAGAAGTTAATAAAAGTTGTCCTATCTAGATTTGTTAAATGCCAGATAATCTTAAAATAGAAATGAATAGTAGGACCATAATAAATCAAATCCTTTATATCTAGATGTCAGATAATTTAATCATTTTAACATTAATTTTAATTTCCTATTCTATAGATCGTAAAAAGGATCTTGTAAAACTTCAAGCAGGTGAATATGTTTCTCTTGGTAAAGTTGAAGCAGCTTTGAAGAATCTTCCCCTGGTAGATAATATTTGTGTATATGCAAGCAGGTAAAGCAGTTGTTAGTATAATTTTGTATTTGTTTTTGCATGAGCAACATATATTTTCTAGAAATGTCTTTCTTTGGTATTATGTGTTTTTATGAAAAAAGCAATAATTGCCCTTTTGAATTTGCATACCTTTTGCTGAAGAATATATTCCTTCTGGCTGTACTCAGCATCAGACACTGTGTGTTAAAGTTTCCTTCAGCTATTTTGAAATACTATCCAGAAATGCCCATATTTAGCTCTTTCTGAAAGAGAGTTGCTGATAAGTTTTTTCTCCCAATGTCCCCAGCCATTATAGCACTAGAATTTTCATATGATCCCTCAGCTTAGAACCTGTCTGCCTCTTACAGCTATGTACACCAGAAGGTGACTTTTTAAAATCCTGGAGTTCTCCCTCCCACAGCTATCTCACCGGGGAGGTTCCCTGGAGTGTTTTGAAGCCCTGATTCACCCATCACCTTTCTCTGCCCTTTTAAGAAATATAAAGACCCCTAAACAAGAGAAGAGAAGTAGAGAATAGATTTTTGCCTGAGGAAAAAGATCGTGTTGTTGCCTGGCTGAGTCTTTTGTTTGTTTTTCATTTTGTATTTATAGTGGATAGAACATTTAACTCTCAAATTCCAAATCTCTTTTGTGTCTTCCTCAATAACACTAGAGGTTTAACAAATTAAAATTCACTAGTCACTAGATGGAAATGTGTGTCTGGCCCACAGTTCTAGAATGCTCTCCTGATGGAAGCTCATCTGGTTCCTTCCCTATTATTTTATCAGTACTAGGCTAAAAGTTCTCTGTTCTCCCAATTTAACATATTTTTTCAGTATTTTGATGTCCAAATTCTGTTTTGTCCATTTTGGTTCTATCAGGTCTTGCAATTAAGTCCCTTGCAGTTAAGATGATGCTTATGTTAATAATAAAGTTACATTAATTTTCTATTTCTATTTTTCAATTTTGTACAATGAGTTTTTTATTTTTTATTTTACATTCTTAATTTTATACTGTAAAGATCCTAGAGAAGTTATGAAGCATTCAGTAAAATAAACACCTACATTCATAAATGGCTTACATGAGGGAATACAAGGGATGCTCAAAAAATTTGTGGATGCTACAAAACTGGGGAGATTGCTAACACCCAGAAGACAGGCTCAAGATTCAAAAGAATCTTGATAGACTTGAACTTGGTGTATCGAAAAAAATGTTTTTCAGTGTTATGAAATGTAAGGTACTACACTTAGGAAAAACCAGATGCATAGGTACAAGAGAAGTGGTACCTGGCTTAGCAGTAGTACTTTAAGAAGGATCTGGGTGTCTTGATGGGCCACACATTAAGCATGAATCAGCAATGTCCTGCAGCTGCCAAAAGAGCCAGTGCAGTTTTGGGCTGCATCAATAGAGGTATAGTAACAAGATTACAGACCACAATACAAAAAGAACACTGAGTGACAAAGATAGTAAAAACCTTGGAGGCTAAATCCTACAAAGAGGGTTGAAGCCTAAAGAAGAGAAGATTAAGGCTCATAGCAGTCTTCAATACATGAATGGATGTCACCAGGAAGAGGGTGTGGATTTATTTGCTAGAGCACCCAAGGGGAGGACAAGAACCAGTGGGTAGAAGCTTTACAGTGAAAGATCCAAACTTGAAATAAGGAATAATTTCCTGACTGAGAGAGCTATTAAGCAATTCAGCCTGCTTCCTGAAATTGTGGATGCTCCATCACTGGAGGTTTTCAAGAAAAGGCTGGATGGCTATTTGTCAACAGTAATATGAGCATTACTGCCTTGGGCAGGGAGTTGGACTAGAAGACCTCCAAGGTCTTTTCCAACCTTATGATTTCTGGGCAGCTAAAAGAACCTTCATATAATGCCATTCCATTGCTGAACATTATATCTGATTAATAACCAGTGTGATGAATTTCCTGCATCTTTGAGGAGCATAAAAATAATGCAACAAGAACTGTGAAAAAGCAGGGATGCTGTCACAAATGAAACCCCTGCGATAAAAGTAATATGTGCTTCATTATATTTGGGGAAAAATAGGGAAAAATATAATAAGCATGTAGAAAATTACTAAAGTTTTATAAAACAGATTGGCAACTTAATTATGAAATTGTGCATATCTCTCTGTATTAGTTTCCAGTCTTACGTTATTGGATTTGTTGTGCCAAACCATAAAGAACTTAAAGAGTTAGCAAGAAAGAAAGGATTTAGAGGAACTTTGGAAGAGATATGTAATAATTCTGAAATGGAGAAAGAAGTACAGAAGCTTTTAGCTGAGGCTGCTATGACAGGTAAGTTAACAATTTTGTTCAAGTCACTGTGTGAAAACTATATACAGAGTTATACAGAATTAGTAGGGGGTACGCTAGTAAGGAACAGTGAAGATATTCTGAAATACATTCTTAAGATTCTTCTTTATTGTTATTATAACAAGACAGGTAGGAGTTGATAAAACAAATCCCATAGAACTTTTGTAGCCCAGCATCCTGTTTCTTATAGTAACAAGCCAGATGCTTCCAAAAAGCTCACAATCAGAACATGGAAGTAGCACCCATGTGCACAAAACAGAAAAAGTGTTTTATTTTCAATTCAGAACATTGAATCCTGGAAGTTCTACCAAATTTTGGATCAGCCATGGTTCAGCAGAAACAAAAAATGTAACAGTTTTCAATGCTGGACCATAGAAAAGAGTGAGATTCAGAACAAACCTCTTTGGCTGCATGTCTGTCTGTCTGTCTGTCTATCATATTTATATATCTGAGTGACCACTGAACAGTAAGAAAGAGATATAGAAGGCTGTAACTCTGCTGCCATTTAGCAGTCATCCATATTTTTTCAATCCAGATTGGTAGCCTTACCCCTAGTTTTCTTTAAATTTTGAGTACAGTCATTTGCCCTGGGTGAATAGGTATCAGATTGAAAGGATTGTGAGGGGAGATAGGCTGGCTCTGATTTTTGATCTCTCACACAAGATACAGCCCTTTAAAGCAGATACCTTCTCCAGGGAGGCAGAACATTCTGGCAAAAAATATTAAATCAATTCCAGTTAGTTGATTAAAAGGCTAGTCTAAAATGTTTTAAAGTAATTGCCTGCAGTTTGGCGAGTGAGGTAAATGGCTGATCCTCAGGCTCCTTCAATGGTAGGTTGGGGAGTCCAGCAAGGGGAGGTTCATCTTAGGGAAGATGAATTGCTCTGCTATGTCAGCATTCAGGTGGGAGTGATGGGGTGTCTCCTACCGTGGAGAACATCCTCTATCTAGAGATGCTGTTTGGTGGGCAAGAGAAGTACTGCCAGGCAATGTTTGCCAAATCTGGCCTGACCTTTGTTTTGGTTGCCCCAAAGAGGTGTGGGTCTGCCTTTAGCTTTCTCTTGCTCATCCAAGTATTGCAAAACAAACTAAGGAACTTCCTAGCACTATACCAAGCAGGCTTTACCAAGGACAACTCTCCTCCAGAACTGGGGCTCTGGCTACTGCTGGGCAAAGAGTATCCACTGGATGGCATTCATGCTTGTGACTTAGTCTTCTGTTCTCCACCTGGTTGTCACTTCTGCAACCAGGAGCTCTGCCTACCAGGGGAAATGGCCAGCATGGAGTGCCATCCTTTTCACCCTTGGTCACATAGACTGGAAAACACAAATACTTGCTCAAACCCAAGGGCCGAGCCACTGCATGATTCCACAGTCTGGCCTGCCAATTTCTCCTGGAGTTCACCCAAGGATTTTGTAAGAAAAAAACCAATGACAGAACATGGCTTAGTGTGGCTGTCTTTGCACTGAAAAGGTTCTTCATGAAGAAAACTGAAGTGCAGAAATTGTCTTGGCTATAGGTTTCTACTCACAAGGATCAAGGGGACACATAGCTGAGTATTTACATAGAAGTAAAAATACTCTGTGACCTCCTTATAGCAATGACTGTCCCCCTCCCTTGCCCAGCAAACCTCAGCATTGCTTTCTCTTTGACTAGCCCTCTAACTGAATTAGCTTGTCCGGCTATGGTTTCTTCAGCTTTTTTTTTTTAAAGGGAGGGATATAATTTGGAGAATATATCTAGCTAACCCTAAACTGGGGAAGTGGAGAGAAGCCTTAAAGCAGTTTCTTTTTATAACAGAAAAAGAGCTCTATATAATGTCCATGCAGCAGTGCTATCAATGTCAATGTGTACATAAACTAATTAAAAGAATTCATTTCTCCAAATAAATAAGCAAGGAATTGTTGTCAAGAGGGAGAAATGTTAATTTCAATTTAAAGGTGGCTGATTGGAAAAGCAAGCGGATGTAGTGGTAGAATCCCTCCTCCTTCCTCTTTCTGTGTAAATAATCCCCCAACTCAGCCCACTAAATTGAATCAAAGCTAAAATTAAAGCATATACCAATCCATGCTCTAAAATACCTATGAAGTTTGCCTCAAAGACAGGGAGGCAACCAGAGACCTTAATACCAATCCCCACTATTCCAGCTGAAGCATCTGTTCCGCATTGAGTCCAATGGTCCCCCGCGGCTCTTTCTTCCTTTGTAGCTAGTTCTCTGGTCAGTCTTATAACAACAGTAGTTAGATCCAGAACAGCTGCCTCTGTAACACATGCTATTTAAATGCCTGATGCTTCACTTCATAATTCTACCCAGATTTACACATATATCTCCCCACCCCCACCCCAGCCTATGTCAGTAGCAGTAGGGATGTAATTTTTCCTTCCTGCTGTACTGGCCTAGACAGAAGAACGCAAAAGATAACAGTTAAAAGAGATTAAGTAACTTCCAATCTGAGCAGCTAAAATTAAATAGAACACTCAAAACACTTCTGTCTGAAACAATCAAATTTCTAGAACAAAACATCAACCAGCCATTTTTAAAAATTTTATCCCACCTTTATTATTTTTATGAATAACTCAAGGCAGTGAACATACCTAATACTCCTTTCCCCTCCTATTTTCCCTACAACAACAATCCTGTGAGATGGGTTGGGCTGAGAAAGAGTGACTGGCCCAAAGTCGCCCAGACAGATTTCATCTCTAAGGCGGGACTAGAATTCACACTCTCCTAGATTCTAGCCTGATGTCTTAACCACTAGAACAAACTGGCTCTCTCTTAATTTCAGTCGATACACAAACAACGTAAAAATATTTCTGGCCACAAGATTATTGCTTATGCACAAAATATTTTCCAATACCATCTTCCTCCTGCTGTTGCTTTCCTGTAATTCTGCTCAGATGCATATTTCCTTTGAAATAAGAAATTCCATATAGTCACAATAAGAACTGACCACAGGACCAGATGAATTACATCCTACATTACTTTAATATACTGTATTATCTTTCAGAAATCCTGGACAAAGAATAAAGAACCAGACAATGCGTCTGTTTTCAAAGGGAATAAAAGAAGATCCAGGGAACCACAGACCAGTCAGTTTGATACTGATACTTTTGGATAGTTTAGAGTTTTAGTCCTGCCTTAAGCACAAAGCCAGCTGGGTGACTTTGGGCCAGTCATTCTCTCTCAGCCTTAAGAAGAAGGCAATGACAAACCACTTCTGAAACCTTGCCAAGAAAATTGCAGGGACTAATCTAGGGTTAAGTCTGTCTTGGAGGTACCCCTCCCCCCAAAAAACCTTGGCAATAATTCTATTGCAAACCAAATATATGTCAGATGTGGCTACAAAAAAGCATATTTTATAATATAAATTGTGGAAATGTCCACTTTATTTTGAATTGGTCAAATTCCATCTAGAGTATTAAGTCTGGTTTTAGACAAAAATAATTTAGGCAAATTCAAAATGATTCAGAGAAATGCAGTGAAAATGATCAGGGGACTAGAAATCAGGTTCTGTGAGGAGAGATTGAAGGTAGCAGGAATGTCAATCATGGAAGAGAAAAAAAGAGGTTACCTAGGTGAAGCTCAAGCCCTCTACTCTATTGATCCAGAATATGGGACACCAGTACATTCACGTTGTAGAAGGCAGATTCTAATTGAATAGTTTAAAATGTTTTTTTCTAACATTAGACAATGGAAACTGTTACCCCACCACTTCACTAGATATGTCCAAACAGAGGCTAGCTAGCCTATCAGGGTTACTTTAAATAGGGATATTTTAAATTCCTCCACTGAACTGGGGATTGGACTTGATTGTGCAAATACCCCATTCTAATACTTGTGATTTGATTCTTTTCGCTGAGTTTGTGTAAGAGCCTTTGAAGGACACCAAAGCTATCAAACTTCATTACATTTTGTGGTCGGGCACTCCATAAACAAATATTACAGTGTATTTCTTGAATCTTGCTGCCATCTATGATCTAGGATCTTATGATCCTAAATTCTAATATTTCTTCAAAAGGGGGGAAAAATCCTTTTCCACACAGTACATTTCTTAATTGTGCTTGCCATATCCCCAACTCCAAGCCAAATAATCCAAAGGTTTTAGATGTTTCTCACAAGGGAAAGTGTTAAAATTTATCTTTTATCTTTTTCTGTATCTATTCCAAGTTTTACATCTTTTCCAAGATTGTAACATCATTTTGGAGATATGATTTTAAAACTGAAATTTTATCTTTCTGTTACAGCTAATCTGGAGAAATTTGAAATTCCTTTCAAAATTCGGCTGTCCCCTGAACCTTGGACCCCTGAAACAGGTTTGGTGACAGATGCCTTCAAACTAAAACGTAAAGAGCTTACTGCACACTATCAAGAAGATATTAATCGAATGTATGGAACAAAAGTAAAATAATTCATCCCTCTCTCTTTCTTCCTCTCTTTGTCTTTTTTTTTTATTTTGTATCACTTTGCTATGGTGAGCTCAGATCAAATAGGAAATACTTGAATTGTAAGTCCTACCACTTGGGACCAACATAAAAACATCTCTCCTTCCTTTCAGCATACGCTGTTACTTCTGATAAGATCACCATCTTTAACTGGCAGGATTAGTAAAATTCTAAGACAGCAAATTTTTGTCTGTCTTCATTTGTTCCAGTCTTTTGTGCTATCTTGTTAATGTGCAGAATTTCCTATAAGTCCATTTGGGCTACCATGATTTTGAAGCTTCAGATTTTTAAACCGGATTTATAGATCCTGTATAATGTTCTGTTTATTTGTAACTTTTTTGAAGTTTGGCTAAATAGAAGAAGAACTTGGATATAAAACAAATGATTATTCTGAGGGCCTTTTTTACATACATATTTAAATATTCAAGAGATATCAATGTGTAATTATGTACAATGAAATCACCTATAGTTGAAAATCATTGTTAGGCAGAAGATGGAGGTTATTTGTTGCTGTGCAATTATTTTGGATCAGATTATAAGAGAAATAATCTGAGATTCTGACTAATAAAGAACAGCTGAAATATATGCCTGACAATTTCCTCCTACATATATATTTTATTTTTAATCTCACATAAGGAAAACGGTCATGGCAAAGTGGTGTATATATGTGAGAACACCTGCAAAAAAAGATGTATCAATATTTTAGTCATGCAGAGAATGCTCTCACATAGCAAATGTTACATCTGTGAATCACCTGCCTAACACAGGTAGTTCGCTTTTCAAAATGCATTCAGGCAATTTAATAAAGAAATTGAATTACTGAAACTAGTGAGAACTCAGTTTTAATTGAATTACATTTTGATTGGTAATGTCTTTTTCTCAAATGGGTCTTTTATTTGTGTTGATTGTATTGTTTTACAGTTCAGACCTACTCCCTTTACTTGTATGTATAAATCAACAGTTCAATTAAATAAATTGAAAGTCCATTATGGCCATTTCCTGCATGAGTCAGCTAAAATGGAACAGCATTCTTGCATACCTTTCAGTGGGAAAGAGGGTATGATGGAATGGGAGAGTTCTCTGTATAAGATCAGTTGATAATGGATTGTGTACTTGGAATCTATTTCTAATGAACCATTGTTCATTTTTATATTTTCTTTGTTTCAATTTTCATGAAGGATGATAGAAGTGACATCTTTAATTACCTGGTTACAGGAATCAATTACAGTTGTATTATTTGGACAGGATGTTTATAAACAATTCTTACTAGTTAACTATGCTTGTGGACATAATCCATGTCATTTTTCTTTGGATTTTTAAAAATTGTTATGCACTAAACCTGTCACTTGACAATAAGTTCCATTTTATAGTCCCTTTGGAATAGTACTACAAAACTTTTGACTCTTGTCCATCTGCTCTTGTTCGTATGGATACTTTTACAGAAGCAGAGCAGACCTGACCACAAACTGGGGAAAGCCCCAGATGGACAATGGAGGTGGTGCTTTTCTTGCTATTCAAGAGGTGGTGATTGTTCTCTTCTGCGTGAGCATCTGTGTTTCATGATGATTCAAGGTTCCATATAAGGTTTAAATATGGATTTCATTTATCCAATTACATATTCCAATAGGCAGCTTGAGAACATGAAACACATATATTAGCAAATGTCATTTTACAAGTGTGAAAAATGCTTTGATTTTCTTCCTATGATACTGCAAAACAAACTAACAAACCTTATGATTTTTAATCTGCATCTGGGTAATGAGGCAATGGTTACCAAATATTTTTGAACACTATTCAGCCAACATTAAGTATTTCTGAAGCCATTGGCTTCAGTTGAAAATTAAGTGCTTGTTGCTTTTTTTCCTGTCAGAAATGTTGGATTTCCAAATGTTTAATTTTGCAGACTCTGCCATTCTATGCTTGCCACAATAGCTTTTATTTGAGAAACAGTACAATTCTGTTGCATTTTAATTAGAAAGACAAAAATTGTGTACAGTGTGACATTTTCTCCTAATGCAGAGTTTGGAACAGTAGGGTATTTATAATGGCTTAAATGAGTTGACTTAATCAGACGTTGCTTTATTCTTTGGAAAATTAATCTGTACTATCAGAGATTTGTGTTGGGTTTCACTTCATGAAAATTTTATTCTTCTTACCACATAGAATGAAATTGGTCAGTGGAAAAACACACATTTTAAAGCCTCATAATTAACAATGTGTGTTTTCCTGTTAAAATTCACTTTAAGTATAATTTGTAAAAAAAATTAAAACTAGGAGTGAAAACAGTATTGTAAAAAACTAATGAATACTGTCTGGATTTCACTTATTTCTAGTTCCTACTGTATAACAGTTGGGAGGTGGCAGTTAGACACAAACAAATCCTCTATTTTTATATTCTGGTTCTGTGGGCTCAACCTTTGTCACTAATGTTTCTAGAATTTAGACGTTTAATTTAATTTATTCCTCCATTTGAAAGATTATGTGAGGACTTGAAATATGTGATGGAAGAGACTGCATACTGCGCTCTTCCACATGTTTTCAATCCCAGACTTCCCTGAGGAGAGGTTTACGACAAAGGGGGGTATAGTATGTATGTTTGTATGTAGTATGTATGGGTCACTAATGATATGGTGCAATATGCATCATTCTCTCCCTGTACAAAACTTTGAGCCATTCTCCACTTACAAATAGGTTTACACTTTAAAAATGCTCATAATGTAATTTCTTCAGTTGATGTTTTTCACTTGGGATTACAATAGGGAATATCTCATGATTACTATATAATGTTTTTATTCTTGTGGTTTTTAGATTCAGGTACTAAGCAGATTTGCTGTACTCTGTTAAACCCTTACATTTTACAGATATGTGGGATCATTTACTTTTTCTCATTGTAAAGAATTAGTTTTGAAAGACTAATTGCAGCTGTAAAAGTGGTTACAGTATGGTCTTCTTCCCATTGACTTATTGTCAGGGTGTATCTGCTTCATGTTTCATCTTCATAGTATGTTGACAAAAATACAATTATGTTAATGGGGGCAATCACATGCAGGTTTTTTGCCTTGTTGTCTTCCCTTTGAAAACCAGGTAAGAACTGAAAGGGCTGTCTCTTTGTCAGTAGAATTTGAATACAGACACGTATGTATATGGCAGGAAAGAGTCCAAGCGCTACTTCTGCTCAACTTTAGTTCATTTCACTCAGATGGAACCCCATGTAAATTCTATTTAGAAAAACCCAACAGCAACAGTTATTATATCCTTAGTGTCAAAAAACAGTTTCAGTGGATGCAGTTTACAGATATGCTACATCTATTTACCTCAGGGGAAACTGCCCTTTTAGCAGGAAAATATTTTGCTGAATTTAAAGTTAAAAGCAGTGCGCAGTTGAAACCTGTAATGAAGCCCTATACATGTGCTATGGGTTCTTATTTGCTTTAAATAAAGTTAAGAAAAAAATATAGAGTTGAAACAGATGTGTTTCATCCATTAAAACTTCAGAATTTATGCAGCAAACTCAACAAAATTGAAATCTTTTGAAAATAACGGTAACAAAGAATAAACAAACTTGTCTTTTTGCTTTTCATGTCCACTACATTTGATTTTATTTTTATTTTTATGGGTTTTTTTGTTCTTTTGTACATGTAAGAAAATTATTTGCAACTGATATCTTCTAACCAGGTAAAAAGAGGGAACTTTAAGGCTGTACCCATATTACATCAAATTAAATGGAACTGGATGACAGTTGTTGTTCTAGTAATTGGTTATTTAATGTAAATTCATGGATCTTGGTTGTTATTCTGAACTGCCTAAAATGTGTCTATTATTACAGAGTTTTATTGTATGAATTATTTATTTTTCATTGGACATTTCATTAGACATTGGACAAAATAAAATTGAGTTTCACAAGTTTACTTCTTTCTTGTGTCTGGATTTTTACTTTAGGGGCCTTAATCCTAATCCTGATCTCCTAGAATGGGGTGGGCAGCATGTGTCCTTCCAGACAGTCTGACCTCCATCTGACGCTATCCTCTGTTGGCCACACCAGTTGCAGCTGTTGGGCATTGAATTTCTAAACCTCTGGCGGGGCACGTTGGCCATTCCTGCAATAGAAGATTATATGAACATGTATATATGAAAAGGAGTTATTTCCAAGTGTTGCCAGACTCAGAGCAGAAAATGTTATTTTCAGCTTTCACAAAGAAGGAATTTTGGCTTTTTTAATGCCCAGCTCATCATCACAATCATCGTTTTGATTCATGTTCTCTTTTCCCATGACCCATCCTGCTTGCGTGAACATTAAAGAAGAAAAAAGGTAGCTTGAAATACTTCTTAGCTCAAACAAATGCCCATTGGTCAGAAGAAAAAATATTTTAAAGAGTAGTCTGCTTCCAAATTCCTGTAAGCAATTGAGCCTTTTGCCTTAAACAAGCAAGTTGCTCTAGAAAATGATGAATATGAACCAATACCAAGTTTACTGTAGTGAGGATTACAGAGGCATATATAGCTTTTAACAGTATGGCCTAATTGAGACAAAAAAATGATGAGGAAAGTCTATGGATTTACCATTTCAGACAGCAGGTAGTAAAATCAAATCATTGAATTAGATATGTAATATATCCCAGTACAGTAATTTTCATAGCATCTTCCATTACAAAATTCAAAACAAGAAAAATAGTTTGTGTTGAGAAAATCTTTTGCCAGCATGACACCATGTAAATACTTTGCTTTCTATGCCTTTTTTTGAATAAGTTAACTAGGATAATGATAGTTTACAAACCACAATGGCTGGGTTCACACAATATGCTAAGCCAAAGTTAAAGTGCTTTATTGCTTATACAGTATATAAACTTGCCTTGAAAGCAGGCTAGGTTAAAAAAAAAACATAGTTCTATATCCATAGTTATTCATATGAAGGGTAAAGTGTTTTATTTGGTGTCAAGTTATGCAGTAAGGTCTGCACAATCTTTCTATAATTTTTTGCCCTAGCTTACCCCCAAAAACCTGCTGACAAGAAAAAGAGATCAGAGGATGTGCATTATTTTATGTGAACTTTATTTTAAAGTTATCTTTTGAAACAATATTCTGTAAATCTTGGTGCTGATGGAGATTGTGCAATCTGGCAGCATTGGGGTTGTTTTTTTTTTGGTTTTTTTTTTACAATGACATTGTATTTAACAGATTTTTTTTTTAGCCTTTCCCAATCTCCTGCCCTCAGACTTGCTATTGGCAACTGTGGTCCAACGTATCAGAGGAGTAATAGATTATATCACAGTTTAAAATTGAGTGCATGCTGCAAAGAGAGCTTGTGTGCTATGGTTGGATAGGACTTCATGTTTCTTATAAGAGCCTTATACAACAAACAATAGTTATTCACATATGCTGGTATCTCACCCCTTAATCTATCACTTGATCCTCAGATGTCAAGGAAGCTGCAGCTTTTAAAACAAAGTATTGCAAATCTTATTGCAGAAAACATATTTGTAGCATTTAAATGTAATGGTTGCTAAGAATGACTCTTAAACAGAAATCCTGGTTACTTTGAAGGATTCTATTTCAAGTCACTTCTGGTTCTCACATCAAATCAACTGATTCTGGTGACTGTAGGAATCTAAATGCTTTGCTTTTTTAAGAGAACTTGTCCTCCTGCCATTTTGCCTTAATTTTTCATCTATGTGCACAGTTCCTTAATTGACCTTGGCATAATCTGATGTGCTTACTCCCAGAGTATGTCAATAGGTTAAATTTTTAATTTTCATCTCTGGCTGGCTCATTTCTACTTCCTTTTAAACTTATTTCTATATATTTCAACCACATTAATATACTCCCAAATAGTGCATGAGCAAACATATTTTATGTGCAATGCAAAAAATCCTGGTGTTATTGTTATCTGTACTACTTTATTTCTAAGGATCTAGAATCATTATATGTCTTACGTGTATGGAGAATGATTCACAGGCATATGTATCAGAGAGAGGAATTTTAAGTATGGGGTTCAGTGAGTTCTGCTTCTAAGAAAAGTAAAAAAACAGCAATTTACCACACAGAAAATAAAATCACACTGAAATGTAAGCAGATATGTAGACTGGAAGGCTCTCCATGTTGGGGAAGGTGTTTTTTAAAAAGAAGGGAACATAATTTTTTGAATCAAGTTGTACCCAGACTGTGGGAAACTGAGAGGACTTTTTCTCCCTGCCTTCCAATGAAACTGGTACATGGGAAGCTGAGGACAGGGAAATATTCATTTAAGAACATCTTAAGAGTCCTGTTTAGTCCAGCATTTAATTTCTATAGTGGCTCAAATCCTGCTTGAATACTTGATATCTGATTTGTCTCTGTAAGAATAGAGACTTTTCATCTGATCCCGTACAACTCTGTTTAGGATCTTAAAGTTATACAAAGGGATATTGTCATTCTTACAAGTCCTTCGTATATTGTCTGTTACATTGTCTATATTTGTACTTTAAAGCCTCTGTCAACTATAAAGTGCACCAATTTTTAAATGCATTACCAGTACTACACATTCTAGACCAAAGTATAATTTACATTCAGCTTGGTGGAGGACCAGGACATTTACACTTTAAATACTGTCATTAGTCTAACAAAAAAATGAAACTGAAAATATTAAATATAGTTAAAATACTTAACCTTTGTACTTAATTTCAAGCTTCCAACTCACATGCTTTTCAGTTGAACTATATGAAAAACCCCTAGTTTTTCCAGCTACACTAGGATTTCCAAAAGTGTTTTCCATAATACGTTACTGCTAAAATCAGAGCACTCTTCATTTCTCAGCATCTGGCCAGCTGTTTCTCCAAAATAAAAGTCAGCTGTCATAAGAAGGATCCTTCTCAATAACTTGTTGAAATTGAGTAAATCAAAGTATAAAACTTTTACTGTAGCTAAACCAAAATCAGATCTCCCAGAAAAAAGCAGTCTTATTACAGGAAGTGATCAATAAAGAAACACTAGAATGTTGAAAAAGATTTCCCAGAGTAATAAACCATTTTTCTGCCATCCTTGCAGGCAGCTGTTACATGCAGTGATGTTCCCATTTTTTAGACATTTCAGGCAAATATGTATTAAAAAGACTGACTGCAACCTTTTATATATATAAAAAAGAGGCTTAGATTAAACTTGATTCTTTTTCTGTAAAGGCAAGCCATAAGCATATCATCAGCTTGATGGAATCCATACATTTGTCTAGCCTGTTGAATGGAACCCAAGCACTGTTTCATTTCACAGGCCTGTCAGATGTACCGCACTTCAGACCGTGATGTTCAGGCCATACTGTGGAAATCCTTGGTCAGCCAATGCCTTCTTCAACCAGTTTTTCCTGGAATAAGAACCTGCTGTCACTTTTATTGGTCTTTTTACCCCTCTAAATGGAAAAAAGAAATGTACCTACAGAAAACATGAAAGCTCATTAATATATAAGATGAGAAATAATAAGTGCAGAGGTGACGGTTGCCTATAAATCACTGTGACATTGCATTCTCTGCTTATCTCATGATTATTTTCATTGCAGAATTGAAATCAAGCTTGTAAAATCCACATTTTAAAATGAACTTCTTTGACTTGCAAAGTAGTACAGTATGAGAAGTAGATTATAGATTTTAGGATAAGGCAGAGGATCAGCAGCAGACAACCTCCCCAAAGCAGCTCCAGGGTACTTCCAGTGTAGTAGTAGTAGTTTATTATGGTCAACTGAACAGCCCAAAAAACCAAACCAAACCAAACAAAAAAACAAATTGTGAGAAGTAAAAAACAACAACAGTAAAATCCAATAATTATAAAACTGGTAGTGATTGAAGTCTGGTGCATTTTGCAAATAGCAAAACAAAATTCAGACAAATTCAGAAAAATGAAATCACATTGATACATACTAAAACCATAAATAAGATGGATCTGAGTAACTTGGAAATCTGACTAGATGAGGAGTTATTAGCTGCAGCTGGGCATCTTTAAAATAGGACCAATATAATAAAATATAGGTTAATGTTTCAGGAACTCCCTCACCACAGGGACAAAGTCTTTGTTCAAATACTCCATAATTTCCCTCTGAGAACAGCTCTTGTGAGGGCATTACATATTGCAGGGTTGAGGCTCTTCTGAATCAGGGAACTGTTATTTGGCTTAGATATCTAGCCACCTTGAAAAAAAGTGAATCGCTGCCCAACAACCCATCTTTCGGTACGGCAGCCAAGTCTGATTGGCTTCCAGATCTTTGGAGTACAATTTAAGGGCAGACTCTTTGTCCTATAACCCATTATCAGAATTTTATTTATTTTATTTTATTATTTTCTTTTGTGGCTGCCCATCTCAAATTCATGGCTCTTGGCAGGTACCAATTAAAAATTACATAAAAAATAAGCAATATAAAAAACCATACATGTACAGCCAGCAGCTGAGATACAACCCCCTTACCTCCCCAAGAGCAATTAACACAGCCACAGCATGGGCTCTACCACACATCTGGACCCCCAAGCTGGCAACAGAACCACACCTTTCAGTCCTTGTGGACAAACAGCAGGGCTGGAGCCAATCCAATCTATTGTGGAGACACAATAGCCCAAAATAGGCAGCATGATTTCCTGCTATTGTTCAATGGAGAATGGAAAAAATAAAAATGTTACATAAACTTTAGAATATACTTAAGTTATCTTTTAAAAACTAAATCTTTTCAACATACACAACTAAAAAACCCCAAACCAATCCATAAAATCCCACACATATGGTGTGGCTTCAGCTACGTTGCATCGGTTCATTCCCTGTTACATGTCAAGGAAGGAAGGAAGGGTAGTTCTCAGCCATCAAATATTGTCTACCCCACATCTAAATACTCACTTTATTCCCTTTCCTGGATTCTTTTATATTTAAAAACTGATTATATACAGCAATAAGGACCACACACATTTCTGTACTCCAGCTGTTCATTGTTTATACTGAGCATCTAATCGTATGCCACTAGAACATAGCTGACTACAATTTAAAAACCATAAGCAAAATTATGAACATTCCATTGGATTAACAATAGACTTTATTTTTTTAAGTATACAACTCTATCTCCACATTATTCAGCTGAAAACCTTATCTGAAACCAAAGAACAAAACAAGACAAAACAGAATCATTATCATCATCATCATCATCATAATTCCCCAAGGCTATTTGTGGTAGGGTTAGTAAGTAATGGAGTTAGATATTTTAGGTCCTGGATGTAATTGTCTTAGTACCCTACAGAGCAATTCTGCAGTTTATTTCTGATCAGTTCTTACTGTATTCAGTTTGATGAAATGTTTTAAAATTTCTTTTAAATGAGCAGAGAGTTTCAGATGAAATATTCTGGGTGAAATGCACTGTTCTTGCATTTATTTCCTAACGAGGTGAATAGGTGATTAGGTGGCCTGACTCTGAATCATCTCTCCAGCACCATTGGAGGTATGCTGAAGGCCTCTTGTTCACTTCTGATCTCAATCCCGGACACCTTTGTTTCTTATTCTTCTATACAGATATAGGGAGGCTTCACGATGGAACTTCTCCCATTCGACATTCTTACATTTGGAGCCTTGGCAACCAGGGAAGCTTCAGAGTAAAGGGAGGAGGTAAAAGAGAAAACAACACCAGTGATTGACTCCACCAAGGATAATGCGGAATATCTGAAAAATACCAGCATGAGAGAAATTGGAAGAATTTCTTAGTATCCTGAGAATAAGGTGGAAAAACAGATGCCCCTTTCATAGGGGAAGGAAACTTTGGCACTGCATTACTGGGAGGTTTTTTTGAGATGGCATTGTACATTGGTTTACTTATTCCAAAATTAGATAAGCCAGAGTTTGGGGGCTCTGCTGCTTATTTTGCTGGGTGGGACCCAGGGCTTCAGCCTTTTAAAACTCATGCTGTTTTAGCCATGTGACTTCTCTTTTAATTAGCCTATTTGACAGTTCACTAAATCTCTGAAATGGGTTAATGATCAAGGGACAGCATCATTCCTATAAATATGAAAGTCATCTTTAAGTGAGGAGATGTGTGTGTGTGTGTGTGTATGTGTGTGTGTAGCCTCCAATAGTATGAATTGCTCTTTTCAAAGCTCTGGACTGTGAAAGGAATAAAGTATTGAACATTACTCTATCTGCAAAGGAATTAGGAGGAAATGGAATAAACAGGTTAGGGTTTGAGCAAGCTGCAAACATCCTCCCATCTTCTTCTCTTGCCAGGCAACTGCTATGCCCCACCGTTAAAAAATAATATTTCACATACTGGACAGATTCAACATTGCACTAAGCTAGGGACGCAGAACTTTTCTCAGTCTCAGGGCTGTGCTTTGGCTTCATGCTGGAGACTCATTCCAAAAGTAGGTGAGTCAGTATTAAAACAAAATTGGATTTAATTTATATGCAAGTGTAACATGAATTGATTTTATTTATTTTAAATAAACACACTGATTTTAATGTAAATAAATAAACTATAGTTGACACAATTGCTCCCCCTTCATTAAATGATTTTCTCCCTTTTCATCCAATTTGGAACATCTAATTTGATGGAAACTACTGGAGGCCTCTACAGACCTCATTTAAAGCTTTCAAGATCTGTGTGCAGCCCTGGGATCATGTGATTGTGCACTTCTATACTAAGTCATGGTTTCTTAACCCATAGTTCATTGAATAATCTACCAGTGATTGGGTTCACACCTCATGCTGCATCAGAAACCACATTTATAAACTACAGTAACTAGGTTGTGCAAAACACTGGTGCAGATCAAACAATGGTGCAACATAAAGCATGGGCTCTAGATCCCAATTTCCCTCCCTTACCACTATGCCCTCTAAGCCAACCCTGCAATCTCAGAAAAAGCCAGAAACTGCAGAGTCTTATCCTTTTCCACAGTATTTTTGAAGCCCAGGAAAGGAGAAAAAAAAAACCCAACGCACTTCTCAGTCTTCTCGGAAGAGCAGGCGAGGTCACTCTAACCTTAAAAGCATACCAGCTGTTTTATTTTCACATTTTTTCCCCAATCCATTGCTGCACTGCAATTCAAATAGGCTCCCATTTGCTGGGGTTTTCTTCCCACTTGCAAATTTCACATGCAGTGTTTCCACTGAAACTTTCCATGAGCATTCACAGGTTTTAATTTTAATTTTTCCTTTTTAAAGAACAACATACCATTCTGCATTAATATTCACGTCTGTTTAGCTTAAAAACTAGCGCTGAATGCATTTCTCAGGATATACTATGATGTTCTCTTTGGTGTCCCCCTCCCTGCTCTTTACTTAGGTGTCATTTGTAGTCTTCCTCCAGCCGTGAAACAGCTGTGAGAAGGAGAGAAGGAAAGGGTAAAAATGGCCCGGGTGGGAACAGTTCTGTGAAGCTGGAAGCAAGCCAGGTCTCTTGTAGTCCAAGGTACCACTGTGAATGTATCATATTCCCACCATAGATAGCCCTACAGGCAAAATCTGTGGCAAATCAGTCTTCCCATTTTCCCCAATTTTTCTTCCCTGTGAAGGAGACTTCTATTTTTTGACATCATTCTCCGGGTGCTTAGGATCTCTTTTTGAGGAATTTCTGAGTTCATGTTATTACCGTGCCACAATTGTTCATGTCTCCTTTCCAATTACACATCTTTTCACTACTTTATGGATTCCTGGGCTATCCATGTTCCCTGACCTAAAAAAGGGTCATAGGAATAATTCTCCTAAGGCTTCTTCCCATGGGATTGAACAAAAGCATGGGTAGCCACGGAGACTGCACACTGTTGGAGAGAGGCAGGACACATGCACCCTTCTTCAGCTTCTTAATAAGCAAGGTAAGGAAAAAAAACAAAACCAAACCTGCATCCCACCCAGGATAATGTCAGCTATTTATTCTGGGGAAAAGGGTCTGGAAAAATATGGCATTAAGACACAGCATGGCCTGATACTGGAGTGGATCTGATCTTCTGAAGATTGAATCTGCCCAGCCTGTTCCTAATTAGGGGAACGTGAATGAAAAGACTGGCCTTTTTGGTTGTGGCCCCCATGTTATGGAAGTCTTTACTCCTAGAGGTTTGTGTGCCCCCCTGCCTTCTAGCAATCCATAAGGCAGTTAAACAGCTCCACTCCACTATACTTCAGCTTGAACTGACTGGGGTGTGTGTGTGTTTCTGTACTATGGTTTTAATCTTTGGCTTCTTTCTTAGAATATTCTTATTATTACTCCATTGTATGGTGCCCAGAATCTATGGACTGGGCAGGATTACAAAATCAAATAACAAAATCAGTAAAATGGGAGATTGCCCCAAACTGGGGAGAAGCTGCACGTCAGCTGAATCCCAAATTGTTCAGGGACCTCTCACTTTTCAAAAAGGCTTTTGGAGGGGTTGGGTTACTGCTGGGAAGACAGAATGGGAATCTTTTTTCCTATGAAGAAAGCCTTTGGGCTTTTCTCACATTTCCCCGGGTGCCCCACTTTCAGTATGTCTTTGTTTTCAAAAGTGGGGAAATCCTGACTTCTATTACTCTCTTGCATTCCCACTGCCCTTTTTGCTGATCATAAACAGATGGCTGTGGAAAAGGATAACACCGCGTCAGCTGTGTGTGCAGAGATGGAAAGCCAGCGGGAAATGAATGGGGACTAACTTCTTTGAATCTAGCATATTTTGAGAATTGATTTCATTAATCCTCCTTGACTCATGACAAGAGAAAATCTAGAAGATAAACATAGCAGGAGAAGGATGATCTTTTCCAAGGGATTTATGTGGATGGTTTGTAATGGTGCTGGATGATAACTGTTCAGTTTCCTGGGGGAAATGTTTGCTTTTGTTTAGGTCCTGTAGCAGTAATGTATCCTTTGAAAATATTTTTTTCTGGAAATGCTGTAGAATAAGATGATGCATAGAGTTATTTGGTGGGGGGATGTGTGGGAATTTTCCAGCACTATTATTGTAAGATACAAAACTCCTCTAAAATAGTTGTTGCAAATATTTGGTTGTAATGCAATACGACTTGTCTGCATTTTTTGTAACTTTATGGAACTGCAGGAAAGGTCAATTTTTTTAGGCAAAAGAGATCAAAAGCCTGAAATCATATTGTAGTAATTTGCACTACAAAATGCCATAGCTCACTGAGTGTGGTACATTCGTTTAGCAAGGAAGAGGTCAGAGTAGGAACTAGCATCAGAGTGGACAGGTATGCAAGCTGGACTGTATGCCATAATCACAAGCTATCATGGCTCCCCTCTGGAATGTTACAGACTCTTTATACCATGTCATATATTGGATATCCATAGGAAATTTGTATTTTCTCAGTTATGAGTATTTGATGAGATGTGGGGTCTCCAAGATTTGATGCAAAATACTAAAGGAAGCCTTGTACTCTTTTTATTCTTTCCAACCAATGAAAAGTTGGGAAGAAATTATACAAAGGGGCTTGGGACTTTATTTCTCTCCCATCAGCAGAATCACTTTCTGAAGACTGGACAGAATGGGATCACCCTTGGGGTGGGTAGAGAAGTTAGCAAAAGAGAAATCAGCTTAAAAAGTAGGCGAGATCCAGCTGGGGGGCTCAGAGAGAAATTTTCTCCCAAGGCCTCCTTATGGAGGGGGCAGTTGTGCAGCAGCTCAAAATGTTGGCAACTAAATTATTCCCATCCCCTGGTCACATGACCCAGAGTGGAGCCTATCTGAGCCCAACCTGTGCAATGCATGCATGCATACAAACATGTGGGCAGTGCTGGTACATGGGTCGGAAAGAATTCCAAAAGCCATGTGCTGCATGTTTTCTCTACCTTGTTTGTCATCATATCACAGGGCCCAAGATTCTGTTCTGGCTTCTGTTGATTATGCACATTTACTCTGAAAAATTATCCAATTAACATTTTTAAAAGGTGCCCCCCACCCCACCTCAGGTTCAAGATTTGTTTTAAAAGTGAACTGAGATATGCTGCTGCTGTTGCTGCTGCTGCTATTTTAAAGACAGCATTATCAGCAGTGTGGATGGCAGGCAATATACCTCTCTGGTTCTCTAACGTTAGTGTGAATGCATTTATAGTTAAGATAAGATGCCTCACTCAGCTATTTCATTCCAATAGCTCTTCAACGTGCAAAGCCTGCCCAACTTTGCTTGGGCTTAGAGGCTAAGCCAACTTGAACCTGGTTAATCCTTGTATGAGAGACCACCAGAAAATTCCAGGGCTATAGGCTAAACAGGGAAATCAAAACAATCCCAGAAGAAAGCAGTAACAAAGTACTTTTGTACTGATGCCAAGAAAAGTGCATGGAAATGTTCATAAAGTCACCAGGAACTAATCTCAACTCTAAAGAGTCTTTACCCTATTCTGGGGGTCAGCGCTTAATAAATGGGAAGTTCCCCAACAAATAATACTGTAAAAAGACATCTTCAAAAAGACATGGGAATACATGCTGACTCAGACCAAAAGCCTCCCTATTGCAATGTTCTATTCCCACAGTAGGCAATCAAGGGCTTAAAGGTTGTGAGTGCAATGGCATGATGTTGGTCATGTTTCTCAGGAACTGCCATTCACTGGTATGCTGCCACGGAAGCAGCATTGGAAGCAGCATAAACCCACAAGTATTAGTAGCCACGGAAAGCCACTTTTCTGTGAATGAATACGTTTAACTTCTTTTGAAGCCTGTTCACTTTGCTGTTGGCCATCATTCCAAAATGCAAAAACTGGAATGAAAGGGTGATTTGCCATAGAATGGCTCCAGAAACACATTTTCTCCTATCAAATGCAGACAGTTGGAATCCATGATGAAAGACATGGGGAAATACAATTGCAAAGATTGTTGAGAAATATCCATTCACATATTATGGGAACCTTCATAAAAGTGCAAGCAATTATGTAAACATATGAGCCATGAAGTTTGCTGAACATCTCTTTTTCATTCAGTTGCTCCAAGTATATTCCACATTTCCTCTGGGATACTAGAATAATACCTTTGACTCAAAGCAGTCTGATGAGAGAGCTTCATTTCAATGAAATTGTCCAAACCTCTTAGCCAGCATGCAAGATACTATGACTGGATCAATATTTTGTTTTATGTTGGAAAACTATGGAACAAGCACAGGATGCAAAGCTACAGAAAAAAACATCCAGAAAGCCTAGATGGAATTATTTTTGTTTGTTCTCTGCCTGTCTTATGACAAAATTTATGAATTTGGGAGTGTGGGGAACAAAGGAGGAAGCAAGGAGTAGATCCGGCAAATCTGTAGTCACATGAATTTGCTAAAAAGTTCCCAGTATAACTAATTACATTTGTTTTTGTTACAGCTGGATTGCTAGATAGGCTATTGAAGCAATCTCCTTACCACCCTGGAGAAAAGCTTCTGTGTTTATTTGTTTTTCCTTTGTTTATTCAAATATAGGCAACATAGCTGGGGTGAATTTTGATCTTCCTTGCTCCAATAAAATTCTGTAAAGTCAGAAAATGCACTGGGTTAAACAAACCTTTGGTATTAATATTTGGTTTATTAATCTCCTGCTCATCTTTTATATAATCTTTTGGTGTGTGCATACTATAAACATATGCATAAAAAGGCAGTTATGATAAAATCAAGTCAACATTAACAATATCATTATAATGGGGGGACTATATATATGCAAGCAAAACAATGTTCTATCAGATCTCAGTGGACATGAATCCAATATCAACAACTTCTGAATTGTGCAGGAATGCATGATGGAGTTTTTTTTTAAAAAAAGTCACGTTGGCTTGAGTGAAGGGAAAGCCACAAGTCCATTATTCCAGTCTTTATGTCCTGCATTAAAGAGAGAGAGAGTACAAAAGTTTTGAAAAATTATGGTTTTGTAAGAACATAGTTGTTTAACTTTTAAAGAGTCCAGAGTTATTTAGATGCTATCATAGGGGAATCTTCAAAATCTGATGAGAATCTAAAAGGTTCTCTGAGAGTGACTCAGCAAAGGCAACTTCTATATCGTAAATCCAGAACATGGCTGATTCGCAACTATTTTCACATACTGACTGTAGATTATTGCATTTACTTTTGGGATGGTTTGCATGATGTGCAGATTCAGTCAACAGAAAAAAGACAGCTTTATGGCAGAGAGTGTGTGAAAATGGAATGAACCAAAACAGCTGTCAAATTGCCATCCATATTTTATTAAATGCTGATATTTGCCTCTCCAGCTAATTCACTCCTTTAAGGCAGTTGACAGTACAAATAATGAAAACCATATAGAGCAAGCCAAGTGAAAAGGAAAGCAGAAAAGAATTTAGCCTTATCCAAATTCCTATGCAAAAAAAAAGAAAAGAAAAGAAAAGAAAAGTTTTCACTTTCATCTGGATAGTTTCTTGGGTAGCTTCCATGCTAGCTATTTAGTTTGGAAATGTCATCATTCATATTTTAAACCCCTAATACAGTGTTTACTATGTTGTCATTCTGTCTTTTTTCAAGGCATTATTTGTGACAATTAAAATAATATATACAAAAAATGCAACTGCAGCATTAGTCCATTCAGTGAGGAAGATACTATGGAGGCTTCTCAGAAGGACTGTGTCTTTAATTAAATGTACCCTCCACCTTTGCCCCTTTTACTACTTCCTGCTGTGAACCCTCTTAATTTGAACAGGCACTCAATTTTCTTGAATGTCAGTTTCTATTTCAGTGGTAAGGACTTTGGCATCCTGAATCTAGTTTGGGCAACTTTTAATAGCAGATAGAAAAGGTTAAATGCTTCAAGGACAAATATGTAATTATGCAGTTGAAAGAGTGATCACCAATAGCTTAACTGCCCTTTGGAAAATTGCTAACTGTTAACCAAGTATAGAAATCAAATATTTGAATAAATTCAGAACTCATTTTAAAATTTGATTCAACTGATCTGGATCATTAAAACATGTATGAAGTGTCTGAATCCATGAAAATTGATTTGATAATCTGAATTAGACTGAATCACTCTGAAACTTTTTTTAAAAATTGCATAAATGGCAATTTGTTTTATCCTGGGTAACTGTCTTGAGTAGTTAGCAATCAGAAACAACTTCCCCCAGATAGTTATACTGCATGCTAGATAGTCTGTCTCTGCTTATTATGGATGCTTGATTAGACCTCTTCAGTACTTATTAAAAATAAGGATCATCTATTCATATTCAGAGGGAAAGGAGTAGCTACAGTAGCATTATGCATTCTATCTACTCACACTACCTTCCATCTATTCAGGTTTTCCATATGATATGATCCCCCCACAGATACAGAAAGCATTCTGTCAAGATGGTGACCTTCCATAAGTCGTGAAAATAAATTATCCTCACCTTTATTAATACCTAAAGAGAAGATGTCTGAAGACTACAGTTGTATAATCTAAATTCTCTCTAAAGGCAATTTATTTCTTAGTCTTTCAGTCTTACTTTCTTGTTTCCTGTTTCTTTTCACAGAAACTAGATTATTTTACCAGTTGCTGAATGGACTGAAAAGAGAAATTTGCTTTATTGTCTAATAGCTATTAAAACATTTCTTCAGATATCTACTAGTCATTCAAAGCAATTTGGCAACTCTTGTTCCCACTAGGGTTGCAGTCTGAGACACTTGAAGCCAGTGAATTGTCCACAATGATTTTCAACTCAGTCGAGATGGAACACAGATGTTTCTGTGCTCAGAGTGACTGGGGAGGACAAGTAATGATCGCGAGGCATTATGGCACCTTGACCTCTGTGAGGACTGGAAATCCCAGAAGCCAGGATGAGATGACAAATCTTACCAGTGGGAAATCACCTGTCCCACAATTCCAGGAGAATTGCAAAACTATCTTTACAACGTTTCCTCTGGAGCAGCAACTGAAATGATTGCTGACTCGCTCAGCTTCCTGAGTTTCAGTGCATTTTCAGAACATAGGGCCATTGCACTAAATTCAGAGTGCAGTGCTTGCTTGCACAGGGAAAGGGTATTTGAGAGGTCCTGTATAAGATATCACTTTTTCTTGCTGATTAAATCTTTATTCATAATCTTCATTTTAATACTCATTTTATCCTCCTTCAGTTAGACTGTTTAACCAATCTTCCATGCTTAACATTTCTAATCTGTTCTTCTCCTTCCTTCCTTCCTTCCTTCCTTCCTTCCTTCCTTCCTTCCTTCCTTCCTTCCTTCCTTCCTTCCTTCCTTCCTTCCATAACATACAGTATTTTTAATTTATTCAGATCTTTGATTTAAGAGAATCTTTTTCAACTGTACTAGTTTTTATGTAGTCTTCCTCATTCATTTATCTCTCCTGAAATAATTCATGAGAGTTTCCTTTGGAGGTGAGGGTTTGGTTTTGGGGTTTTTTTGGTATATTTTTGTATAAAATTGTTGGTACAGTTGTGTGTCTCTTTTTTCTTATATTTTTACCTCAATAAGCAGTATTCTTCTCCCAGTTCCTACTAACAATTCACTGTTATTATACTGTAACATCAGTAGAGAGGTTGAAGATAGCACAGGTTATCTCAAAGAAGGGGTCTTAATTGGTTGCTATGATTAAAAGGTCATGTAAGTTGAAAAATTCTATGAATTTTCATTTTCCCATAGTGATTTAACTTTCCTGCAAATACTGTTCTATAAAGTTGTAGACCTTTTCAACTCTTTAGGGAGTTTTCTGCTTGCTCCACTGGCTTTCTTCCCAGTGCATTTCAACTGTTTCTTAAGTTCTTTCTCCTCCTCCTCATTTGATGGGGAAGAGCAAATTGCTGCTTGCTGATCTTATTTGGCTGTGGAATTTTTTAATAGGGTTGAAGTAAACTGGCTGTTTTTAGAACACTGACATTTTAAAGTGGTCTTCTAACTAGTTGATAGACCTGTCCATGTCACAGCTCTGCATGTTTCAGTTCGTATGTGTTTGCAAACCCATTGAACAAACTACCAACTATTCTTTTAGCAAATGTGTTATACAAGCCTAGAAGGTGAGGTTAGTTTAGGATTCAGTGTGAGGTGGACATTCATAAATTTGGATTAATTGAACAAACCTAATTTAAGTATTTAAGACACATAAGTGTGTTATGTGAATATGGCCATTCTTTGGTAATCATTCCAGGGCAAGATAAATCAGATTTCTGGGCATGCATTGAACATTTCCAAGGAAACATGTCCACATGCATAGACTTTTCTAGTCTAAGAGCAATGACTGTGTAGAGCAACCCTATGATAGCAGGGAAAGCATGCCAAGCAAAGATACTATAATCAGGGGACTAAAAAATGATGTTCATTAATTATTATTTGAATGCTAGATTCTAAAAGAATAAAATACAGCATTCTACATGGCATTTTCTAACTTCATATCATTTCCATTACACTGGATTACTGCCAAGAGCTAAAACCAGGCTGAAGCTATAACCAAAAGCTTCATCGCCCACTTTGCCACAAGGGGATGAGGACATGTCAGATTTTACATCTGTGGTTCTTTGTATCCTAAATTCCATCCAAATCTGATGCAAAAGATTTACAGTTAATGCAAAGAATTTTCAATCCAGATTAGCCTTGCCTTGCCTTGCCTTGCCTACCTTACCCTGCCCTACCCTCCTCTACCCTACCCTCCTCCTAACCAATAATTCAGTTCTCAGTCATTCAGCAAAACCAAATTCCACTTTGTATTACCTTTCCTCTAGGGATATTATCTAAATTAGGCAGCAGCTGATTTAGATGGTAATTTGTGAAGTTAGGCCTTCAAAATAAGAAATGTCAATGTAGCTAATAATTAGGACATACTAATGAGGAGAAAAAAACCCTCAACATTTCAGTGAAGATAAAAGGCATGGTGAAACATATATATTTATTAAACAAATAAATAACAGCAATAAGATAGGTGTTCTCAATAATTTTTAGTGCCATGACCCCCTGAAATTGCAAGTAGGATTGACTTTTTTCATCACTTTTTTTTTATCACAGATTCATGAATTTGCTCCAGATAATATTGTTTAACTGAAACTGAAATTCTTGAGAAATGCAGTGGTTTTGGAATTTAGGATTGAGGGAAAAATTCTTCCATATAAATAATTCTTTTTGAGTTGGATGGTATTTTGGGATAATAAATGTTCATAGTTGCTTTATTTAAAAACAAACAAACAAACAAAAAGCAACCAAAGATATAAGTTTGATAGTCCTCTGGAGAGTGGTTGCTGAAAGTAGGAGTGGGTTGAAAACTATTTTTCCCTCATTTAATTCCTCTCCCCTTTTAATATTGCTGATATGGCACATAGTTAGATAATTGTTGAAGAATGTTGTAGAATATGCTCTGAAGCCAGGGTTGTGTTTTGGAGGGATTGATTTTACACTTGTATGGATTTTATATGGTTTAAACCACTGACTGTATGAAGCCAATGGTTGGTTTGTTTGTTTATTTATTTATTTATTTATTTATTTAATTTATATATCAAATTTATCACTGACCATCTCATTGAAACAACTCTGGGTGGTTTACAAAATAGTTAAAATCCATTAAAATTACAACATATGATAATCTTCATAAATAGAAAATAAATAAATCCAAGAATAGATATAAAATTGGCAGTTACTCAGGGAGTGTCATCAAGGCACCAGCCACCCCCAGGATTGGGTAAGATTGTTGTCACCTCACACTTTGTAGTATTGCAGAAATACTATATATAAGTAAATAAATATGTACATACCTATTAAAGGCTTTACTAATTTGGGTGTATCAGCTACACTCCTAAACTCACTGATCTCAATTCTGCTTATAACCGGGTTGAAGAAATACAGTTTTGTACCCAGAGTCTTATTGAACTAAATAGGTATATGTATACATAAAAATTGCAGAGAAAGTTTTATCAATAAACCACATTTGGGCACATCAAGTTCTATTAAAACACAATCAGTGGAAGTTGAAATACTGATTATGAGCTTAAGTCCTAATATCTTCAGTATAACTGGATCTAAGCCAAAACTTGACATTTTTCCCAGGTTGCCTGGACAAGCTGGCTATCTGGAACATAGTCCTGTCAGGGCTGTGAATGGAAAGTCTGTTCCCTCTCAGGCAGACTCTAGACTTTCCTTCCCACATTTCCTGGATAAGCCAACTTCTCCAGGCAGAGGAAAAAGACTGTGTGGACTTGGCTTAGCTCAGATATGTAAGAAAATGTAAAACTGGGTCTCATGAATGGACTAAAACAGCTAGATAACACCCCTGTTATCCAATGTTCTTCATTTCAGAAAAAAAAATGGAATTGTGGGAAGCATGTCCTTTATAGTATTAAAAATCTGAAAATCAAAGTTTTTGGTTCATCTTTTGCAAATAACTCAGAAATCTACAACAGATCCTGATCTATTTTCTCCTGTGTTGTATACTGCTTGCAGAATATTTTTCTATACAAATATGTGCTGGTTATTGAAAGTGATCCCTCTACTATTTGGTTCCCATGGCAACATTACCTGTACTTCGTCTGTTAAGAGATGCTGCTTGGGCAGACCTGTTCAAGCTTTTCACAATCACCTTAAGCAATTCCATTTTACAATCACAATTAAGTGGAATATAGTCGAGGGTGCAACTGCAAACCATTTTATGGTGCCCATTCTAACCACACTTACTAGAGGAGCCAATCCCATCGAAATCAAATGTTTCATTGTAACATTATAAACTGAAACACCTAACCTTAACCCTGCAAGCCTTTTTGTCTGATCCAAGGGATGGATTAAATTTAAGATTTGACTGCTTTAATTTACAGTGCAGTTGAAGTTTTCTGTAAATTATAAAGACCATCTGTGAGACTACTAGAAAGGAAGCAGTGCTTACATATAGCCATGAAAGGGGTTTTCTGCTGATGACAATCCGCCACTTTTGGCAGGAAATATCCCTGTGCATACAAAGCAGTGCTTAGCCCGAGTCACATAATCCATCCGTAGAGTGTCAGCATTTGATCCAAGTTTTGTGTCCAAACTTTCTAGCACTGGCTTTTGTTTAGGAAAGAGTGACTCAGCGATCCCACTGTTCTTCATTTTACAGAGGTGTCAGGAATTTAACCAGTTAAAACTATGAGGCCATTTCAGTTTGTGGGCTGACTCTAGCCTGAAACTATTATAAACTCTGGGTCACATGGCATAACATTTTATCCAAGCAAGTCTATTAATTCTGGCAGCAGCCAGAGAAAGTCTCAGAGCTTCAGGAATCTGGCAGATGCACTGTCTTCTTAGAGATTTGGGAAGCACGGCATTATTTGCAGACTCACGTAAGTTGCTGAAAACCTCTTTTTCTTTGCTCTACAGCACTGAATATAATAACGCTTTTCCATTGTTCCAGAGTGGTGAGCTATGAGAAGCTTCACTACAATAACCTTGTCTGGTTATAAACCAACTCTGTCTTTCCTTCTTGTATTTTAGAAGTGCTTTTTCAGTCATTCATTCAGCCATTCATTGCCATACACTCTCTTTGTAGGGAACTCTGAACTCTGATCTTTAGACATAACTGGAAATACTGCTTGAGTGGAAATTTTAGTTTGCAAAATTCTGTGTTTTCAAACTAAATAGTCCTAAGATCATCATCTCCATTAACACTGAGGCTGTATAAACCACTTCATCTACTTGTCTTAATACATTCATGCAGAAGACTGAATAGGATGGCAAGAAGGAAAAGGAGAGCCAGTGTAGTACAGTTAAAGCATTGGACTTGGACTGAAGAGAACCAGATCCAAGCCCATTACTTGCTCATTGAGCTCAGGGGGGAATTTTGAGTCAGTCAGTCAGTCAGTCAGTCAGTCAGTCTCTCTCAGCCTAACCTGTCTGACAGGGCTGTTGCTGTGGGAACAAAATTAGGCAACAACTCCTCCAATCTACTAGTAGATCTGTCAGCTGCTGTACTGTACATATTTTCATAAAACTGCTGATCAGCAAGAAGTACATATAATAAGTTATAGTGGTGGCTCACTGACACTTAAATCATGTGCTTTACATGCAGATATTCCTGGGTTTGATTCTTGCTCCCTTCAGTTTTAAAAGATCAGAGAACTGGGGGTAAAGACTTGTTCCTGAGATTCGGAGAGCAAACAGTGGTCAGAGTGGATAACACTAGGCTGCATAAAGGAAGGATGAGCTTTGATAATGTATAAGACAGCTTATTACATGCATGGAAACTAATTCCCATGAACTCTTCTCAAATATTCTTACATGATCAAACTGTTCTGTCCTTATTAAAATATTGGCATATCTCAATGGACAACAAGGAACTATAAGTTCACATATATGTTAGGATTAATTTCCTATTATCATTGCTTGATATTCATGCCTTGACCTCTTTCCTCTTCCAGGTTCCACCTTTCTCCCAAGAGCTTTGATGTTTGCAATGGAGCATCCTAACACAACGCAGTCCGTGCCTGCTGCTGAAAACTCTGGCTCTGTTGTTTCCCTGTCTGAGAAGAATGGAGGTAATGGAAATGAATACTTTTATGTCCTGATCGTGATGTCCTTCTATGGAATCTTTTTATTGGGAATCATGCTGGGCTACATGAACTCCAAGAGGAAAGAAAAGAAATCCAACTTGCTGTTGCTCTATAAAGATGAGCAGAGGGAATGGGGACAAGCTATGAAGCCTCTGCCAACAGTCTCAGGACTGAGATCTGTCCAGTTTCCCATGATGATCAGTATGCTGCAAGACAGCATGGTGCCAGCTTTTTCCTGTACCCTGTGTTCTGTGGAGGGTAGCAGTGAATCTTCCTTGCCAGATGTTCACCTCACTATTGAAGAAGAAATACCTGTTGATGAACCAGGAGAATCAGTTGAAACAGCCCTCCTCAATGACAGTAGCGAAGGTTCTTTAGAAAGCATCCATCAACATTCCTAGCCCTTCCATGCTCTGAAGACTCAACATCTTTTGAAAAATTAGAATCAGTTGTTCCTCCTGCTTTGGTCCATCCATCTCCAGGATGGTCCATTATGTTGTTGGAAGATGGAAGGAAAAGTAATAAGCCCAAATATAATGTAAAACAGAATGGCTTGTTTATTAAAGTCAGAGAGGCTTCTTTTCTCCCTAGGAAACATCCTGGCCTTCCCTCAGCTTACTTCTGAATGTACAGATGTGGAAGTGGTGGTGACATATATGAGACTGTTTTATGAATAACCTGTGATTTGACAATCAGCCCCTGTTAAACTGTTAAATGCCTCAGTGAGACTTCCCTAGTTTGAAAGTGCCTAAGCAGTGATAATGCAATGCAAAAACTCAGTCTTTTCAATACTCAGTGGCTAAGGAGCAGCACACTGGAATGAATTTCTAACTTTCAGATATGTACAGTTGTGTAGAAGAAGTAAGTTCATACAGCTATCTGAGCAACAACTGCTTCTGAAGTGTTTGTACCATTAGTGGTACTTATACTATTAGAGACAGTGATCACAACTTACTATAGGGCCTCTCGGGCTTCTTTCATTTTCAATATAACTGGGAAGGGGCACCCTAGTGAAATGGCATGAAACCACAGCACTTGTGGCTTCCAAGTCTATAAAAACAAACAAAAATCGCTGCAAAAATTTTTATATTCATTATTTGTTTACCCCAATGGAATGGCTCTGGAAGTAAATCCATACCCTAATGTAACTTTCTAGATTAGTAAGGCATTGTACAAAACTGATAGTTTGGTTCTGTTTATCAGCTCAACATTCCTGTTTATTCTGAATGGGTCTTGAATCATGAAATGAGTGTGGGCTATAATTCTCAACTCAGATATAATTCTACAAGAAACAGGCCTGGTATGGCCACTTAGATGCTCGTTGTATGCAGCTGTCATCATTCCAGCTCTTCATTGATCCATAATGAGTATAAACCATTGATCACAAATATGGTGAGTTTCTGGTTCTGGATTTCTGGTTCAAATCATAATGTATTCATTTTAGAATGTATTCCAAACCATAGCTCAGGCGTTTTTGATGATCATTTGCCACAGTATTTTACAAATACTTGTATTATATTGGTTAAAATGTTACACAGTGTTTAAGAGGCTATAACAATGATCCCAATATTCATTACTTCCATCATGCATTGCATTTAAGATCAAGATTGGGCTTATAAGCATGAGAACAGAAACACTGCCAAAACTCTGAGTATTCCAAGTTAAATAGCGCAGAAAGATATGCATTGCCATGGGATACAGTCTGTGAAAACAGAAAAGGGAATAGGCACAAATGAGGCAAAAGTCCTACTTTTCACTTCTATTTTAAGGCCTTGTTCTAATTTCAGTTCGAACAGAGCTAATCAACAGCCATTGATCAAAGAAAATTGTCATTTTGTCTGTCTGATGTCACCAGAACCATCATGTTATAGGAACCTTGTTTTGTTCGTTCATTGATGACTGGCTACAAATCTCATTAAATGCAATGGATCTATTGCTATTAACTTTGCTGATTGTTCTATTAGAACAAACTTGGGGTTACTATATTACAAGAAGGACTGTTTTCAATATTCATAGATGCCAAATTATTTTTGGCATTTTGCCTGGAATCACTTGAATTCTGAAACTGTATAATTCAAAATGATATATGAGTTGATATATTTTTCCGTTGCTTTTTCTTCATTTATTCTGAAACAAACCTATTCGTGACTCTCTGTTCTTTTCAGTTTGCTTCAAACAACAATTGTGTATATACTTTGATACCACGCTGTATATATTTGAATTGTATTTAAATGTGATTTTTTTCTCTCACTAACACTCATTTTTATTTAAATAAAAATATAACTTTTTGTTATTTTTATGGGATGTTTATTCAATGACTAAGGATTCTGCGAACAATGGTCACTTTTGCCTTCTTTTTCACCTTCAGCAAACCACTTCCTGGTAGTTTCCCATACTCCACACTGGAATTATGGGAACAGGTTTGTTATAAGTGGCAAAATCAGCTGCCACTTTTCCAGCAGATACCATCCATCCAGATAACCACAGGAACAGTTCAGGCTACTTTGTGCTTTAAGTCTATAATAAGTATACTGTTCAAAACAAAGAGCTTGTATGTCTGTATCATTTGTTGTTTATTTGTTTGCTTTGGCTGTTGTGATCAGCAGTAAATAGCAGGGCTACCATATCCGGGCTGCAGAAATCCAAATAAACCCTAAGCCACAACAGAGAGTACAGAAGATTTTAATCCTTTGGTGCCATCTCAAGATCATTTAGACTTTTGCAGACCTAGTATGTAGCAAATGTAAATGGTTCGATATATTTTGTTTGTTTTTCATGAGCATTGCCATCAGTTCCAATGGCCATAACAGGTCTTTTTAGAACCCATGAAACTATCAGCAATTCTCCATCACAATAGATCTGGTTTCTTTTGTTAAGGATCAGTTCTATGGGGGTAACCATATGTCCTAATGATTTGAACTTAAGCTGAAGTTGGCTTTACCTGCTACTTTTTGCATGTCAACCTGCTATGCAAAGGCAATATAGTAGGCTGGCTTTGTGCCTTCTGCTCAGTTGGTGATCCTTATAATGGACAAGGATTCTGCATATGAAGAAGGAGGGACGTGTGGTTATTCTTCCCATCTCATAGACCAGTTACAGTGGGGGATGATATGTAAATCAGGTTTCCCTACCTGGAGTTCTGTATATGTGTTGGATAGTTACAGTGCAACACACTTGGAGGACTGGGGCAAGATGCTTTAACCAGAAAAACACTTAAACAGAAAACATATGAGCTGGGTAAAGACTGAGTCACTGGACTTGCTAAGATATCTGGTGATTCAGTTTTTGGCTGTGGCAAAGATTTGAGTGGAAAGCCTGCAATTAGAAGGCAGTACTGTACAATTTGGATAGAAAGTTCTCCACATGCCTTACCTAGAGGGCGGGGTCTTAGTACACTTCCACCTAAGAACTCTACCTGTTTGAAAGCAGCTTTGCACCTCTGTGGTCCCATAGTGCCAGCAGTGTTCAAAAGCTGAGCCAAGTGGAGGCCATACATTTGAAACTGCAGTAACGTCCTCTCTCTGTCTCTGAAATACTGTCTCTGGGGAATTCATGGGGAATGTGCTTCTCACTTGCAACTCCCCCCTCCCTCCTGCCTTCTGGCTTTCAGGCCTCTCAGGGGAAAGTTAGTTTGACTCACTTGCAGTTTCCTCTCATAGAAACCCCTGGGATCTTTTTCTGCATACAGCCAGACAAAGCACATGGTATGAAATAAGTATACGGATGTGGGTAAGGTGCAAGACATTTATTTTAGCTACCTTTTCACAGGGAAAGGTCAGTGAGAAGATTTTTATTACTGTCTTGCAGCAGCGCAGGGCTTGGCAACTCTTTCTGCTCTTTGTTCTCAGCACTGTGAGATTGGCAGAAGAGAACATGCTCACGTATCATCTTCACACTGTTTCTGAAGCATCAAGGACTGGATGCAATAATGGGGTGGAAGGGCTTTTACTTTTGAAATGGAGGCAAGAATGGCCCAGATAACCTTGAAAGCCCAAGCTGATGCGATGCTGTAGCCTGACAAGGCCAGCCTTTCTCTTAGGGCAAACAGTAACAGCCAGTGAGTCTGGTGTGCTTATTAAATGCCTTTTGCTAAAAGATGACAGGCAGGCAGCCAGCAGCCAGACATCTCCAGACTTTCAGGATGAGAGAGAAGATATGATCGGTTAACCCCCAATGTGGAAATCTTCCAGCAGTGGGGGAAGGTGGTAATGCTGACACTGAAAACCTGGACAGGGAGAGGCCGAATGTAGGTTGAGGGAAATCAGCAGGAAAAATGTGGCTGCCACAATGTTGCCTAGAGAACAACAGTGATTTCTGGCAGTTTCTGTTCTTCACAAAGTAGGAATGCAAGATCCATAGAATGAAGGATTATAACATGATTAAGGGGATAGGAAAATAGATTTGAGACTTCAGCATTGATGGGCTCACCCTAGGTTCTTAGGATAATTGAATTTAATACAAAACACACACTGCTATATTGACTATGAGTAGCTGGTCATGTGGAAAAAAATATGATTACACCAACAGACACAGATCCTTATACTCTTCTGATTACACCAAAGCATGAGTGTTTGATCGTTTGCTTGCTAATTTTTAAAAATGTATTTATTAATGCACCTTATACTTTAGTATAGGGGAAACAATAATCTAGAATTATTTTAGCTTTTATGATTGTATATATTTTATGCATACACAATCACACAGAGAATAAGTGAACATAAAAAATAAGAAAAATAATGGGAAAAAAATCTCTTACAAGACAATCATAAAAAGATGAGCATCCACTGCAAGTTAAAATCCATTGTTTGGTAGCAAAGAGATGGCTAAAACTAGCTTGCATTCCTTTTCCCAGGAAGCCAATTTGCAAATTTAACTTTGTTTAAAAAATGCTCCATGGTTGCTATAGGAAACGTAGGGAATTAGTGTTAATGGTCTTAGAGCTCTCTTCCTGCAAGACACATCAATAACATTTTTCAATCTATTCATGAATGCCTGGTGTTGTAGATGCACTAAAAATAAAATGCCATAGGTTATACCTCAAGAAAAAACGGGGAAGCACAACAGAGTAAACTATAGGGATAGCAACGTACTCAGAATTGTCTGTCGTGCTTGAGTAATGAATAAATAACAGAACAAAAAACAGTTAATTTAAAAGATTCCAAATTTGCATAAACTGAGCCAATGGTATAAGGCCCACCTTAAATTTAATCAAAATTTAAAAATCATACAAAATTCTGCTTTTGCTCTTTAGATAGTTGTGGAAAAATGCCGTGCACTATGGAGCTGATAGCAGCCTAGGTGTTCTGATCTGGGATGACCATCAAATGACCCCACAAGAATCCATCCCCCAAGAAAGTCTTGGGCTGGTCAGCCAGATGCTCCAACTGAGTATGCAGGCTATTTTAAAATAAAGAACAGCATTTTCTTTGAGCCTAGCAGCAAGCAGCAAGACCCTAGGGCAGAAGTTGGCAACTTATCACATGCAGGCTGCATAAATTCCCAGGACCTGAATAGCCTGCCACCAAAATTCAACCACAAAAAAATCAAATTTTATTCACAAATGTTCAGCCCATTTCTAGATTTTATGAGTGGAAAATGGATCAGTTTACATCTAGGATACTTTCAGTTAGGCCTACATCTTAATCTCTACCCAAAAACATGCTGAAAAAATACCCATGTCCTTATTGTGATGTCACAAGATCACAGGATGGCCTCCTGAGGTTGTCCATAAAGTCAAGAGGCTGAGCTGTGGCCTGACTCCTCAAACATTGTCTACCTCCTACTCTAAAGCAAATGCAGGCAACTTTATCTGGCATAGATTTTGCTGTTCCCATTACCAACACAAATGTCTTTGTTCTAGCTTGCAGCCAGATACCAATATCCTTATTACTCATGTCAGAATGAATGTCCTCTCTCCATCTTTCAAATCACTAGCCAGTGAAGTTCTGCTACTCAGAGGACTTCTATAATTGGTGATTATTCTTATAGATAGTTAAGCCTGCAGGTTTAGCCGTCTGTAAGAATTTGCCTTTCACCTTCATCTGCCACCTCTCCCAGCCTGGCTTGAGGAAGAAAGCAGGCAAAGTGGGAGAGTCTCTTCTCACCAGATCTCTGAGCCATTGGCTGGCCCAAAGCCCTGGATCAGCCCAAGCAGCTGATAGACACAGATGCATGGTATAAGCCGTCTCTCTCTTGCACTCTCATTCTCTCATGTCAGTGCTCATTATGCCTTAGTGCTCCAATTATTCCTGTCAAATGTTGTTTGGGCTGTTGTAGAACACAGGTATAATGTTATTCCAGAAGACTGCTAAACCTGTGTATTTGAAAGAACCAGACTATCCCACTGCCAAAGCAGAATGGACTTGGAGCACAAAGCCCAGGAGGAGAGGACATGCTCACTCAAAGACACAGTGGCTCATTCTACCCCCAAGAGCAGCATGGAAAAAGCACTGAATTATGTTAGAATGCACACCTAGTAAAACTGCTGTGGCTTGCTGGCTACTTAAGGGGGAAAGCAGCACTATAACACCAGAATAGCTAAAGACAGTCTTAAGCTGCCTCAGGTATGGGTTGGGGACAAGATGAAGACAACTTCATAGGGACACAGCAGAAAAAAGAGGTTAGCAGAGCAAGTTTGTGTAATGGTCAGGGGCAAATGGGGAAAAGCTGTTAATCACCTTGTACAGTATTTAAGTGCAAGAATTTGATAGGTTACCCAAGAATTTCACTGGTATTTTTCCTCCTACAGAAAACAAACAAACAAAAAATGTAAAAGCCATTTTTTCCCCATCTGTCTGAATGACAGTAGTACAAAGAATGTAAAAGTAGTTTTCAACAGAACGTTTCTTCAAAGATTTCCCTTCGCCTTGATGTTTGGAGATTAGAAAATTAACCACATACTGAATAAGAAACAGTAACTAACAGTGCAGTTCCACTTAATGTAATTCGGCAATTCCTGAAAACAACTTTAATAAAGGATATAAGCCAAAATGAATATACTATACTTTAACTTAGCCAATAAATCCACAGTCTTTTTCAAGACATAAAATGGGTTCTTTCAGAAAAGAACAGAAAAATGTGCTTCCATAACATATATCTCATTTGACTGGAAGCAGGGTGAGGAGAAGGAGGAGGCGGTGGGGGCAGTGACAAAATAGGTTGGCATAAATGTTTGCATCTGACCAGAATAAAAATAACAAACAAAACACACTACTCTTCTTAGCTGAATATTTAACTGGCAATGGCAAGAAGCAAAGCTATTTCCTGGATGTTAAAGTAATTTCTTCCAAAGTAATAGGAATTGTAAAAGTAATGAAAAACTTAGATTGAGCCCTCATCTGTTCTCAATAGTGAGGTAAATTTAAGCTTTGGAGCATTGCCACATCAGACTATACATAATAACATGTGGAAAAGATGTTTTGGATCTGATGAAACACTTGCATTCGAATCTCAGAATTCTGTTCCCATAGTAGCCAACCCAATGCCTTGTTCAAGCCTGCAGGCTTTTCACAAATAGAATGTATATATTAGAGTGCTTTTCTGCTTGAAAAAAGGAAAAAAAAGCTATCTACTAAAAATTAAATAAGGAAGAAAATCAGGTTAGAATACTACTGCCAAGAAGAGCCTCAGATCATGAGAAACACCCATCCCCATCCACAGTTTGAAGTGACACAATCCACGCCACTTCCAGAAAGTAGTCCAGAGACAATCGTGTATTGAATTGACCTCCCCAGCAATGATATGACGTTATTGCCAGGGGCCTATTAGTGCACTAGATTCAGGCTTCTTCCTGTTGCAGTTCTGATGTTTCCATCAAACTGGGAACTTCTATTGGTAAGCAGGAAATATTGATGCTGAAATAGCAACACTTTACTGATTGTGTTGAGCATTTCATGTAGCCATGAGGTAAGAGGACTTCTGGTTCAGCTTCCTTCCTAGCTCTTGGCCTTCCCAGATGGCTGGACAAAAAGAGAGACCCGAATATAAGAGTATAAGCAGCTTGGAGCCTACCGCCATAATCTCTGTATAAGTTCTGATTGGCTGTTGGGTCTCAGTCAGTGGTACAGATTTGCAAACAAATGAACAAGTCAATTTCATCAGTCAAGCCCTGCTTCATTTTAACTTTGAAATCAGAAAACTTGAGCAACAGACAATTTAACCACTGGGAGTACCCCAAACATGTTGATCACTGTAAATATATTAAATTTCTATTACTCTCCTGCATTTTTAACCTTAAAATAATTTAAATACATAATATATAATTACATCTATTTTAAAGCTTAAGTAGTTGTGGTTTTTCCACCCCAAATGAAGCCAGAGCAGAGGAACATTTACTCTTGCCCCCATGCAATTTTCTTGATCTTTGAGGGAAAATATGCAAACTTTTGAATAGGAATTTCATTTGTGTCTTCAAGTCAGCATTGACTCCTGGCAACTACTGGGACAAATCCTTGCAGTTTTCTTGGCAATGTTTTCAGAAGTGGTTTGTCACTGCCTGCTTCCTAGGGCTGAGACAGTGTCTGGGCCAAGGTCACCCAGCTGGCTTTGTGCCTAAGGTGGGACCAGAACTCAGATTCCCCCATTTTTTGGCCTGATGTCTTAATCACTACACCAAACTGGCTCTTTTTTGAATAGGAATGGACCTGAGGAAAAGTAAACCCCTATCAATCCAATTGCCCCTATTTTGCACTGGTGTAATGGGTAGAATGAATCAACTCTCTTTTTTAATTCATTGTAAGGATTCATTGGAAAAGTTTGATATAAACAAGCACTTCCTCTAGCCATGTTTTTTGCACTCCTTCTCCCAATCTGTTACCCTCTATACCGTATGTTCTGGAACTTCAGCTGGGAATTGCAGTCCCCACACATCTGGAAGATACCGGGTTGGAAAAAGCTGCTGTATTCCACTGGAATTGTTGGAATCTCACCCTGCGGCACACTATTGAGTTTTCACAAATCCTATGCTCCACAAATGCTGCACTGAAGTCATGTAGAATAGTTTCTTGGACAGAAATTAATCCTAGAATGACTTATGAAAGTATGCAGAACCCCACAGGGAACTCACATTTGCCTTAGTTTAGAAATATAATAAAATATAATGTTCTATTAATTGAGCTTAAGATAGTAATGACTCACTTGTCCCACTGATTTCAGAGGATCTTCCCTCAATATAACATTTGGGTCTAACCCAAAGTGTCTGCTCCAGAGTCTCCTAAATGTATTAGTTGTAGACAGATAACCAGGTGGTCCTGATAGTTGAAAATAGTTTAAATAAATCAGTATTGCAGATAGTGTTTTAGGGCTTTAGCCCAAGCAAAAATACATATGTATTTTTTCATATATATATATATATATATATATATATATATACACACACACACACACACACACACAGAGAGAGAGAGAGAGAGAGAGAGAGAGAGAGTATTTAACAACCCCCCCTCCTTTTTCTGATGAGAAAATAATTTGGATGTGTTTTAGGACAACTGTTAACATAAACATTTATATCTGCCACATTTTGTTCAGTTTTTGTTTTGGGGATTTATTGTCTTCTTATGACTTCCCCTCCTACAATGATGTACATTTTGATCAGGCATTTCTTCTACATAATTTTTTTTTATATTTATAATAGAGGTTATACCTCTTTATTTCTCAGTAACATAGCTCAAAGTTAAAGCAAGTTTTTCTTATTATGCACATATTTGTATGATAAATGAATCATTTATGAGCTTGTAATTGATCACCACATGCATATAAGTACTTGGTAAGCTTCAAATGAGGAGAATGTCCTCACTACATCTCTTCTGCAGCTAAAGTGAAATGCAGAGAAACTGACAAGTGCTAAGACTAACCTTATTATGTGAAAAGATAATGTAGATGATAAGCCTAACTAGTGGTTACCACATAAACTGGGCTTATTACCACCATGGCAAATGCATAGTCATTCAAAGCTGTGCATAGCAAGAAGCCATTACAAATCTAGTAGCAGTTGTTAATATGTCTACATCTGTCTGTCAATAATTGGCCAGCTGTGTTACATGATGTTGTGTACCAACAAATGACCCAACTTGAGTTCTCTATGAAATCAAAGTCTTCAGCATAAATAAGTAAGCCCAGAAGTGGGTATATTCAGTTCCATGATAAAATGGACCCAAATAGGTGGTGAATTATTCTTAGAAATTGTGCTAAAGGGAGAAAAATGTGCATTAGAGTTACAGAGATACAGCATCTGCTTAAAGAACCATCTGCTTTTTAATTCTTTATAACTAGAGACTGATATATCTGTTAGTAGAGTTTCTCCTACCACCTGTAGCAACAAAAACTCTAAGGCTATAGTTATTCCTAGTATGGAAGGACCTGTTGCATCTGATTGTCTTGTAGCTGTTACAGATAAAGGGGGAATGAGGTAAAAAGCCAGTTCCACTGCAATAAACCTGGTGAGATAACCAGAAATTCAAGCCAGGACGTATAAGAGTTAAGCTGCCAAAGACCTCTGCCTGGATGGGCAGATCTGATTGTTTTGCTCTCTTCCACATTAAACAAACAATATTTTAATGGAGAACTGTTCAGGTTGCAATAAGTTCTAAATAAATGAACCAAATCATATGTTTGCCCATTACAATTTTTATAACAGTATGAAATCTGCTAGAGACATCTCTTTTTCCTCTCATGAATTTAATAGCCATAATAATATTATGGAAACAGATTTTACAATTATGCAAAAGTAGACTGAAAGTAGCCTTCCCTTCTCAATAGTTGTCACTGCTATCCAAGATGCAAAATTTTCTTGGTAACTGGAAGAACTAAATTCATCTTCCTAATGCCAATTTCTCACAGTAAGTTCCCCTCAGGATTTCTCTCATGCTTGAACCCCACGCCTACTCAAGCATCAAGAACTATAAACTAATTAAATCACAATTTTGAAGGCTGGGAAAGAAGGAACACATTATGTTATTTTTTAAAAAAATGTTTGGTTAATATATAGATATTTTGGTTAATATGGACCATGACAAGTAGACCACTGTAGCTAAGGGATGGCAAGGTTCCAGCTGTGTTGGATCCCCATGTTACATACACCAAGAACCTCAAATCTGCAGACTGATAGTGGAAATGTTTTGCCGCCAAAGACATATGAAACTACTATGTTTTTTAAAGCTCAGGCATTGCTTTTGCCAAAGTACCTAGAACCCTGCAATATCAAGTCATTTCCTTTCTCTTGCTAACATTATTGGCCAGTTGTCTCTACCATCATCTTTTTTCATCTGATATGTTATTAACAATCAGTGAATAGAGTTGGAAGCAGAGTCAGGAAAAGAGCTTGGATTGGCTGTGCCTAAAATGGTTTTAATACAGTAACCACCTACTATGGGCCAATGTTTATTTGTGGTTGAATGGATTTTTGTGCTGACCGGATTAGCCCAAAGTACCTTACCTGTGT